>NC_141878.1:177236187-177539218 GCF_056163025.1 Triticum urartu | reverse complement strand
TCAAAATGTGCGCGTTGATGCATGTGTTGCATGCAACCGTGTGAGGGACAGACGAATCGAGAGAGATGGTTGTTGTGTTACGGATGCTCCTCTCTCTGTCTCTCTCTCTCCCTCTCTCTCTCTCTCTCACACACACACACACAAGTAAACTAGAAGACCGTTCTCTCATGTATACACAACATATCAGCATCTGTCTATGTCTCACTCATGCATGATCATTTGCACATTCACACCTCTCTATGTCTGTATCACACGCACACCGTCTCCACATTGCCCTTCCGCCACAACACACATATGGACACATACACACGTTCTCTCTCAGTCACACACACAAAATCAGTATTAAAAAAACTAGGGCACACCTAAAACGTCCAAATCCAAATAAACATGAACTGGAGCTAAATTCAAATATATGGAAATATTGCAGCGTCAAGAACTTTCACAGGAAAAAAAGTTGAGTAATATTCGAGGATTGTTTTCACACACACAAAAAGGTTCGGTGGATGTCCTTCGAGCGCGACACGGTGACGCACCGTTCGATCGACCGCGCGGCCGCGGTTCACGCGCTTGCACATGATTCCGTATCGTGGCCGTGGTACTAAGGCTGGTCACAATGGGCAAGAACGTAAGCTAGTAACTAATAACAGCGTTGCCTAAGTCTAATGTTTATGTGTACAGTACGGTTTTCTTTTAAGTTTGACCAACCTTATATATAAAACTAAAGTAAGCTCCCACACGCGCACTCATCAATATGCCACCGCCGTTGCGCATGCCGATGCCCGCCTGCTCCGGCCAACAATTTCTCGCCCATCACCGCTATGTTGCCGCCATCCCTGTGCCATGAAGCCGAAGGCTCGCCCGCTCACGTCGTCTTTAGTCCCTCCTCGCGATGCCGCTGCGCTGCTAAGCACGCGAGCAGCTGGTGGAGCCGCGTCTATGCACGCAGCGTACGAAGAGGAGGACGAGCACGTGCTCCAGCATGCCGGCGAGGAGGAACTAGCGTGTCATTGTCGTCTCCGCCCGCGCGGAGGAGGCGCGCATGTTGGCTGTTGCGGCGGAAGCTAGTCGTGCGCGCGTCGAGCCTGCAAACCGGGTGCGGACGCGGAATCTACCTTCGAGACCTTGAATGCCACGTGGATCCTGCAATCTGAAGGAGCAATTTGGGTCAGTCGACTCATGTGAGCCATTTGATGCAACATGGATGGCTAGAAGGGCTTCTTCCACCTCTTCTGCCATCTTCTTCCTTCGCCCCGTCGAACTTCTTTCACAAATCGACTGACCCAAATTATACTACTAGTACGAACATATTAAGTACAATAGGAACACGAAGATATGAGCAGTAGTACCAACTGCAAGAAGAACAGTAGTAAGACATAGTACTAGTACTACTGTATGTACTAAAGAGTTCAAATAATGAGAAAGAACATAAACATAGGGGCTGTTTGGTTCCTAGCCACACATTGCCACACTTTGCCACACCTAACATTAGGCAAGTTTGACCAAGTTAGGTAGGTGTTTGGTTCTAGCCACACTTGAGACAAGGAATTTTTTATGAGCAGTGAACCCCACATGTCATAGACACAAAAAGTGTGGCAAGATTCCCTTAGGCAAGCCAAAGTATGGCTAACAATTTGAGCAACTCAAGTAGGGCAAGTGTGACAAATGTGGCAAAAATCATGTGGCAACATATGGCAAAGATAGTCACAATCCAAACAGCCCCATAGTTCTGTTGGGGCCTCAGCACAACACACCCTTGAAAATAAACTAATAAGCAACTAGTCTGCTTGACACTGCAGTAGAACCAGCATGAGCGACGGCACTGCCACCTACTTGGAGTCCGAGTCCATGTCCTCGACTTCGTCCTCGTCCCTCTTCCTCTTCCTCTTCGCCGAAGCTTCTTTGCTTGAACCGGACACTGGGCTCTGCTTCTTCATCCAACCCTTGTAGATATTTAAACAAAGGTAGGCATCCATTGCTGCGTACAGGATGTGATCTTCATCTAATGTCTTCGACTCCCATGCATGATGAAACTCGTGATGAGATTTCTTCAGTTTAGCGTACGAAGGATCAATCATGGCTGCTGCCAGGATCAGCATTGAAGGTTGAGAGGAGGACACCAGGCTTGCCTTCTAGAGATCGAAGGGCTAGCCTACAACTAGACCTATCCGACACAGGACGTCACTGTCGTTCTTAAAGCCTACAGTAATGAATTTCACTCTTTTGTCCTTGAGGAAGTTCTTAAAATCCTGGCACTCAACATCGGCATGGCATATGTGGTAGACCAAGCAAATGTTATATACGCAAACCTGGATCACGGCGGGCTTCTTCCTCTCTTCATCCTTTAGATCCTTCTCTTGTCCCAGGACTGTGGTGTACTCAACATCTAGCCCAGTGAACCACTCATCCGTTGAACTGTTGAACATGCGTAGGAAGCGAGCAAGCCATGCTTTCACTGTCTCAGATCCACGTGTGTAGATGACGATGAACTGATCGCCGGTGATGGCTCTAACCTGGTACTCAGCGGCGACCATGGAGATTTGGGAGGCCATGGATTTTGGAGGAGTGTTAGGAGAAGTTGAACTGTTGTACCCCACAAAAAAAACTGGGAGCGAACTAATGTGAAAGGACGGGACGACTGGGAGCGAATTGTTTTAAGGTAGAAGACGGGGACGAGTAGGGCGTGCGAATGGCGTGGGGTTCCTGGCTTGCCCGGTGGATAAACGGCTGCAAGCCCCCAAAGAGTTATCGAGAACTATGCGGGAACCACTAGATGTCATGTCTACTAGACCCATATCGTAGGCCTGACGGTATAGCTTCTGCCTGTTCGCATGCCATGCCGGCGTGTCGATGTAACTTCACTTAATTCCGTCAAACGTCGCGCCTCCCACGACCTTCGCCTCCCTCGCGCGGTCGCGCCCTTTGAGACTTCGACCGGCTATAAATGAGCAATTTTTTTGCCTTTTTTTAGACAAGCAATTTTGTTTGCCTACTCTACATGCATGATACTCCCTCTGGTCCTTTTTACTCCCGTCAACCGTTTGCAAAGTGTTTGACCAAATTTATACTTTTTTTTGAACACCACCTTATATTAATTAACAAGCCACACCAGTACACTCATTCGATACAATATTCGCCACACAAGGCGGTACGTTATTTACAAGAATACCTTCTAATATATTGTCAAAGCTATACTTAGCGATTAAGTGTGCCACCTTATTGGCCGAACGACTAATCTTTGACAATTGAAGATTGTTGATCAACTTCGAGATGCTCAATGCTTTCATCTTCAGGTCACGCACAGCAGACCTGTCAACGCTTTGATAGGCATCAATGAAATCCTACAACCAAATTTATACTAAAAATATCAATATCTACAATACTCCCAAAATACTTAGGCACGGTGCATTAACTTCTACCTCGTTTCTTGTTTCTTGACATATCAACCAATAGGAGATGTGTGTGTGCATGCTTTTAATGACTTGAGACAACCAAACACGACATGCAGTCGTTAGTTCATTGCATGCAATGCTATTAATTAGCAAATAAACATTAAGATCTCTCGCTTTCCCCTCATCCTTGGTCACACTGCACAATCTAAGATGACTTGCTCACCTAGACGGAGGGAGTACTGATTATAAACATTAAGATCTCTCGTTTCCCCCTCCTCCTTGGTCACAGTGCACAATATAAGATGACTTGCTCACCTAGACGGAGGGAGTACTGATTATAATGAGTACTCAACTAGTACTAGTATAAGAACTACGTTTTATAATGAGTGTAAAAATATTGATTTGACATTGTGAATGTTGACACATTGTGGAATACTTTTTGAACTATGCAAAAGTACTCAACTAGTGCTGTCGTTCTCCACAAAAAAATGTGTTTACCAATGCATGCATGAACTCTAGTTACTCTAACCCCCCTCTCTTCTTTAATTCTTTGCCATATCAGCATGTTTGCTATTCTCGTGCGCATGATACCAGCTAAGATACCACCATTATGGCCAGCCTTAATCACCGCATGGAATAATTTAGTGCACCTTGAAATATGAACATGTGTGGGGCATGTTTGTTTTTAATGACTTGATACTATACCTAGCCCGACATGCAAGATGACTTATTATGCACCGTTCCCCATACCGGCAGGAAGCTGATTCGTCTCCAATTTTTTTCCTCTCCATGTGTGAAACAATATACCTGCCAAACTCTCCTTCTCCCTCCGGTGGTCCCACCACTCCACCCCGTGTGAAAAAATCTGTATGCATGACTCTCCTCCCCCCACGCTCGTCCAATCCGTTGTGACCAACAATATTTCCACCCCTTCGCTCCCTTATAATTTACTCCAACAAATATGCCCACGTACCTGTTAATTAACTGCAGGTGCATTCGGTCACTGACATATGGGCCCAACAGGGGTTTGGCCCACATGTCAGTGACGCAACTGGACCGGCAGTTAAGTCAGTGCAGCTCAGTCCATATCTTACGTAGGTGCGCCATTGCTCGCTATATATACTACGCCTCCCACAACATCGCTATCTCCTCCCCCTCACCTTCACGTTCATCACTATCTCCTCCCCCTCCCTCTCACGTCGACCACCATGGCATCGCCCCTCCCAAGCCCTAGGAGCCCCTCGCTGCACTGCGCGGACGGTCACGCGTCGCTGTTCTGTTCCTCGCCGCCACTAGTCGAGGAGGACACGTCGGTGTTCCGCTCCTTGCCGCTACGCGACGCGTCGCTGTTCCGTTCCTCGCTGCCACTAATCGAGGAGGACGCGTCAGCGTTCCGCTCCTCGCCGCGACACGTTGAGGTGGACGCGTCGGCGTTCCCAATCTCGCCAGCACGCGCGCCGGAGGACGCGTCGGCTCCCCGCTATGAGGAGAACGCCGCGCCGCCCGCCGAGCCCCCAGCCTTGAGGAGCTTTGGAAAGAAATGGATGTCGCATTGTGGGAGGCTTTGCCTCTAGCAGAGCGCGCCAAAATAGAGGCGGAGAAGAAGGCCTAGGAAGAGAAGCGCACCGCGGAACAAGCTGCCTGGGAGGCCTATGTTGCGTCCAAGAGAGTCAGGCAATTGGCTCTTTGGCAGAAGGCTCGTGTGAGGGCCGTGAGGGTGGCGGAGGATGCCCGTGCCGACACCCTGAGTGCAGTCAGGCCCAAGCGCCTCATCTATGCTTGGCGTTACGTGGACCGGGTGCACGCTTCCAGCGAGGAGGAGTACCTGCTGGCGCCGGATCACCACACTGGTGAGATCGCGCTCGCCCGCCGGCAAGCCGCCAATCAGCACCTCATGGGTTGGGAGGCTGAGGAAGAGGCGTTGTGTCGGCGCGCTGGGAAACGGCCGCGCACCAGGGCACTCGTGGCGCGCCGCAAGTGCTCCTACGAGCGCCGTGGCTTTTAGGAGGAGTATAATTTTTGTTTCGTAAGGCGATCTCACTAGTTTTGGGACGCAAATGATAAATCCCGAACTTTCAGGAATTTTTAGCATCCTTAATTAAGTATGTAAAAGGGAAAGTTTGGAAACCTTCTGTATTCGTACGCATTTTTCAAGTACGTGCATATAGCACAAACTTTACTATATACTATCGCAGGAAAATAATTCTATGAGACCAGGTCTCACGCGAGACCCATCCTGATGGATGACACATGGCATTCACAAATCACAAAGCATCCCCAACCCCCCACTTAAAAGCCACGTGTCATCCATCAGGACGGGTCTCACCTGCTAACCGTGAGACCTGGTCTCATATACGAGTAATTTTTTTCCACTATCGCACTACACGTCTCTCTCGATATATGCTTGCAGACTATGCTACTCCCTCCGTCCATGTCAATAAGTCATCTTTGGTTGTGCACCGTGACCAAGAAGGAGGGAATACTTATACACCTAGACGGAGGGAGTACTACTATTACCTATGTACGTGCAAATGCGCGTTTTAACATTACGATGCGGTTTTTGTAAAAGTAGAAAAACAACACTAGTCAAGCTTGTGAAACGATTCAATGCAAAACAAAAGCAAAAATTCCCGTTTGATTGTTTACTTTTAGCTTCCTTCTCTGTGGTTATTTCTCTGTCGTACTTTGTATGGAGTATCTCACTGGTTGGAAAGGCATGCAAATTCCCAAGCAGCTTCCTACACCCTGTATCTCACTGGTTGCCGGCGTTGACGTTGTCGCCCATGTCGTCGAGGATGAGGTTGACGAGGTCGGGGAAGAAGTCTTCGTTCGCAACTAATCATGTGGACTAGCATAGTAGTAGGATACAGAGTAGAAACATGAATTTTACCATGATTTCGAACAGGAAGGACAGAAACACATACGGTGCAACTGGAGTTGCACCGTTGGCGTTGAGGTTGTCGCCCATGTCCAAACACCACGTAGACACGGTCTTTGAGCATGGTTCGTAGTCGTTCCACGCTCGGGCATTGAAGTTTGTAACTCTTTTAGATTAGAATATACTACTCCTCCGGTGCTAGTAGTAGAGCAGAGTCCTACTCTACTACTCTACTCAAGCAAGTTAGGGCATAGCATTGTAGGGAGTACCAGTACTGTGATCACTCAAGCAAGTTGTCTGGCATCGACATGACCCTACGCTGCTGGTATGTGTCTCATAAGTCAAGCGGCGTGCTGTAGTCATCATCACCTGTCCACTTCCCACATCAGATATTTGCTTCTCCATCTTTGTCCACACATAATCTCGTCCAATCTTCCATCCCCGCTAAGGCGCCTCCCCCCTCGTCCAAAACCCAAGCACTAACAATGGCAGAACCGAGCAGCGTCGGCCGAAAGAGTGGCTGGAATTCGCTCCCCACAGAGGTAATCAAGCTCATTGTTTCGTGTGTGGACAATCTCAGTACCATGCCGCTCGCCGCGTGCTCGTCGGGGCTGTACTGTTTACTCAAAGCCCTCAGGACGGAGCTTTTTAAGCCAGCTCCTTGCTTGCTGATGCCGCCTAATCTTCAGAAATGACATGTCACGCAGCATAACGATCGTAGGGTGGCGAGCGTCAACCCCCTTGACTGCGATCCGATCCCCGTCAGCCTCAACTACATTAACGGTATGTACTGGGTCGGCATGAACACATCTTGGATGGTGCTCGTCGACGGTCGCGGCAGCTGGATGCTCATGGAAGTCTACACCCGGCGATTGATCCCCCTTCCTTCGATTAACACTCCACTGCTTTGGCACCGCGGCCCAGAATACTTGGAATCTTACAGTAGCCAACATGATACCAAGTTTGATTTGCTCAAGGTTGTAATCTGCCAAGTGCCCACAAGATCTGCGAATTATAAAGACTCCAAGCTAATTGCGTTCTTCAACCGCGGTCTCGCCTATCTGACAGGTCACTGCGGTAAGTGGATAAATCTGCACGTCCATCGCAGGATCATACATCCTCCATGGTTCTCTGATGCCATTGAACACAAGGGCTTCATTTACGCTGTTGACTCCTTCTATGGCTGGACGTATTGCTGGCCTACTCCAGTCATCGCTACAAACGGCTATTAGAGCAGTATGTTACTTTCCTATGATATCATGATGGCTTGCTTATATTACTGTCAACATTTGCTGAAAAAATATTCATGCTCATAACATGCTGTTCTTAAGATTGAGTAAACTAAGAGCCCTTTTTTATTTGACTCCAACTTGATATGATGTTGTAGGCCGCCTGGTGTCCCTACCCTTCCTAATCCCAGAACCTTTCAAAGAAAAGCGGCATGGCAGTTGCAGGTGGTTCCTGGCTCGATCAGACAACGACGAAAGATTGATGATCGTTCGCTCGTACCGGACGTGTTGTTTTGCGGAATACAATCACAGTCACTGCAAGGTCTTTGAGTAGGATCCCAGCTTCTCTGGGCCTTTAGCAATTTTTGACTGGAGGCTAGTAAGTAGCCTTGGTACACGCTCTCTATTTGTCGGACTGAATTATCCGATTAACCAGGAGATAACCGACGGCAAGGATCATGATGGCAGCGCGGTTTCGTTCATCAGGCAAAACTGTGTGTACACAGCGTACCATGCGTCTCTGCACGCACCATACCCTGATATGTGCCGCCATGCTCTACATCCCAAAGTAGCAGAGAGGGTCGCAAGTATCAGACTTCGACCTGCTGGCCGGAGTTTTTCCCGTCAGGCACCCATCTGGTTCAAGCCGTCAGCCAATCTCCACAGCTTAATAAATAGTAACGTCTAACTGAGCTAGTTAGTTAGATGCGTACACTTGGTGTAGTAGGATCTTTATTTAGTTTGATTCATACACTTGTTCTTTTTTAGTAGCCCATTTGTAATGATGGCCGATGTTTGGTTTGCAAGAGAGAGCTGCGTCTTCACTCTTCTTGCCTGCTTACTGCTTCTGTTGCACCCCCAGCCCTGGTTGCTGTTTCTGCTGTTTTCAATGTACAATCAGTAGTATATTTCGTCTGTTGATTGAATAAATGTGTTGTTAGAACGACAAACACAACGTTTTGGAAGTCGTTGCACGGTTCGATCCTTTAGTGCCCCGTACCGTACGTAGCGCATACTATTTACCGTATGAAACACATTTTTTTTAGAAACTCGGAACACATTTTCCACTTGTTGATAACATGCAGCCCACTGATGAAGGCCCAATAGAGAAGCCCATAATTAACTAGAAGGGAGGCTCTCACATGAATCCGGCCCAGGTACATGCTCATCGTCCCCTAAACATAAATAAGTAAATAAATAAATAAATAAAGCTAAATGCTCATGCACCAGTTCTTTGGGAAAATAGCACTAGTAGAAAACAGGGCTTTGGTCACGGGGTAGTTTTCACATTAGTCCTGGTTCAGTCAAGAACCGGGACTAACGTGAGCATTTATCCCGGTTCGTGCGACTAAGGCATTAGTCCCGGTTCACCTGGGCCCTTTAGTCCCGGTTCGTGCCACGAACCGGGACTAAAGGGTGCGATGCCCATTAGTCCCGGTTGGTGGCACCAACCGGGACTAAAGGTTAGACCTTTAGTACCGGTTGGTGCCACCAACCGGTACTAATGGTTTTGAGGCATTAGTACCAGTTCATGGCACAAACCGGTACTAAAGGTCCCATTTCCAAACTCTCCCCCCCCCCCGTGGACCGCCTTTTCAGTTTTAGAAAAAACAAAAGAAAATGATGGAAATGTCAAAAAAAAGTTTCCCATGTGATATGTGGTCTACTTGTTGGGAAAATTTACAAATATGAATTTCGACTTTATTTGCAAAATCTCTCTGGAATTTGTAAAATGGGCATAACTTTTGCATACGAACTCGGATTAAAAAGTTTTTTATATGAAAAATCATCTACTCGAAAAGTTACATCCGAATTTAACTGGGGGAACCCCGTTAAACATTTTCAAAATCCTCAAAAACCTAACAGAAAAAAGTTACGGGGCTTTTAAGATCTAGAGTGGAAAAAATCGAAAAAATTACTAGTCAAATATGGTCAAACAGTGGTCAAACTGTCGTCAAACAATGGTCAAACTAATTATTCTAGAATATTAGTGTTACTAAATAATTATTTCAGTTATTTTGAATTTTGGTCAAATCTGGTCAAACTGTGGTCAAACAATGGTCAAACTAATTATTCAAGAAATATTAGTGTTACTAAATAATTATTGTTTTTTAAAACAATAGTTTCAAACTCAAAAAGTGAAATGTGTCACTTCATGCTCAAGAAAAATTCATGAAGGTTAGTAGGATTGACATCTTACTATTGTCAGGAAAACAACAAGTGCAGACTTGGAAACGAGAGAGAATAGAACCCAGAAGTTAAGCGTGCTCAGGCTGGGGGAGTGGGAGGATGGGTGACCGTTCGGGAAGTTAGATGATTTGGAATGATGAGGGGTGATTAGAGGATAAATTGAGCAGTGATGAGGGGTGGTGATTACACAATAGAGGTTAAAATAATTCAGAAATTTCAAAATCAAATTTAAAAAAAAATCAATTTTTTTTTTAAAAAATCATAAAATTTCCTTTAGTCCCGGTTGGTGTTACCAACCGGGACTAAAGGTGGAGCTCCACGTGGCCGCACCCTTTAGTCCCAGTTCGTGTAAGAACCGGGACTAAAGGGGAGAGGCATTAGTACCGACCCTTCAGTCCTGGTTCGAAAACCGGGACTAAAGGGGCCTTACCAACCGGGACAAAAGCCCCTTTTTCTACTAGTGTAGGTAGCCCAGTATTTCTTTTTGAAGAATACCCAAGCTAGGCCTATTTGTTTTCTCCGAATTACTGCGCTGCAAATCTTTCAAGACGAGGAGGGATGCATTCCAACCTGGCTTAAGAGTATGGTCAATGTCTGTTAAAAGTAATATCAAAAGGCGTTGAAAATTCGAAAAATTTTATAGCAAATGGGATATAAGTTTCTTTTTTGGTTTTTGTTCTTCACTGATATCTTATACGTATTTCATTGGATTTAACATGACATAATACTAATTTATTTTTAAATTGGTTTTAGTATGGCTATTAATTTTTGGATTAAGAATATTTCGTTCCCCAGCAAAAAAATTGTGAATTTTCAAAATTTCCCACATATTTAGTTAATTTTTTGACCCTGGTACTGACCAGAAAATGGCCAGCAATTCTAAAAATGGAAAACGGGCTGCAATAAATTCCATATGAATTAGAAAATGAGTAAAAATTATAAAAATAATAGCAAATGGGCTATACACGCCACATATTTCAAGGCTGACTTGTTTACGCAAGGCTTTGTCAGTGAACACACGATTCTAGCAGCAGTTAGTGTTGGATGTCCATCCAACGGCCGACGTGCTTCTTCAATCTCTGATCTTCCTGCTCCAGCCGCCTAAACTAGCGCCGGCGGGACTGCCTACTCCCTCCTCTTGTGGCCCGCTGTGATGTCGCGCAGGCTTCTCCGGCGCACCCTACTCCCTCCGCTGGCCTGGCCGCACGCAATCAACTGCCTCCTCATTACGCGAAAAAATGATTCCTCCCACTAACATCTGGGGCGCACCGGTTGAGAGGCTGACCTGTGGGCCTACTAAGTTGACACGTACGCATGGCTTGTCAACTTAGTCAACAAACGATTCTAGCAGCAGTAACCATTGGATTTGAATCGAATGGTCCTGCTGCTTCTTCAATCGCTGCTCTTCTTGCACCAGCCGCCCAAACTAGCGTCGGGGAGACCGCCTGCTCCTGCCTCCAGTGGTCGGCTGTGCTGCCGATGAGGCCTCATCGCCCCTACTACTCCCATCGCTAGCCAGGCCCTGCGGCGACGGCAGCCTCACACCGCAGCCGAACCAGTGAACCCTCGTACTCCTCTCCGTGTGGGCATCCGCTGCTGCGTCTTCCCCGGCTCTGCGTCGTCCCCTTCCTAGGCCTCGCCGTCGTCCACCGCCTTGGTGCTCTCGACGCGGCGTGGTCAACGGCATTCCATCGGAAGAGTACTGTACGTGGAGAGGCTGACAGCTGGGTCCATGGCCACAGCCCAGTTTTTTTGTGATTTGCCAAGTAAGTCGCTTTGTTAGGCCTGTTGGGCTGCAAATCTTTCAAGATGAGGAGAGCTTTCATTCGGCCGGCCGAGAAAATGGCCCATCAGTAATGAGAAATGGGCTGTACATTTTTAAAACACATCAAACTGGCAATTAGTTTCAAATATCTTTTCTTCATTTCGAGATTTGAAATTACATTAATTTTTATGCATGGAGAATTTGTTGGATTTTATATTGATATACATTTATTTTTAAAATCAGTTTGAATGTGAGTCAAAATTTTGGGATTAAAAACAGTTCGGACCGCACCGAAATATGCAAAATTTCATATATTTTTTTAACCGTGGCCACAATATTGGTTGTAATGCTAACAAAAAGAATATGGGCTCCAAAAAAACCTTAATAATTAGCAAATGGGATATAAATTATTAGAAATAATGGCAGATGGGTTGTATGCTATTTTCCACAAATTTGAGGCTTTCCTAAAAAAGGTTGACACACAAGCAGTGACTGTTGGATGACCATCCAACGGCCGTCGTGCTTCTTCAATCTCTGCTCTTCCTACTCCAGCCGCTCAAACAGGCATCGGCAGGACTTCCTGCTCCCTCCTCCCCGCGGCCGGCTCTGCTGCCGTGCACGCCTCACCGCCCCACCGTACTCCCATCGCTGGCCTAGCCATCCCTCTACTCACCACACCTGCTGTTATTCTCCGGCGATGGCAGACGAACCAGTAAACCCTCGTACAGTCGTACTCCCCTCCGCGTGGGAAATAACTGCCGAGTTTCCCTGCCTCCGTGTCATTCCCTTCCTAGGCCTCGCCGTCGTCCACCGCCCTGGTGCTCTCGGCGAGGCCTGGTCAATGTGGTCAACGACCGACATGCATCTGAAGTGGACTATACGTGGAGAGGCCGACAGCTGGGTCCACGGCCGCACACAAGGAAATGCCTCCTTATTACGCGCAAAATAATGATTCCTCCACCTGACATCAGGGACCCACTGAAAGGGCCTTTGTATTTCGCGAAAAAACCGTTACCGCCGCTGATAGCTCGGACCCACCAGCTATATCTTCGCACGCAAGGAAGTGCCTCCTTATTACGCTAAAAAAATGAATACCCCCTGCTAGCTGGGACCCACCTTGGTAGGAGGATGACTTGTGGGCCTACTAAGTTGACGGGGGCGGAGGGCTTTGTCCACTTAGTCAATATGCACGATTCTAGCTCCAGTGACCGTACGATGTCCATCCAACGGCCGTAGTGCTTCTTCAACCTCTGGTCTTCTTGCTCCAGCCACCCAAACCAGCGCCGGTCGTGCCTCATGCTCCTATCTCCCGTGGCCGGCTGCGATGCGGCGGAGGCCTCACCGCCCCGTACTACTCCCACCACTGGCCAGGCCATCCCTCTACTCACCCACACCCCCTGTTATTCTGCAGCGACGATAGCCTCACACCGCAGCGAACCAGTGAACCCTCGTACTCCTCTACGCGTGGGCATCCACTGCCGCGTCTTCCCCGGCTCCGCGTCGTCCCCTTCCTAGGCCTCGCCGTCGTCCACCGCGCTGGTGCTCTCGGTGTGGCGTGGTCAACGTGGTCAAGTAATGGCTTCCATCGGACGTGGATTGTACGTGGAGAGGCTGACAGCTGGGTCCACAGCCGCAACAAGGAAGTGCCTCCTTATTACGTGCAAAATAATTATTCCTCCACCTGACAGCGGGACCCACCGGACGGGCCACCGTATGTCGCGAAAAAACATTTCCCCCTGACTACTAGGACCCACCAGCTACATCTTCGCACGCAAGGAAGTGCGTCCGAGAAAAAAAACAATTCGCCCCCTAACTGCTGGGACCCACCAGCTACATCTTCGCAAGCAAGGAAGTGCCTGACAGTCGGGACCCACCTGGTCGAAGCGTACGTAGCATTGTCATTCTGGTCGCAAACGTGTACGCACATACTGGTTGATGTAGAGGCGCGCACGTGTCGTAGTAGAGGCACGCACGTGTCGTAGTAGAGGCGCGCACGTAGCATTTACACGTACGTACAGCGGCCAGGGTGCAAGAAAGAAAATACGGCCACGTATGTGTACATACGGGCGGGGTCTCAAACGCCTACTCGCGCATACGTACGGCCAGGGCTCGTGTACATGGCTGGGTTGGAACGGAGAAACAGTGTCGTCATCGTGTTCATGGGGAGGCAACTGAATGCGTCGTGTTCATGGGGAGGCAACAGAATGCGCCGTGTTCATCGGGAGGGCTTGGACGGAACAGGCAATGCAAACGAGGCCTGGCGTACCGCAGAATGGAGGAAACGGCCTTGTGTTCGACCGGCCACGTTCGAAACGGGATCCTGTTCATCGGGAGGGGTCTGGCGTACCGCACAACGGAGGAAACGGACCTCCTACGATCGAAACGGGGGTCCTGTTGATCAGGAGGGGGTGTGGCGTACCGCAAAATGGAGGAAACGGACTTGTGTTGGAGCGCTACGGTCGAAACGGGGGTCCTGTTGATCGGGAGGGGTGTGGCGTACCGCAAAACGGGACTCCACGGGATACTGTTCATCTCCACCGTCGACCTCCTCCAGCCTCCACGGGCTCCTGTTCATCCAGCCTCCACCGCGCGCTACTCCACTGGCTACTATTCAACCACCCCTCCACCGACTACTGTTCATCCAGCCCTCCACACCACGGGGTCCTGTTCAACCACCCCTCCATGGGCACCCCTCCAGCATCTACTGTTCATCCAGCCCTCCACACCATGGGGTCCTGTTCAACCACCCCTTCACCGTCTACTATTCATCCAGCCCTCCACACCACGAGGTCATGTTCATCCACCCCTCCACGGGTACCCCTCCACCGTCTACTATTCATACAGCCCTCCACCACACCATAGGGTCCTGTTCATCCAGAGGCAATGCCACCGCTCAGTGTTCATCCAAACCCCCCGCAACGCTCACTGTTCATCCCATCGATCGGCTTCAGTTAGCAGCAGTAGAGAAGGAATCGCTCGATCTGGTTCAGTTAACAGCCCTCGACCGATCGCTCGGGATCATTAACACGTAGCCTGCAGGGCAATTGCTCGGGTTCAGTTAGAGCCCAATGCCTCGCTCGGGTTCAGTTAGAGCCAATGCCTCGCACACACGCGCATACATGTACGAGAGAAACGCGCATTGCTCGGCCCCCGACCTCCCGTCGTAACCGGGAACTCCCCGAAATTTTCCTCCCCTCGCTTCTACCACGGTTTTTTCCGTCATGGACGACCCAAAGAATGTCATGCAGCTGCGTCTCCGGCCCGCCCAGGATGAAAAGCCCATTTTCTGTCATGATTTTTTGTCATAGAAGTAGGAGCCCACCACATCTATGATGATACCGGGTTTTGTCACAATTATCTTCATAGAAGAGTCATATGTATGACAGAATTTTTTTTCGTTCGGCCCAAAACGTCACGTATGTGTCTTTTTTTGTAGTGTTATCGGGTCACCGGAAGGGGTTCCGGGCACCCCCGGCAAAAGATATGGGCCTTATGGGCCAAGAGGGGAAACACACTGGCCACAAGGGGCTGGTGCATCCCCCATATGGGCCAACCTAATGAGGAGAAGGAAAGGGGATAAGGGAAAGGAAAGTGTGGAGTAGGATCCCCACTTCCTTCCCTTTCCCCTCTTTCCTCCCCCCTTGGGGAAACATGGCACGGGGGCGCAGGGCATGGCAGGGCCCCTAGGAGGCCGGCGGCCAGCCCTACGACATGCCTTGGCCTCTTCCCTTCCCCTCCCACCTATACTGGATGTGATAGAACTCAGCTCGAAGTCGATGATCCTCGATATCTCCTAAGTTCTTAGCCCATTGCAGAATATGGGCATCGCCGGATGTAGGTGACATGCGAAGGTTCTGGTGATCCCGTTTGTACTCCAGTATCTAGTGTAGGACATAGAATCCATCATTAAGAGAATCACTCGGTTGCTGGATGCAGCAGAAGTTGGTCCTATGGCCGAAGGAGGGCCTGCCGTCCTTTTTCTTCTTGCCCATGACCTCTCCACCCCGTGCGCCGTAGTAAAACATAGCACTGTCGAGAACAGACTTGATGTGGGTGTAATCCTTTTTGTTAATGTTCTTCGACGAGTCCAAGTAAAGAGCGTGGGAGTATCGAGGGTAGAGGACGATGAGGACGGCGCGCCCTCCGCTGCGCAAAATAAGTACACCTCAAATTAATTAGCCTCCACTGTGTAGATGAATGATTGAAATCAAAGGAAGGATATACACGCGGATGACTTACATGGGATGATAAGGCACGAGAATCGCCTCCTTGTCCTTATTGGCGAGCATGAAATTGACGATGTATTCCCTCGCATATTCACAGTGCTTTGCGTAGACTCCCAAGAAGGCCTCGTGCATGAAGTACGGGTCAGCGACACAGATATAAGGTATCTGCTCAACACTGATGAGGTAGTTCATGTGCAAAGCATAAAGGCGGACAAACACAACATCCAGCTTCTTCAAGTGAAACATGTCGAAGATGTAATCGAATCTACGAAAGAACTTCTCCGCGGGGAATTTGTCGACGTATGACAATCCCCACGGCACATTAACCATGTAGAGTGGGTATCCTGGATTTTTTTAGGTGATGATGCCTTTCTCTATCCGCAGCACATCATCATGAAGTCTCCTTAAATCGTCTAATCTGGCCCGTAGCGCTGCTTCAGGTAGGATTGGTTGACCTGGGATATGCCATTTTACCGCACCGGGGATATCTATACGGTCTTGAACCCGAGGCTGCTGAGGCGGCTGGATCACAGAAGCAGCTTTTCTGCCTTTCCTTAGTCTCTTCCTAGACTTCTTTACTACTGGAAGGTTGTCCATAATACGTTCAGACTCCAGAGGTGGCAATTCAGGCACCGACTCATGAGGCTCAAACCCTAAGTAGGCGCCAGTATTGACATACTGTTGAGTGTCATCGTCATCCTCATCCTCATCTATGGCGGCGTCACTAGCGACTAATGGAGTAGGTGAGGTGTTGATGTTCATACCTAACTGCGTGCTCGTGGGTGTGCTCCCGGCCGCCTCCAGACGAATCAGACTCTTTGGACACAACAGGACCCACCCATTGCAACAATCACCAAGCCGCCGCGGGGTCTCGTCGTCATCTCCCACTAGTACCAGAGGAGCCAAATTCTCGTGGCCCGGTTTGACACTAGCCACGGAAACCTTGAAGTCTTCCGGGGGGATCGGCCGGCTATGGAACAATGGTTCCTTCGGCTCCATTATCGTCGCCTTCCCCACGCCCACCTTCTGGTCACCGATGGTGTACAATATGGTGCACGGGGTTTCATCGGCCTGCAAAGAAAAGTCTGCGACATGAGACATCCGAAAGGCAATGAAAACGGGAGATTATACATTTATTGAAGGGGGCGGGTGTGACAGATACCATGAGGGCGTCGAGCTCAACCAAAGACAAAGCGCCGCTGAGCACGTCCGGTGCCGGAGCCAGTGCCGGAGCAGGTGCGGAAGCCGGTGTGGGAGCAGGTGCAGGAGCAGGTGCAGTAGCCAGTGCGGGAGCAGGTGCAGGAGCCAGTGCCGGAGTAGGTGCGGGAGCAGCTGCAGGAGCCGGTGCGGGAGCAGGTGCACGTGCTGGTGCAACGCTAGTCGAGCTGCTCCTAAGGAAGTCAGCAAGGGGAAAGTCCGCTACATTTTTTTCTGGATTTTGCCTGCTGCAATTGAAAACGCCCGAAACCAAGGTAGTAGACATATGGACAAGCACCTGTTTTGCGGCAGCTACCGCTGTTGCAACTGTCTCATATGATTTCTTTTCAACTGTAATATCAACCTTCTTGTCGATGTTTTGTTCAGTTAACCTCCGTCTTTCCTTTCACTCCTCCGCGGTCTCACGGTAGTACTTCTTCCACGTGGCGCCATGTCCGACACCGTGCACACGTCCATACAACGGTCGAGTCTCCACCGGGAGTCCTTTCAATATTTTCAATGCCCGATTGAATGGAGTGTACCACTTGGGCCTCGCCAACGCCTCAGATGGCGAGTCGCTTTCGGCCGCATTCCTGTGCTGCTCTCTCTGCAAAAGGCATAAGGATCATTTACAAATATGACTAATGTGCAGTCGAATTGATCAGAAACTAAAATTACCAGCAGTCTAACGAACTCCATCGTTACCGCGTTCTTCTTGAAAACCTTCTTCACTGGGTCCCAACGGTGCCGGGCCCTGAGGACGTCACGTTCCTGTGGGACGGTGAACTCCGCCAATGGGTCTAGGATGCACAGACTCGTGGCTTCCGCGTCGTCCTTGGCCCATATGGACCTCTTCCCGCCGTAACCACGGCATCCGAGGTGGTGGCACCCAATGTTCTTCTGTTGAAGCGCTTCATGTACGCTGACTTTTTTTGGCATCTTCGGCGTCGCAAGCCGCCTTGAATATTTCAAAGTGCTCTGTCGTGATTGTCGGATTATCCTTTACAATCTCGGAGTAGGGTTCCTTTTCATTGAAGATCCGATATTTCACCCTTGCTTTGCAGGTGGCCAACACGTCGCTAAACTTTCTCATGGCATGTTTGTTTATCTTCTTCATTGTCGGGTCCTTATCTGGATCTTTATAATTCTTTTCATTCTGACCCGGGAACAAGAATATCTGGTGCAGCTTCTTTAGGAGGGCGGGCCTCATATTATCTAACTTGTTTAGTTTCTCATTGTTGATGCTGGCGGTTGTCCGGATGATGCGGCCAATTTGATTGTCGTAGCATGCGCACGCTTCCTCGGGCGCGTTTGGCTCAAAATTGCTGTCGTCCACCTCCGTGACCACCAGTCTAGTAGTCCTGAGCTTGTTAGGAAGCCGTCGCCTCTTTGCTTTCAGTTCTATACTAGCTCCGCTCCCCGAGGCAGCGCCGGTGTCAGTCTCAGCACCGGTCTTGATGCCGGTCTGAGTCTCAGCGTCGGTCTCAGTCTCAGCGCCGGTCTGCATGTCGTTCGCAGTCCTCGATGCGACCAGTGGTCCCAGCAACATCGGTTGATCGTTGGCAAGGCTCAAAAATTCGTCTGCCGCTAGGTAGACGTCGTCGCAATTACCAGAACCCTATCATTCATCGCTGCTAGCCATGTTTCCTACGATTAAATCTAGTAAATTAAGTCTAGACCTAATAAAATGAATACTGACATACAAAAGGCCTATGTTTTTGCAGGAACGTTGACTCCTTCCTAGTGTGGCAAATCTCGGGCACTCGATATGTCTTAGTTTGTAGCACAAGTCATGCTGAAATTCACGGAAAATTTCGCCATGACCTTTGCTAAAAAGTGGACAAATCGAGAACCTGAAATTTGTCGGAACAGAAATGAATCAACATTCCGGCAAAACATAAGCCACTCAGCTTCATTTCCTGTAAACAACAAAAGGCCACTTGGGCACAATTGAAACATGGGCAAACACAATTGAGGAATTTGCATATATCCCGACCACTTCAAATTTGCATGTCCTAGCGTTTTCCACTTCAAGAAAATATACACAAATCTCATGCTCTCTCAAACTCAATTCAAAAACCAAATATAGATTATATTTAGTTAACTACTGAACTAAACTTTACTCTAAACTAAACCCTACTGCCCTAATTAACATCTAGTTAAACAAACTCAATTCAAAAACTAAAACCTACTGAACTAATTAACATCTACATTATCTACTACCTAACATCGTCTATTATTACCCTAACTAAAAAACATCAACATTATCTACTACTTAACATTAACATCTATTAACTAAAAAAGGATGGGTGGGGGGCTTACAGAGTGGGGAGAGACGGTGGCGGGGAGGTGCTCGGCGACGGAGGTAGGGGTGGCGAGGGCGGGCTCAGGATCTGGATGCGGCGGTCCTGGCGGGCTCGGGGGCGCTGAGGTCGAGGTCGGCCCGAGAGGCGGCGGTGGTGAGGCTGGGCGGCCTCGAGCGGCGGCCGTGAGGATGAGCACGACGTCGACACCGTCAGTAGATGGCGGCGAAGTGGGGGCGACGACGAAGTGGGGGAGACGGCGGCGAAGTGGGGCGAGGGATCGCTTTGGGGGAGAAGTGGTGGCTGGGGAGAAACCGTTTTTGGTTAAGTCAAAAGTAACTGTAGCGCGTTATGGAAAACGCGTTGTAGCTAAGATAGATATAGCGTGTTTCAGAGAACTTGCTACTGCTACGTCTTCATCATTTTCCACCTTTTTCATTTATTTTTGTTTACATTTTATATTTTTTCCTTTCTCATTTTTGTATTTCTTTCATTTTCATTTACATTTCTATTCGTTTTTGATTTTATTTTCGTTTCATTAGCAGTAGCGCTTTACGCATAAACACGCTGCTATAAGTATATTAGCGGTAGCGCGGTTTTTGGAAGATCGCTACTACTATGTGTAGCCCATCGGCTTAGTGGTTGGAATTTTAGTAGTAGCGAGTTTTTGGTGAGACGCGCTACTGATATATATGCATCTGCAACGCGCTTATTTTGCACACGCTACTGTTGTCTAGCAGTAGCATGCTTTTTTAACAAGCGCTACTGCTAAAGTTGTGTGTATAACGTTTTCCCTAGTAGTGATTGCCAGCCTCTCTAGTACCGCGCAACTTTTGCCGGTACCATACACCCACCATATACCTTCCTCAAAACAGCCATCATACCTACCTATTATGGCATTTCCATTGCCATTCCGAGATATATTGCCATACAACTTTCCACCGTTCCATTTATTATGAAACACATCATCATTGTCATATTGCTATGCATGATCATGTAGTTGACATCGTATTTGTGGCAAAGCCACCATTCATCATTTTTTATACATGTCGCTCTTGATTCATTGCACATCCCGGTATTCCGCTGGAGGCATTCATATAGAGTCATATTTTTGTTCTAATTGTAATTCTTGAGTTGTAAGTAAATAAAAGTGTGATGATCTTCATTATTAGAGCATTGTCCCGTGTGACAAAAAAAGATGAAATGCCAAAAGAAAAGAGAAGGCCCGAAAAAATTATAGAAAACAGAGAAGGGGCAATGCTACTATCCTTTTACCACACTTGTGCTTCAAAGTAGCACCATGATCTTCATGATAGAGAGTCTCCTATACTGTCACTTTCATATACTAGTGGGATTTTTTCATTATAGACATTGGCTTGTATATTCCAACGATCGGCTTCCTCAAAATGCCCTAGGTCTTCATGAGCAAGGAAGTTGGATGCACACCCACTTAGTTTTCTTTTTGAGCATTCATAAACTTATAGCTCTAGTGCATCCGTTGCATGGCAATCCCTACTCACTCACATTGATATCTATTGATGGGCATCTCCATAGCCCGTTGATACGCCTAGTTGATGTGAGACTATCTCCTTCTTTTTGTCTTCACCACAACCACCATATTCTATTCCACCTATAGTGCTATGTCCATGGCTCGCGCTCATGTATTGCATGAAAGTTGAGAACATCAAAAGTATGAAACAATTGCTTGGCTTGTCATCTTGGTTTTGTATGATTTGAATATTTTGTGTGATGAAGATGGAGCATAGTCAGACTATATGATTTTGTAGGGATAAGCTTTCTTCGGCCATGTTATTTTGAGAAGACATAATTGCCTTGTTAGTATGCTTGAAGTATTATTGTTTTTATGTCAATATTAAACTTTTGTTTTGAATCTTATGGACCTGAATATTCTTGCCACAATAGAAAGATTACATTGATAAATATGTTAGGTAGCATTCCACATCAGAAATTCTGTTTTTATCATTTACCTACTCGAGGTCGAGCAGGAATTAAGCTTGGGGATGCTTGATATGTCTCCAATGTATCTATAATTTTTTATTGTTCCATGCTATTATATTATCCATCTTGGATGTTTTAAATGCATTTATATGTTATTTTATATGATTTTTGGGACTAACCTATTAACCTAAAGGCTAGTGCTAGTTTCTATTTTTTCCTTGTTTTTGTGTTTTATAGATAAGGAATATCAAACGGAGTCCAATTGACCTGAAACTTTACGACGACTTTTTTGGACCAAAAGAAGCCCACGAAGTATCAGAGATGCACCAGAGGAGTCCCGAGGCCTCCAAAAGGGTGAAGGGAGCCCCCACCCCCTAGGGCACGCCCTCTGACCTTGTGGGACCCTCGTGGAGTCCCCTGGCTTGTTATCAATGCCAACACCTCTTACAAATCCCCAAACCTCCAGAACAGAACCTAGATCGGGAGTTCCGCCGCCGCAAGCCTCTGTAGCCACCAAAAACTAATCGGGAACCTGTTCCGGCACCCTGTCGGAGGGGGAAATCATCACCGGTGGCCATCTTCATCATCCCGGTGCTATCCATGACGAGGAGGGAGTAGTTCACCCTCGGGGCTGAGGGTATGTACCAGTAGCTATGTGTTTGATCTCTCTCTCTCTCTCTCTCGTGTTCTTGATTTGGCACGATTTTGATGTACCGCGAGCTTTGCTATTATAGTTGGATCTTATGATGTCTCCCCCCCTCTACCTTCTTGTAATGGATTGAGTTTTACCTTTGAAGTTATCTTATCAGATTGAGTCTTTAAGGATTTGAGAACACTTGATGTATGTATTGCATGTGTTTATCTGTGGAGACAATGGTATATTCACGTGATCAACCTGACATATGTTTTGGTGATCAACTTGCAGGTTTTGTGACCTTGTGAACTTATGCATAGGTGTTGGCACACGTTTTTGTCTTGACTCTCCGATAGAAACTTTGGGGCACTCTTTGAAGTTCTTTGTGTTGGTTTGAATAGATGAATCTGAGATTGTGTGATGCATATCGTATAATCAAACCCACTAATACTTATGGTGACATTGAAGTATCTAGGTGACATTAGGGTTTTGGTTGATGTGTGTCTTAAGGTGTTATTTTAGTATAAACTCTAGGGCTATTTGTGACACTTATAGGAATAGCCCAATAGATCGATCAGAAAGAATAACTTTGAGGTGGTTTTGTACCCTACAATAATCTCTTCGTTTGTTCTCCTCTATAAATGACTTTGGAGTGACTCTTTGTTGCACATTGAGGGATTGTTACATTATCTAATTTTGTTATCATTGTTGAGAGAACTTGCACTAATGAAAGTATGAACCCTAGGCCTTATTTCCTAGCATTGCAAAACCGTTTTCACTCACTTTTGTTACTAGTTACCTTGCTGTTTTTATATTTTCAGATTACAAAAACCTATATGTACTATCCATATTGCACTTGTATCACCATCTCTTTGCCAAACTAGTCCACCTATACAATTTACCATTGTATTGGGTGTGTTGGGGATGCAAGATACTCTTTGTTATTTGGTTGTAGGGTTGTTTGAGAGAGGCCATCTTGATCCTATGCCTCCCAAAGATTGATAAACCTTAGGTCATCCACTTGAGGGAAATTTTCTACTGTCCTACAAACCTCTGCACTTGGAGGCCCAACAACGTCTACAAGAAGAAGGTTGCGTAGTAGACATCATCACCATACGTTATAACTGTTGCATGATGAATTCCATCCAACATAATTATCCATCACTGATCCATTGCCTACGAGATTTTCACATATTAATCTTTGCTAAGTTACTTTGTTGTTTCCACTATTACAATTACTACAAAACTGCTACTGTCACTTTTGCCACCGTTACCATTACTTCCATACTACTTTGCTACAGATATTAAGTCTTTCATGTGTGGTTTAATTGACAACTCAGCTGCTAATACTTGAGAATATTCTTTGGCTCCCCTTGTGTCGAATAAAAAAATTTGGGTTGAATACTCTACCCTCGAAAACTGTTGTGATCCCCTATACTTGTTGTTTATTATGTCTCGCTGAGATGGCCTTGCAAAATCTTTGTTTCCCTTTGTAACGTTTAGGTCTCACCAAAATGAGCAATCGGTCCCACCGAGTTTGCTTGACATCTTCTCTGTTTGCTTATTGCTTCACTTCGGTCTCACCGAGTTGATGCAATTGGCGCTACCGAGTTGATGTTTGCCCTCAGCCCTAGCACATCGGTCCCACCGAGTTGTTCCAGCCAGTCCCAGGGAGATTCCTAACTTTCACATTTTGAACTGAATCGGTCTCACCGAGTTCTTCTATTCGGTCTGACCAAGTTGGGTCAAATGTTATAACGGTTGGATTTTGTGTGGAGGCTATATATACCCCTCCACCCCCTTCTCCATTCGTGACAGAGCCATTAGAACGTGCCTACACTTCTAGCATACATTTTCTGAGAGAGAACCACCTACTCATGTGTTGAGACCAAGATATACCAATCCTACCAAAAGAATCTTGATCTCTAGCCTTCCCAAGTTGCTTTCCACTCAAATCATATTTCCACCATATCCAAATCTGTGGGAGAGAGTTGAGTGTTGGGGAGACTATCATTTGAATAACAAAGAGCAAGGAGTTCATCATCAACACACCATCTATTACCTTTTGGAGAGTGGTGTCTTCTAGATTGGTTAGGTGTTGCTTGGGAGCCTCCGACAAGATTGTGGATTTGAACCAAGAAGTTTGTAAGGGCAAGGAGATCGCCTACTTCGTGAAGATATACCCGAGTGAGGCAAGTCCTTCGTGGACGATGGCCATGGTGGGATAGACAAGGTTGCTTCTTCGTGGACCCTTCATGGGTGGAGCTCTCCGTGGACTCGTGCAGCCGTTACCCTTCGTGGGTTGAAGTCTCCATCAACGTGGACATACGATAGCACCACCTATTGGAACCACGCCAAAAATCTCCATGTCATCATTGTGTTTGCACTCTCCAAACCATTCCCTTTACCTCCATATGCAATATTTTACTTTCCACTGCTATACTCTTAGAATTGCATGTGTAGGTTAATTACTTGAATTGTGCTAAGTTGCTAAAATTTGCCCACAACTAAAATTGGGAAAAGGTTAAATTTTTATTTGGTCAAGTAGTCTAATCACCCCTCCTCTACACCTACTTTTGATCCTACACCCGCCCGACACCTAATTGACAAGCGACAAGGTGGTCGTTGAGGTGGAGAGATGGCAGAACAATGGAAGCTTGACGACATGAAGCTTGCCGAGCTTCGCTTGCCCCCAAGTAGCTTGCCGGCAACCAAAGTCTTCATCTTCAGTACTAATCTAGTACTTCCCAATGACCTGTTTCGAGGTCTTCATGGTTTTGTATACCAAGTCTTGAGTCTTGTTTGTAGTGGTCCTCCGGCAGGCCCTGCCGCCGAGAAGGCTGCCACTGTCTGTGCACATGTCTGGGGTGCTAAAGGACCCGTACTTTAGTACACCGACACGAGCCCCCGAGCCAGGGCCACACACACATGCGACACATCGTTGGGCTAGGCCCAAACAGTGCACAAGCACGCATGACAGTGGATAATTGTTGTAATCTTCTGTTTTACCGCCCCCCACGATGTGCATTCGATGCGCAATGTGGGAGACATGGATTGAAATGGCCACAGAGGTAGTGTGCCTAAAAAAAGTGCATCCACGTCGGACGGTAAAGAGCCAGCCCCTGCACCTTCCCCATAAAAAGGAATACACGAGGGGTGTTGCTCATTTACCCCCTCCTTTCCAATCTAGCAAGCTGATACATCTCCATCATATCTACTTTTCCTAACGCTTTTGCTCTTGTTTTGGACTCTAATTTGCATGATTTGAATGAAACTAACCCGGACTGACGCTGTTTTTGGCAGAATTACCATGGTGTTGTTTCTTGTGGAGAAATAAAAGTTCCCAGGTTGGAACAAAATTTTTGGAGAATTATTTTGCAATAAAAGAAAAATATTGGAGCCAAGAACCACCGGAGGGGGGCCCTGGTTGAGCACAACCCACCAGGCCGCGCCGCCCCCTCCAGGCATGCCCAGGTGGGTTGTGCCCACCTGGTAGCCCCGCAGACCATAATTCCAACTCCTTAAATACCCATATTTGGAGAAAAAAATAAGGGAGGAAGTTTCATCGCGTTTCATGATACGGAGCCGCCACCACCTCTTGTTCTTCATCGGGAGGCCAGATCTGGAGTCTGTTTGGGGCTCCGGAGAGGGGAATCTTCAATCTTCGTCATCACCAACCCTCCTTCATCACCAATTCCATGATGATCCCCACCGGGAGTGAGTAATTCCTTCGTAGGCTCGTTGGTCGGTGAGGAGTTGGATGAGATTCATCATGTAATCGAGTTAGTTTTGTTAGGGCTTGACCCCTAGTATCCATTATGTTCTGAGAGTGATGTTATTATGACTTTGCCATGCTTAATGCTTGTCACTTTGGGCCTGGGTGCCATGATTTCAGATCTGAATAGTTTCTGTTTTCACCATTATATCTATGTTCTAGATCCGATCTTGCAAGTCATATTCACCTATTACGTGTTATGATCCATAAACCCTAGTGTGAAAGTAATTGGGATACTTTCCCATGATGACCGTATTTTGAGAAGTTCATGTATTCAGTATGTGTTAATTCATTGTTCCGGTTCTATATTAAAAGGAGGCCTTAATATCCCTTATTTTTCTTATGGACCATATGGTGTTTTCCCCTCTCTATCTTGTTGTGATGAATTGAGTTTTCCCTTTGAGATTTCATTTTATCGGACTGAATATTTTTGTAGATTTCTGAGCACTTGATATATGTCTTGCATATGGATACACGTGGTGCAATGGGGTATTATATTGATTCACTTGATATATGTTTTGGCACTCAACTCGCGGATTCCCAAGGTGACATTGGGGTAATCTATGCATAGGGGTTGATGCACGTTTTCGTCCTACTTTATCCGGTAGAAATCTTGGGGCACTCTTTGAGGTTCTTTGTGTTGGATTAAGTATTATGAATCTGAAATTGTTTGATGCATATTGTATAATCAACTCACGGAGTATCTGGGTGACATTAGAGTTGGTTGATGTGTATCATATGGTGTTATTTTAGTAGGAACTCTTGGTTAGATTGATCGGGAAGAATAGCTTGGTGTTATTTTAGTGCGAACTCTAGGATAGATTGATCGGAAAGAATAGCTTTGAGGCGGTTTCGTACCCTACAAACAATTTCTTCTTATGTTCTCCGCTAGATAAAAACTTTCTACTGATTCTTCATCGCTCGTGAGAGATGGTTATATGATCCAATTATATTAGCATTGTTGAGAGATTGCACTAGCGAAAGTATAGACTATAGGCCTCATTTCCAAGCATTGCAATACAGTTTGTGGTTCGTTTATCAATTGCTACCTTGCTGTTTTTTATTGTTCCTATTACAAAAATCAATATCTACTATCATTACTACAGTTGTATCACCATCTCTTCACCGAACTAGTGCACCTATGCAAATTACCATTGTATTTTGTGTGTTGGGGACATAAGAGACTTTTTATTATTTGGTTGCAGGGTTTTTTGAGAGAGACCATCGTCATACTACGCCTTCCACAGATTGATAAACCTTAGGTCATCCACTTGAGGTTAATTTGCTACTGTCCTACAAAACTCTGCGCTTGGAGGCCCAACACAAGTCTACAAGAACAAGTTGTGTAGTAGACATCACCCATATAACATTTTATTGTTGTAATCACGCAAAAAATGTGCAAGCAATTGGCTTCGAACTCGAGACCGCGGGGTTCGAAGGAAGCAAACCAACCACTAGGCTATCACACTCATTATGAAACACATGCTTTTTTCTCCATTTATTCCTTCTTCAGTTCCTTTTTTCAGTTTTTATTTCCCCATTTTTCTTTTTCATTATGCGCAAATTCTTTATAAATTCATGAAATTTTTCTTCAAAATTGATCAACCTTTTTTTCCAAAATCCATGACCTTTTATTCAAATCCATGAACTTTTTTCCAAATATGTGAACATTTTTTAAATAACCATGGAAATTTAAAGTTTGTGACTTAAAGAAAATCGATGACTTTATTCAATCGATTAATTATTTTTTTCATATTCAATGTTTTTTAAATTAATTGAACTTTTTCAAAATCTGTGAACTCTTTTCAAATCATTTTTTCTTCAAAATCAACGAACTTTTAAAAAAGTTGTGAACCTTTTCCAGAATTGATGAACTTTTTTTCAAATCGATGATTTTGTTTTCAAAATTGATGAAATTGTCAAATTATTGATTTTTTGAACCGATGAACTATTTTTGGAATTTTTGGAACCTTTTGAAATTTGTGAACTGTTTTCAAAATTGATGAACTTTTTCCTAATTCATGATTTTTTAAATTCATGTTTTGTTTTAAAACCTGCGAGCTTTCAAATTTTGTTTAAAAAACCACCATTTTCTAAAATCTATCTCCAATAAATAGCGTAGCTACAATTATTCTTAAACTCTTCACGTTGGAGTCATTCACTAGAGCCTAGTTGGTCTAGTGTTTAGGCAACCTACACAAGAGCTAATGTGCGCATGGTCGATTCCTCACGGGAGAAACATTTTTAGGGTGTTTTTTGCGCTATAAATTCAATTTCCTATGCTACATGTCATGGGCCGGCCCATGAGGTGCGGCAATGAGCGCCAGTTGCTTCAACTGACGCATAAAGGGGCATGCGCCCCTATTTATCTCTTTAAGCGAAACAGGGGAAGCCTCACGTCGAGGGGGGCCCAAATGGGCCGGCCTAGCCGTAAGGGAGGCCACAGACTGTTCTTTCGTTTCTTGTTTCTGCTTTACGTTCTCGTTTTTTGCTATATATACATACATACATGTGTGTGTGTGTACTCCTAATGGAGCACTTGGTAGCCTGGTACGGTTTATTTTCGTCCCACCTCCCACCACCCCTCCCACTGGTTTATTTTTGCCTCACCTTCCACCATCGCCTCCCGTTAAAAACTGAATCAATTCCTACTATACTTCCTCTCGTTTTCTATCCTGGTACATCCCATCACGTATGGATTTTTTCCTTCTTGGGGTAAAGATATCCCTCTTCCTAATTTTTAAACAATCATATCTTAACTTTCCTTGCTTAGGCGCCCAGTTCCCAAATCACAAAGCAGTCTAAAATCTTTCCTTTGGTCTCATCTAGATCGTGTCCCTCTCCCCGAACTCTTCCTCACCCCCATGGCTGCTAGGACTAGCCCATGGACGTGGTGGCCTTGCGGACTAGGGACAATGCGGCTAGGTCTCGGTCCACTCGATGACTTCTCTGCAACCGAGAAGGTTGTGGCTGGGGATGGTGGATCCGGCTATGAGCCTGGCGGCGACCATATTGTCCCACTGGGCACGACCGGTTCCTCAGATGGAGGTATGTGTGCTTGCTTGTTGATGCATGTTTGTTTGAAGTGCTTGCTTCCGTGGTTGAGATGCATCTGTGGTTGACGTCAGCTTGCTTAGGACGGTGTGGTCCACGTTCTCAACCACAGCGATAACCACGAGGACGGTGGTGGCCACATGGATGACGATGTTCTCACGCAGGGCGGCCTCCTACCGGACCATGATGTCCTGCGAGCAAATTGCAAAATCCACCACAATTGGGTCGAAGTTTTCAATGCTTCAGAAAAAAATCATCGAAAAACATGCATTTGGTGGGTGTTTGACGACATTTGCACAATTGTGCTGGTTTTTTTGCAATTTACTCCCCGGGTGGTGGCACACATCAGGTCGTCCACATCGGCTTCAATAAGACATCGACGTCCACACACTACAAAAAAGACACATCCGTTACATTTTGGGCCGAACAATTTTTTTCTCATGCTTATGACACTTTTATGACGATAATTGTGACAAAATCCGGTATCATCATAGATGTGGTGGGCTCCTACTTCTATGACAAAAAATCATGACAGAAAATGGGCTTTTCGTCCTGGGCGGGCCGGAGACGCAGCTGCATGACATTCTTTGGGCCGTCCATGACAGAAAAAAGGTGGTAGAAGCGAGGGCGAGGAAAATATCGGGGAGTTCCCGGTTATGGTGGGTGGTCGGGGCCGAGCGATGCACAGAGCTTTGCGCGTTTCTCTCGTACACGTACACGCGTGTGTGCGAGGCGTTGCGCTCTAACTAAACCCGAGCGAGGCGTTGGGCTCTAACTCAACCCGAGCGATTGCACTAGCTACATTACTGAACCCCGATCAATCCCTTGCTGTTAACTGAACCCGAGTGATTCCTTCGCTACTGCTGCTAACTGAAGCCAATCGAACATGCTGCCTCCTTCCCTTGATGAACAGTGAGCGTTGTTGGGGGGGGGGGTTGGATGAACAGTTCCCGGTGGGGGTTGGATGAACAGGACCCCGTGGTAGTAGAGGTCGTTGCCGCTAGATGAACAGGACCCCATGGAGGGTTGGATGAACAGGACAACCCCATGGAGGGCTGGTTGAACAATAGCCGGTGGAGGGCCGGATGAACAGTAGCCATGGAGGGGTGGTTGAACATGACCCCGTGGAGAGGGCTGGTTGAACAGTAGCCGGTGGAGGAGTGGTGGAGGCTGGGTGAACAGGTGCCCGTGCATGAAAAGTGGTTGGTGGAGGCAGGAGGGGAGACGCCGTGGATGAATAGTCACAGGTGGAGACTGGAGGAGGTCGACGGTTGATGAACAGTAGCCCATGGAGGAAGTCGATGATGGAGATGAACAGTATCCCGTGGAGTCCCAGTTTGCGGTACGCCACACCCCTCCCGATGAACATGACTCCCGTTTCGACCGTAGCGCTCCAACAAAAGTTCGTTTCCTCCGTTTTGTGGTACGCCACACCCCTCCTCATATAGAGGACCCCGTTTCGATCGTAGGAGGTCCAAGAGAAGTCCATTTCACCCATTTTACGGCACGCCAGACCCCTCCCGATGAACTGGATCCTGTTTCGACCGTGGCCAGTCGAACACAAGGCCATTTCCTCCGTTCTGCGGTACGCCAAGCCTCGTTTCGATCGGCTGTTCCATCCAGCCGGTTGGCTCCTGATGAACGCGATGACGCAGTTTCTCCGTTCCGACCCAGCCATGTACACGAGCCCTGGCCGTACGTATGTGCGAGTAGGCGTACGAGACCCCGCCCATATGTACGTATGTGGACGTATTTTTTGGTGTTTGGTTGTATGTACGTGTACACTGTTTAGACGGGATAACCTGAACTGTTACGTGGGGGGCTCTACTATGACATGTGTCGCTACTTATACGGCCACGGTTCATCATTGCAGAGCGACTGGTCTACCAGTATGTACGTACACGTTCGCGAAAAGACAGACAACGGTACGTACACTTTGACCGGGTGGGTCCCAACTGTTAGGGAGGACAAGGACGCACTTCCTTGCATGCAAAGATATAGCTGCTGGGTCCCAGCCGTCAGGAGGGAATCTTGTTTTTACCCGTAATAAGGATGCACTTCCTTGCATGCGAAGCTGTAGCTGGTGGGTCCCAACAGTCAGGGGGAGAAAACATTATTTTTCAGGCTAAAAAGGATGCAATTGCATGCATGCGTCCATGGGCGTGGTGCGTCCTCACTGTTAGCCTCTCACGTACAGTCATCTTCCGATGACTCACGTTTGTTGACCATGTTGACCACACCGTGTCGAGTGCACCAAGGCCGGTGGTCGACGGCGAGGCCCCAGACTGGAACGACCCAGAGATGGGGAGGACGCGGTAGTGGAGTCGCAGATGGAGAGGAGTGGGAAACTTGACTGGTTCGGATGCATGACAGTACTTCCGCCCATGGGAGACAGGAGCAAGAACAGAGGTTGAAGAATTAGCACAACTATTGGATTAACATCCAACGGTCCAACTGCTAGAATCAATTGTTGACTAAGTTGACAAAGCCCTGCGTACATGTCCGCTTAGTAGGCCCACAAGTCAGCCACCAAATCTGACGGGTCCTAGCTGTCAACGGGAGGAATAGTTTTTTTCGCATAACAAGGTGGCACTTCTTTCCGTGCGAAGATATAGCTGGTGGGTCCCAGCTATCAGGGGGAGGAAACATTTTTTAGCTTAATAAGGAGGAACTTTCCTTGCGTGCGATCATGGACCTCGTGGGTCCTAGCCGTCAGGCTCTCCACATACAGTCATCTTTCGATGACTCTCGTTTGTTGACCACGACGCGACGAGCGCAGCGAGGCGGTGGACGACAGCGAGGCCCCTGACGGGAACGACCTGGAGATGTGAAGACGTGGTAGGGGAGTGGCAGATTGAGAGGAGTACAAGGGTTATAACTAGTTCTGGTGCGGCGTGGGGTTGCAGTCGGTGGAGAATAACAAGAGGTGCGGATGGGTGGAGGGATAGCATGGCCGGTGGTGGGGTAGCGCTTCACAGTGATGCGTGCTAAGCAGAGCCGCTAGCGGCCAGAGGCCGGTCCAGGCGGTCCCGGCGACGCTGGAGGAAGAAGATGAGAGATTGCAGGTGCATGCTGGCCGTTGGATATAAATCCAATGGCTATGGATGTCATAATCATTTGTTGACCAAGTTGACAATGCCTTGCATAGGCTTCGACCTATTGGCCCACATGCCAGCCTGCAAAAATGTGGCATATCTTTAATCCATGTTTTCTAGAATTTACAGTCCATTTGCTGGGCTGGGTGAACAAATAATTTCGCGTCAATGCTGCCCATTTAATATTTTCTAAGAAATCCCAGCCCATTTGCACTTTCTTGAAATACACGAATTAGCTCAGCTCGTTCTATATATAATGTTAGGTTAGAAGGAGCAATTAATACCAAAAATAAACCGGAGCTACACATTATATATATATAAAAAGTTAAGAAATTAGTGAGTTATTGCTCAAAACAAAAATGAGTGCGTTATTATTACATTGGTCCATAAAGTCTTCGCAAGCTTTTGTACACAATGACCAGAATTTTCCTTGCCTGTGAGTAAAAGACAACCAGGATTTTCCTTGCCAACTTCTGTTAAACATGTACTTTTATAAGTTAATAACACGTGGGATGTTTTTATAATGTATGTATAAGTCTCTATAAAATATACTATAATAGTAGTAATATAAATATATATAATATGGTTAGAAGGGAAAACATAAATTGGACACAGCATTATTATTCTTATATATAGATAAATAGAACAGAGATCTGCGTTTTGTTAAAAAAATACATTGGGCCGCTGATCTTTGCCCATTGGCCGGTATGGACCTCAAAAAATAAGTTGAAACCACTGTCTCCGTATGTCATGGGTTACTGATACGTCTCTGTCGTATCTATAATTTTTTATTGTTCCATGCCAATATTCTACAACTTCCATATACTTTTTGGCAACATTTTATACTATTTTTGGGACTAATATATTGATCTAGAGCCGAGTGCCAGATCCTGTCTGTTGCATGTTTTTGGTTTCGCAAAATATCCATATCAAACGAAATCCAAACAAGATAAAAACGGACTGAGAATTATTTTGGAATATTTGTGATTTTTGGGAAGAAAATCAACGTGATACGATGCCCGAGGTGGCCATGAGGGTGGGGCCCACGACCACTACAAGCAGGCGCGCCCCCACCCTCGTGGGCCACCCATAAGGCGGTTGATGCTCTACTTTGGCCGCAAGAAAGCTAATTTTTGGGAAAAGATCTGGGCGAAGGTTTCAACCCAATCGGAGTTACGGATCTCTGGATATAAAAGAAACGGTGAAAGGGCAGCAGAACGGCACGCAGAAACAGAGAGGGACAGAGAGACAGATCCAATCTCGGAGGGGCTCTCGCCCCTCCCACACCATGGAGGCCATGGACCAGAGGGGAAACCCTTCTCGCATCTAGGGAGGAGGTCAAGGAAGAAGAAGATGAAGGGCCCCGCTCTTCCCTTCTCTTTCGGTGGCGCCAGAACGCTGCCGTGGCCATCATCATCACCGCAATCTTCACCAACAACTTCACCGCCATCATCACCAACTCTTCCCCCCTCTATGAAGCGGTGTAACCTCTCTCTTACCCGCTGTAATCTCTACTTAAACATGGTGCTCAACGCTATATATTATTTCCCAATGATGTATGGCTATCCTATGATGTTTGAGTAAATCCGTTTTGTCCTATGGGCTATTTGATGATCAAGATTGGTTTGAGTTGTATGTTTTATTATTGGTGCTGTCCTATGGTGCTTTCCGTGTTGCGCAAGAGTGAGGGATCCCCGCTGTAGGGTGTTGAAATACGTTCATGATTCGCTTATAGTGGGTTGTGTGAGTGACTGAAACACAAACCCGAGTAAGGGGGTTGTTGCGTATGGGATAAAGAGGACTTGATACTTTAATGCTATGGTTGGGTTTTACCTTAATGATATTTAGTAGTTGTGGATGCTTGCTAGAGTTCCAATCATAAGTGAATATGATCCACGTAGAGAAAGTATGTAGCTTATGCCTCTCCCTCATATAAAATTGCAATAATGATTACCGGTCTAGTTATCGATTGCCTAGGGACAAATATCTTTCTCGTAACAAAAATATCTTTACTGAAACTAACTTAGTTGTGTCTTTATCTAAACAGCCCCTACTTTTTATTTACGCTCTCTTTATATTCTTGCAAACCTATCCAAAAACACCTACAAAGTACTTCTAGTTTCATACTTGTTCTAGGTAAAGCGAACATCAAGCGTGCGTAGAGTTGTATCGGTGGTCGATAGAACTTGAGGGAATATTTGTTCTGCCTTTAGCTCCTCGTTGGGTTCGACACTCTTACTTATCAAAAACTGTTGCGATCCCCTATACTTTTGGGTTATCAAGACCTTTTTCTGGCACCGTTGCCGCGGAGCAATAGCGTGGGGTGAATATTCTTGTGTGTGCTTGTTTGCTTTATCACTAAGTAATTTTTATTTGCTGTTCTTAGTTGTTCTTTATCTTTAGTTATGGATATGGAACACGAAATACCAAAAACATTAGGTGTACTTTCTGCTCATGGAGATGGGGAACCTCCTAAAACCCTCGATGCTGGTTATGTGAAAGATATTATGTACTACTTTAATAATCCTGAGAAAACCCCATTCAATTATGTAATGGGAGTAATGTTGGATCAACGTGAATACTTTAGGGATTACCGCTTCACACAAAAAGGGAAACTATTATGGATCAAATTCATATATTGAAGTGGTATGCTAGGCAACTATGCTTGAGATATGATTATACTTCTTGCTCTAGGATGAAGGCTCCACACCTTCCCTTTTCATGCGAATTTAATGATAATAAAACCTTAGCTTCTTATGCTAATGGTATATCTGATTACTATGAAGTGGAACAAATAGAAGAATTTGTTTCTTTTATGGGTGCTTATGAAATTGAATCTATGTTTAAAGAGTTTGAAGACTTTGATGATTCGGTTTATAGACCTGAAAATTTATCTATCCTTAAATATTGTTATGAGAATTATGAATACAATTATGATAATAATGCACTTATTGAGAAAGTCTCCGCTTTCCAAGAAGAGACTAATATTTTGCAGGAGTCTATGGAAGAAGAAATTGATGAAACTGTAAGCTCATTGGATGAAAAAGATGAGGAGGAGAGCGAAGAACAAAAGGAGGAAGAGCGGATTGATCACCCATGCCCACCTTCTAATGAGAGTAACTCTTCAACTCATACATTGTTTAACTTCCCTTCGTGCTTACCGAAGGATGATTGCTATGATGACTATTATGATCTTGTTGATTCTCTTGAAATATCCCTTTTTGATGATGCTTGCTATGCTTGTGGCCAAGATGCCAATATGAATTATGCTTATGGAGATGAACTTGCTATAGTTCCTTATGTTAAACATGAAATTGTTGCTATTGCACCCACGCATGATAGTCCTATTTTGAATTCTCCCAACTACACTATATCGGAGAAGTTTGACCTTATTAAGGATTATATTGATGGGTTGCCTTTTACCGTTACACATGATGATTTTGATGAATATAATATGCATGTGCTTGCTGCTCCTACTTGCAATTATTATGAGAGAGGAACTATATCTCCACCTCTCTATGCTTCCCACATGATAAAATTGCAAGAAACTGTTTATACTATGCATTGGCCTTTACTTTGTGTGCATGAATTGTCCTTTTATGACATGCCAATGCATAGGAAGAGAGTTAGACTTCGTTGTTGCATGATATATGTTACTTTCTGCTCACTACTAAATTACAAATCATTCTTAATTAAAATTGGCTTTGATATACCTTGGGATCCGGGTGGATTCACTACTTGAGCATTATATGCCTAGCTTAATGGCTTTAAAGAAAGCTCTCCCAGGGAGACAACCCGGAAGTTTTAGAGAGTCATTTGTTTCTGTTGAGTGCTTTTATATAGTTTAAAAACAACAAAAATAAAGAGGGGAACCCAAAACTTTTTCAAAAAGGAAAGTGAAAGTGAGAGAGACAAGCATTGTTGAAGTGGGAGAGCTCCTTGAACTTTGTTCATGCTCACGACAACTTTGTGAATCTTGATTACAGAAACTTTTCAATAAAAATAATTATCCCCTTGTACAATTCCATTGTATTATAAAAATAATGTGCCAAGGTTTGCCTTTAGGTTGTTTACATTTGCTTGATGGTTTGTACGGTGCAGGACAGAAACTTTGGCTGTAGTGCGCGATTTTACATTTTTAGCTGGAACGTTAAATGGTTGTGATTCTATTTGCACTGTCTTTCTATACAATTTTTTATTTTTCCTAATTTTGGTAAAAAATTTCAAGTACCAGAAGTGTGGTGAATGTTTAGATTATTACAGACTGTTCTGTTTTAGACAGATTCTGTTTTTGATGCATAGTTTGCTTGTTTTGATGAAACTATCAATTTATATTAGTGGATTAAGCCATGAAAAAGTTATATTACAGTGTACACAGTGAAAAAACAAAATATGAATTGGTTTTCAACAGTACTTAGAGTAGTGATTTGCTTTATTATACTAATGGATCTTACTGAGTTTTCTGTTGAAGTTTTGTGTGGATGAAGTGTTCGATGATCGAGAAGGTCTCGATGTGAGAAGAAGGAAGAGAGGCAAGAGCTAAATCTTGGGGATGCCCGAGGCACCCCAAGTAAATATTCAAGGAGACTCAAGCATCTAATCTTGGGGATGCCCCGGAAGGCATCCCCTCTTTCTTCAACAAGTATCGGTATGTTTTCGGATTCGTTTCGTTCATGCGATATGTGCAATCTTTGAGCGTCTTTTGCTTTTAGTTTTTATTTTTCTTTTATGCACCATGCTGGTATGAGGTAGCCCTTGGTTGATTTGTAGAATGCTCTATGCACTTCACTTATATCTTTTGAGTATGGCTTTATAGAATGCTCCATGTGCTTCACTTATATCATTTGAAGTTTGGATTGCCTGTTTCTCTTCACATAGAAAACCTCCATTTGTAGAATGCTCTTTTGGTTCACTTATATTTTTTAGAGCGTGGGCATATCTTTTGTAGAAAGAAATAAACTCTCTTGCTTCACTTATATCTATTTAGAGAGATGACAGGAATTGGTCATTCACATGGTTAGTCATAAAATCCTACATAAGACTTGTAGGTCACTGAATATGATATGTTTGATTCCTTGCAATAGTTTTGCAATATAAAGATGGTGATATTAGAGTCATGCTAGTGGGTAGTTGTGGATTAGTAGAAATACTTGTGTTGAGGTGTGTGATTCCCGTAGCATGCACGTATGGTGAACCGTTATGTGATGAAGTCGGAGCATGATTTATTTATTGATTGTCTTCCGTATGAGTGGCGGTCGGGGACTAGCGATGGTCTTTTCCTACCAATCTATCCCCCTAGGAGCATGCGCGTAGTAACTTTTTTGATGACTAATAGATTTTTGCAATAAGTATGTGAGTTCTTTATGACTAATGTTGAGTCCATGGATTATACGCACTCTCACCCTTCCACCATTGCTAGCCTCTCTAGTATCGCGCAACTTTCGCCGGTACCATAAACCCACCATATACCTTCCTCAAAACAGCCACCATACCTACCTATCATGGCATTTCCATAGCCATTCCGAGATATATTGCCATGCAGCTTCCATCATCATCATATACATGACTTGAGCATTAATTGTCATATTGCTTTGCATGATCATAAGAATGCTAGCATGATGTTTTCATGGCTTGTCCGTTTTTTGATGTAATTGCTACGCTAGATCATTGCACATCCCGGTACACCGCAGGAGGCATTCATATAGAGTCATATCTTTGTTCTAGATATCGAGTTGTAATATTGAGTTGTAAGTAAATAAAAGTGTGATGATCATCATTATTAGAGCATTGCCCTAGTGAGGAAAGGATGATGATGACTATGATACCCCCACAAGTCGGGATGAGACTCTGGACTTCACAAAAAAAGAGGCCAAAGAGGCCCAAATAAAAAAAGAGGCCAAAGAAGCCCACCAAAAAAATAAAAAACTGAGAGAAAAAGAGATAAGGGGCAATGTTACTATCCTTTTACCACACTTGTGCTTCAAAGTAGCACCATGTTCTTCATATAGAGAGTCTCTTGAGTTATCACTTTCATATACTAGTGGGAATTTTCATTATAGAACTTGGCTTGTATATTCCGATGATGGGCTTCCTCAAATGCCCGAGGTCTTCATGAACAAGCAAGTTTGATGCACACCCACTTAGTTTCAATTTGAGATTTCATACACTTATAGCTCTAGTGCATCCGTTGCATGGCAATCCCTACTCACTCACATTGATATCTATTGATGGGCATCTCCATAGCCCATTGATACGCCTAGTTGATGTGAGACTATCCTCTCCTTTTTGTCTCCTCCACAACCACCATTCTATTCCATCTATAGTGCTATGTCCATGGCTCACGCTCATGTATTGCGTGAAAGTTGAAAAGGTTTGGGAACGTCAAAAGTATGAAACAATTTCTTGGCTTGTCATCGGGTTGTGCATGATGTGAATATTTTGTGTGGTGAAGATGGAGCATAGCCAGACTATATGATTTTGTAGGGATAACTTTCTTTGGCCATGTTATTTTGAAAGGACATGGTTGCTTTATTAGTAGGCTTGAAGTATTATTGTTTTTATGTCAAACGATAGACTATTGCTTTGAATAACTCGTATCTTAATATTCATCCCATGATTAGATATGTGATCAAGATTATGCTAGGTAGCATTCCACATCAAAAATTATCTTTTTTATCATTTACCTACTCGAGGACAAGCACAATTAAGCCTGGGATGCTGATACGTCTCCATCGTATCTATAATTTTTGATTGTTCCATGCCAATATTCTACAACTTCCATATACTTTTTGGCAACTTTTTATACTATTTTTGGGACTAACATATTGATCTAGAGCCCAGTGCCAGATCCTGTCTGTTGCATGTTTTTGGTTCCGCAGAATATCCATATCAAATGGAATCCAAACGGGATAAAAATGGACGGAGAATTATTTTGGAATATTTGTGATTTTTGGGAAGAAAATCAACGCGAGACGGTGCCCGAAGTGGCCACGAGGGTGGGGCCCACGGCCACTACAGGCAGGCGCGCCCCCACCCTCGTGGGCCACCCATAAGGTAGTTGATGCTCTACTTTGGCCACAAGAAAGCTAATTTTTGGAAAAAGATCTGGGCGAAGGTTTCAACCCAATCGGAATTATGGATCTCCAAATATAAAAGAAACGGTGAAAGGGCAGCAGAACGGCACGCAGAAACAGAGAGAGAGACAGAGAGACAGATCCAATTTCGGAGGGGCTCTCGCCCCTCCCACGCCATGGAGGCCAAGGACCAGAAGGGAAATCCTTCTCCCATCTAGGGAGGAGGTCAAGGAAGAAGAAGACGAAGGGCCCCCCCTCCCCTTCTCTTCTGGTGGCGCCGGAACGCTGCCATGGCCATCATCATCACCCCAATCTTCACCAACAACTTCACCGCCATCATCACCAACTCTTCGCCCCTCTATGCAGCGGTGTAACCTCTCTCTTACCCGCTATAATCTCTACTAAAACATGGTGCTCAACACTATATATTATTTCCCAATGATGTATGGTTATCCTATGATGTTTGAGTAGATCCGTTTTGTCCTATGGGCTATTTGATGATCAAGATTGGTTTGAGTTGTATGTTTTATTATTGGTGCTGTCCTATGGTGCTCTCCTTGTCACGCAAGCGTGAGGGATCCCCGCTGTAGGGTGTTGAAATACGTTCATGATTCGCTTATAGTGGGTTGTGTGAGTGACTGAAACACAAACCCGAGTAAGGGGGTTGTTGCGTATGGGATAAAGAGGACTTGATACTTTAATGCTATGGTTGGGTTTTACCTTAATGATCTTTAGTAGTTGCAGATGCTTGCTAGAGTTCCAATCATAAGTGCATATGATCCAAGTAGAGTAAGTATGTTAGCTTATACCTCTCCCTCATATAAAATTGCAATAATGATTACCGGTCTGGTTATCGATTGCCTAGGGACAAATAACTTTCTCGTAACAAAAATATCTTTACTGAAACTAACTTAGTTGTGTCTTTATCTAAGCAGCCCCTACTTTTTATTTACGTTCTCTTTATATTCTTGCAAACCTATCCGAAAACACCTACAAAGTACTTCTAGTTTCATACTTGTTCTAGGTAAAGCGAACATCAAGCGTGTGTAGAGTTGTATCGATGGTCGATAGAACTTGAGGGAATATTTGTTCTGCCTTTAGCTCCTCGTTGGGTTCGACACTCTTACTTATCGAAAACTGTTGCAATCCCCTATACTTGTGGGTTATCAGTTACGCATGTTAAAAAACAAAACCTAGGCCTAGCTGATACTTGTTTGCCCTCTGGAAAAAAAATGATACCAGCTAGATCCCCGATACCCCTTTCCCGCAATAAAAAAAAGAAAGATCCCCGATACCCCTGAAAAAAGCTCCCCGATGACAGTCATCATTGGAAATTTATTTTGTTTATTGACTAAGGTTGACAAACCCGTGGGCCCCAACATCAGTATACAATTAGGAGGAAGCTTTTTTCCAATGGGGTACTTGCTTGCGTACGGCTTGGACCTGGTGGGTCCCCACTGTCAGTCTCTCAGTGTACAGTCCTCTCCGGATTCCTCTCGTTTGTTGAGCATGTTGACAACGGCATACGGTGGTGACACGGCGAGTGCACACGGACAGGAAAGAACTAGAGCCGGGGAATACGCCTTCATTCTTTCGAACATACTGCACTAGCCCGGTGGCTGCAGCCCTCTCACCCAAAAGCTGTACTGCCTGGGTTCGATTCCAACTGGTGCAGTTGAAAAATATCTAACACTTGCCGAAATTTTGTCCCTAGTTTACCTAGTTTTTTACACACTCAACATTGTCTTGCCATTCCCAGTTTAAAAAAAAACATTGTCTTGCCATTTTGAAAATAGCATATCTTTTTGACATTGCATCATATGAAGATGTGCTATACATTAATGTTGATCAGCATGATGTTAACCTGTTGTTAGTTCCTTTTTTACCATGAATAAAATTTCCAACATTCTGTTATCCATGTTTGAAAAGTGCCTGTTGATTTAAATGCTCCTCCTCTGAAACATGCAGTTTCTTATATGAAAATCACTTGGACAAGCAGCCATCACCAGTGTTGGATTCGATGTCGCGTTTCTTCAATCCCTCGGTTGGCGCGAGGGGGAAATAAACTTCTGTCCCGTGCTGCCGGTTGGGGAATGGAACGAACTGGATTAAAGAGGGGGCCGGCGGCGCAACTGAAGAAGCACATCAGACGCGATTTTTCTTCTTCAGTGGATGGCTCTCGATGGTGTTTTTTTTACTTGCCTCTACACCATACAACCTGTATTTTTAGCCTCCTAGTCTATGGTGGACCAGCAACCCATTTGATGGGCGGGCCAACCTACAGAAACCAACACTTGATTTTTCATCAAGTTCCCCATAACAACACAGTGCTATGTTTGTTTTGAGGCCAAAAACATTACGGCAGGGGTTAAGCGGGGTAGGGGGGAAGATAGAGCAAAATGATTAAAAAGATATGATGTGCCGTTGCTACCGTAACAAAGCAGGTGCAATTCTTCTTGGGAATAAGGTGTGCCATTGACACCCACACGTCACAAATCGCACAGTAGACATACTAACAAGTTCACACACAACTACAACAGAAAAGGTAAACATTCGTATCAATCTCTGGTTCACAGGACACGTTCATATTCATAGCCAAAATTCACAATAAAAAACTCAAAACATTCATATATACAAAAGTTTAGCATGTCTATGCATCCAAATGATTGATAGATCACACGACAATATTCATAGACAATTCATAAAAAGATTCAGATATACACATGTTCAGTATGTTTATGCATCCAAATGATTGAGATCACAGCCAATATCATCCATGGACAAACTTTAATTACCTAGGGTACAAACTGGTAAATGGTGTTCAGTTGGAGGTACTTCTTGCTAAAATAAATGCTTGTATGAGTTAACTTTCGAGTACATAAGAGGCAGCACAGACAATCTGAACTTTGCTTGTAGGTTTATCCTCAAATAGTGGCCTTAGGCCGAGGGTGGTTTGAGCACCTTGGCCACTACTTTCATCCAACTAGTTTACTGGCTCATCTTGGTCTTGTACCTCGCCAAAATTCGACATTGCAGACAAGAAAGGAGGCGGTTGAGAAAATGAACCACCGAAATTTTTTGCGCAGTTCAACTAAAATGGAGCATCCCTGGCGTGCAGACTGATTATGTGCCAGATGAATATACGCGTCAACCAACTTGTCTGGAATCTTTAGACTCCATGCCATACAGTTCGCTACCATATGTGTCGATAACCAAAAGGCACGAGTTGGGACCAAAGACTGGACTGCGTTTTTCTGGGCTATGCGCCAAGCAATATTTTTGGCGTTCACTCTCCTAATACTTGGGGTTTGACAACTGGTTGACGCCACTTGATACTCGAATGAATATAGGCACTTCTTCTTGTCAACGTCGATGCTTGTCTGCGTGAACTTTGGAGTACATAGCAGCAGCATAAGTATCTCTCCATCTGATCATTTTTTCTAGTTCTACTGAAATCGCCCAATGTAATGATGTGCCTGCGAGTTCAGGCTCCAAGTTAATCCTTTATGAAATTGGGAAAAAGTAGCACAATACCAAATTACCAATACATATGACAAGCATAATAATTAGGATAAAGACCAGTACCAACCTGTGTGAGGTAGCATATCAATTACTATTTCCTTTAACTGGAAGCCGATATAAGCGAAGGGATTGACAGCAAAGGAAGGAAGCAAGCCGAGATAAGTGACTGGCAGGAAAGGAAGGAAGCAGTCGAGGCAATGAAGCACTGAAAGTTTTTGTGTAGTTCCACCAAAATCAAGCATCCCTGTTGGCACATATATTGAGAGAGTGAGATTACTATAATAGTGGGACTAGTTGATGAAACATACACTAACAAATAGAAGCACCCTCATTATCTTAATGGGTAAAGTTAGCAACATAGTAGTCTTGCTTAAAGAGAGGTATTAGTTTATTTAATCAGTGCCAATTAGCTCAACACTCAAAGCATTGCCATGTATCATCGGTTGCAAAACTTTAACGTGCAAAGATAAAGGAGTTTCTCATGACAGTAGCACGATACAAATTGAGATGACATCAAACTAATATGGATGAAGGCCTTAGGCCGATACCAAGCTGAGCAAAAAAGCTTATTCATGTAGTCCCAGAAGAGATGATAAAGCACTCACTAGAATCACTCAATAGTATATATTTTTGTGCACTTCAAATGTATGGTTGAAATAACCTTTGTTTACCAGTGCTGAGATTATATCGAAAGATTATCAAGAACTTCCAGCAGAGCTAAAGCACTGTCTGGGATACAATTCATCTTATTGTCTTGTGTAGTTCCATGAAAATGTATGATTGGCACAACATGATCCCTGTTTGCACAAGTAGGAACAAGGTGAAACCTTCATTATCTTAGTGAGAAAGGATAGAAAGAAATTAGCATATTACTATAACAGTAGCATCAAAGTCATGATGGACAATACGCAAAACATTGCCTCATTGAACCAATGGCAATACATTGACATGCAAAACAATAGCACTATTATGTCATGACACTACCAAGATTCTCTCCCTGCTCCACCACATGATTCACCTCCACAGACACACATACACACGTACATGATTCAGCATAGGGTGCTACTAAAGATTTTTTTTAACTCCGACAGAAGAAATAGGAAGCAATTAATTAGTGGTACTTAAGTACTCCTAATTAATTAAGTGACCTTGTAGGAGAGACAATAGAAGTGGAAGGGCTCCCTGGAGGATTGTCTCAGATGTAAGGTAGACATTGCTGGAGCCCTTGAATGGCCTCGACTAAGGCCTCAGGCTTCAACAAGATCACCTTGGCACTCTTGATCGTGTAGGGCTGGGTTACAGATGCATCCAGAATCTAGTTAATTAGTATGATGTGTCGTCAACCCAAGTACTACTCTGCTGCATTTCTCTATCCATCTCTACTCTACTCTTATCTACTCTACTCTTATAAAAAATAGAGTTGGTGATGATGGTGTGCCTGCCATCCTGCAATATAGGCCGTCTGATTTACATTTGATGGATTGGAAGGAAACTATGGCAATTTTGCAAAAAGGTGCCCACAATCCTCTCCACATTTGCAAATAAGGCCTTCCCTCGTTCATCCTTTTCTCTCACAAGATAAACTACTCATACAAATGCATCTTGATGTTACATGCAACGCACGGGCATCTTCCTAGTCTTCCAAGTAAATTAAGACTAGTAGCAACACAGCAATACAATACCACTAGCAAGATGTCAGGATAACATAGGACGGTACCATCGTGTGATCTCCATTTCCTCTTTCTTCTTCTTCTTCTTCTTCTTCTTCTTCTTCTTATTATTATTATTATTATTATTATTCTTCTTCTTCCTCTTCATGCTTTGTTTCTCTTTCTCCTCACCAATTGGTGAAACCAAGTACATGATTGGCCTTCTATTTCAGAATTGGTTTTGTCAGTGAGGGAGTACAAGTGTACTAGTAAACAATAGCGATATTTTCTCATGGCAGTCGCAAAATAGATATGAACACATGCATTAAATATCATTCTTACCTAAAGGAAGGTTATGGTGCCAGTATGGATGATGAGGATTGGAACACATATCTCCCTTTGTGTAGTTCCACCGAAATGAACGAACTATTCCATTCTGACATTCTGGTTAAACAGCACAAAAGTCACTTCCTTTAAGAAGTGTTTTGTGTAGTGCACCAAAAGGTCACAACAGCAACCAGGTGAAATGGATATCCTTGTTTGCACAAAAATCTACAGAGGAAATAGTCAGAGTCTCAAACAGTTACAGGCAAAAACATTTGGCAAAACTTGTCATGGCTTATAACAGTGGCACGGCTTCATTTTACCAGGGGAATTAGATTAAGAACAGCTAAAAATTTGGTATAAGGGCATGGGACAGTGGGTGCACTAGTAGTCCAACACTATGTACCTAAACCGGGGCATAAAGTGGTGATTCAGAGTTTGTTGCCCCGAGAAACAAACATCGAAGAAACATATCTGGGTTGGTCCCATTTTTTTCACTCTAGCCACCTACTCCTATGTGTGGATCGCAAATCTAGTCTTGGTCATACCACTGTGTACATAGTTTCCCCTATATTTCTCTTTTCGACCAAGAGACAGGTTGGATGACCAGTTTGTACTACTTTCTTCCACTTTCCTTCCTGTTTGTACCAAGTCTAATGTACATACTAAATCCCCCCTCTTTTATTTCTTGTTTGAACCAAGTACAGGATTCGACTCCATGAAGTAGCTTTACCTCTAACAATAAAAGAAAAAAATAGGTGACGTTGGACCACCTGATCGAGAGGGGCTGAGAGGTAGAAAATGATGCACATGCAGCGACGTAGCGAGCTGGGGAGGTAGAGCTAGGGCGGTTTTGAAGGAAGATATAACTGAAGGTCGTCGGGATGTGGATAGGTGGGCGGAGGGAGGCCGGATCCGCCCACACATGGACAACGATGAAGGGATCGGAGGACCTCTCGCGCCGGCGCTTGGCCAGAGATAACGGTGCGGCCAACAGTGGGTCTCCTCCCTCGCTGTCGACGATGGCCTAAACACTGTCCCTCCTCCCCTTCACCGGCAGAGGGGGATACGTCCGGGTCTGCAACCAGCGGTGAGGATAGAAAGACAGTGTTACCATCGCTATCTTGTTTAGATCTGGATAGGATGAGTGTGTGTGAATAGAGCAACCCTAGCAAGCAAGCGCAGAGGCTCTGGCCTATATATATACATAGTGGGGTAGTTTTCCTTTTTCACTCCATCAAAACAATCGTTTGAAATTGTGTACGTGCTAGGTTGCCATTTTTTGAGTTGATTGTTTTTGAGATAGCTACCTGCTTATTCCAAGTGGTGTTACGGTGTGCCAGGTTGCACTTTGTATCGTTCAAGTCTGGTACAAGACCCTCCATTAAATGAACAACCACCACCTCGTAAAATTTGTGAACAGGTCCACGGCTAAAATTATCAGAAACATGGGCTGCCACAACGTGCATTATTATTTATATTTTCTATGTGGGAGTATCCTCAAAACAAAATGTGAGAGTACAATATTTATTGGGCCCCTTTGTAATTGGTGCTAAATTTTGTCCAAAGATTTAAGTGACAAAATGTTAGTGCATGTTAACAAAAATTCTATCGTTTGATTCGTATTTGGACATAGTTTTCAATGATGTAATTTTTTGTGACATGCATGAACATTTGGTTAGTTAAATTTATAGACAAAATTTGGCAAGGTGCATTAAATCAACACATGCAAGTATTAAAAGGAAAGTCATGGCATGCATGCATGCGTTGTAATTAATGCATCGGTAAACGCAAATTATTGAAATATATCGAGTGTAGTGCTTTGATCTATCACGTCAACTCGTACAACAACAAGAAGTTTGATTACAACACCCTCTCCCTTGAGGACTGAGCTCCGGTGCCTTAACTGCACCTGCCTTTGGCGTATGATAGGTGGGCCACCCACCTGTTGGGCCCACCTATCATACACGAAAAAGGTAGGAGCAGTAAGTCAATGAAGGTGCATTCCCCACTCGCCCATGAGCGTGGTGGCTGGCAGGACTAGGAGAAGCTTTCGCTACACGCTCTCCCTCCCGCACGCGGTGGACATGCAACAGTTCATTCGGTGTCAGATGGATAGAAGCATATTGTAGTACTCCACTGCAGTAGTACTCCATCATTGTTCGACTTCCCGAAGAGGCGAAGAGTCGAGCGTAGCCCGGACGCTCGTGCGGCAGTTTCATGTGTAGAGTAGTCTAGGATAGTGCATATCATGCCTCTAAGCTTAAAATCATTAGGGGTCGGCTCCATGCTATGAGGCTGTCTCGAAGCATGTTTTTATTAAAATAATATTTTAGCCCTACCTGTCATCCTGGTGATTGTAGTTTGCACGCTCATCTGGTCAAGACAGGAATATATATTTTAATTTGTGGTGGGGTAAATGTTAGAGGTTGCAGAAAATATATTGTACACTGTGGGTCTTTTAGCCAAGTTTAGAGGCAAGCATGTGGGGCCAGTGCTATGATGTGTCGCATCAACTCGTACAACGAGGAGAAGCTTGATTTTACTACTACACGCCTTCTCCCTCGCCCATGCACGTGGTGGCTCACAGACGAGGACATGCTTTTGATTATACTACAATGAGCTATCCCTCCCGCATGTGGTGTATGAACATGCAGCAGTGGATTCGATATTGTAGAAGTAGTAGTAACATAATTGTCCGTATTCTCAAAGATGTGAAGAGCCAAGCGCAACCCGAACATGGCAGTTGTGAACACTTCCGTGGCAGTCTTTGTGTAGGGGTGGGGCGTGATTCGGAGCCTTGGATCACGCATATAGCCAAGCTCTTGCATCAGACAAAATTGCTATGTGAGCCCACTATTGTAGTACTTGCTAGTATAGCCCTATAAACCGGAAAGGAGTGCAATGTTTGCCTTTCTAGAGATTTCAACAAGTGACTAGACTACACCCTAAATGAGTACATATGGAGCAAAATGAGTGAATTTACACCGTAAATAAATGCATAGTTCTCTCATTTTCCTCTCCGCCTTGGTCGCGGTGCGCAATATTGAGTATATGACTAGCCGCTCTATCCACATGCGGGACATCAAAGCATCTGGGCCCGTGTGCCATCCACCAAATCAGAACGAGGTGCTATAGTCGAGACTCACCGGTCACCCTAGTGTGGCCGTCATGGCCCGTCATATCACAAAACCAACACCTTTACCAGCAGCAGTAAAGTGGCCCCAAAGTTGGACTAGACGAAGCAACCATCATTTCACTGGAACACTCGTTGAAGCCCTTTCTCCCCTTTCTTGAAGAAAACCTCACTCCGGGCTACTCACTTCTGCCATTTTTCTTCCATACCGACAAAGGAAAGGTGGGCGAATCAGTGATGCTACTATATTTTCATTCCAAGAATCTTCTTTTTGCGAAGCACCGACCTATTCTCACAGCCTATTCTTTTACCGTTTTCATTGTGATTGTGGTTTCTTTTTTATTTCTTTTTGTTTGTCAGTTCATTGCTGGATCCTAGAGCACTAGACAAAGAGTTGCCGGCAGACAACCCACTGGAGACAGCGATCTCCAGGAAGCGAGCACTGACCAACAAGTTGACCATGTTGGCGGGCCAACCCATGGAGACGAAGAACTCCAAGAAACAAGCACTGGCCAAAGAGTTGACGATGTTGGCTGACAAACTCCTCAAAGAAAGCTGGAAGAACAGCAAGGGCCCCATCGTGCCTACCCTAGAAACTCTAATGGCCACCTACGCGAGGCTCAAGGACAAGTTTGAGGAGATAGTCATTGTTGAGAAGCAGTATTCCCCTGGCAAGGTGATGGCCCCCATCAAGGACGAGGAGATGGCCCCCGGAGGGATGGGATCCCCCGATGAGGTGCACAAGGTAAAAAATAATGTCTTACCATAGTTGTGGTTTTTCATTATTTGCAATATGCTTGCTAATATGATAGGGTTGTGCAGGTGCCAGTGGACGTCCTTGATGATTTTGATGTCGCGGCCCGTCCTGTGGACAATGCCCCAGAGATCGTTTTTGATGTCACGGCCTGTCCTATCGACATCGCCCTGGAGATCGGTTCTGATGCCGCTGTCCATCCTGTGGACGTCGCCCCAAAGATCGATTCCAATGTCGCGGTCCGTGATACGTCTCCGTCGTATCTACTTTCCAAACACTTTTGCCCTTGTTTTGGACTCTAACTTGCATGATTTGAATGGAACTAACCCGGACTAACGTTGTTTTCAGCAGAATTGCCATGGAGTTATTTTTGTGCAGAAATAAAAGTTCTCGGAATGACCTGAAAATCAATGGAGAATTATTTTGGAATATATAAAAAATACTGGAAGGAAGATCCAAGTCAGGGGGCCTCCACCTGTCCACGAGGGTGGGGGCGCGCCCCCCTGCCTCGTGGGCCCCCTGACACTCCACCGACCTCAACCATGACTCCATATATTCACTTTTGGGGAGAAAAATATCAAGGAGAAGGATTCATCACATTTTACGATATAGAGCCGCCGCCAAGCCCTAAACTCTCTCGGGAGGGCTGATCTGGAGTCCGTTCGGAGCTCCGGAGAGGGGAATCTGTCGCCATCGTCATCATCAGCCTTCCTCCATCACCAATTTCATGATGCTCACCGCCGTGTGTGAGTAATTCCATCGTAGGCTTGCTGGACGGTGATGGGTTGGATGAGATTTATCATGTAATCGAGTTAGTTTTGTTAGGGTTTGATCCCTAGTATCCACTATGTTCTGAGATTGATGTTGCTATGACTTTGCTATGCTTAATGCTTGTCATTAGGGCCCGAGTGCCATGGTTTCAGATCTGAACCTATTATGTTTTCATCAATATATGAGAGTTCTTGATCCTATCTTGCAAGTCTATAGTCACCTACTATGTGTTATGATCCGGGAACCCTGAAGTGACAATAGTCGGGACCACTCCCGGTGATGACCGTAGTTTGAGGAGTTCATGTATTCACTATGCGTTAATGCTTTGGTCCGGTACTCTATTAAAAGGAGGCCTTAATATCCCTTAATTTCCAATAGGACCCCGCTGCCACGGGAGGGTAGGACAAAAGATGTCATGCAAGTTCTTTTCCATCAGCACGTATGACTATATTCGGAATACATGCCTACATTACATTGATGAACTGGAGCTAGTTCTGTGTCACCCTAGGTTATGACTGCTACATGATCAATTCCATCCGGCATAATTCTCTATCACCGATCCATTGCTGACGAGCTTTTCCATATATTGTTCTTCGCTTATTTACATTTCCGTTGCTACTGTTACAATCACTACAAAACCCAAAAATATTACTTTTGCTACCGTTACCTTTTGCCACCGTTACCACTACTATCATATTACTTTGCTCCTAAACACTTTGCTGCAGATATTAAGTTTCCAGGTGTGGTTGAATTGACAACTCAGCTGCTAATACGTGAGAATATTCTTTGGCTCCCCTTGTGTCGAATCAATAAATTTGGGTTGAATACTCTACCCTCGAAAACTGTTGCGATCCCCTATACTTGTGGGTTATCAAGACTATTTTCTGGCGCCATTACCGGGGAGCATAGCTCTATTCTTTGATTCACTTGGGACTTATATCTGCTTATCATTATGAAGAACTTGAAAGATCCAAGAACCAAGATTTATCCCTCAACTACGAGGGGAGGTAAGGAACTGCCATCTAGCTCTGCACTTGATTCACCTTCTATTTTGAGTAAGCTTGCGACACTTATACCTGCTTATGCTATTAATTCTGATATGTCGCATGTTATTGATGATGCCACTTCTGCTATGCATGATACTTATGATGAAACTACTTCTGTGCTTGATACTACTGTGCCACTTGGTGAATTTCTTGATGAACAACTTGCTAGGGCTAGAGAAAATGAAATTATTGAAACTGATAATATTGATGAAAGTGATGATGAAGATTCTCCCCCTAGATATGAATTACCTGTTGTTCCTGAGGGTTATGTTATGGATGAAGAAACTGCTAGAGACTTTCTTGCTTGCAATGATAGAAGTGATCTTAAGAAACTTTTAGCTAAGCTGAAACAAAAAACTTTGAATGCTAGAATGAAATATGATCCTGCTTATGGTACTTCACCTTTGTTACTGATAAGGATTATGATTTCTCAGTTGATCCTAAGTTAATTAATTTGGTTGAATCTAATACTTTCTATGGCTATGAATCTGAAACTGTTGTGGCACATCTTACTAAATTAAATGATATAGCCAACCTGTTCACTAATGATGAGAAAACTCGGTATTATTATATCCTTAAATTATTTCCGTTCTCATTAAAGAGTGATGCTAAGTTATGGTTTAATTCTCTTGATCCTGGTTGTGTGCGTAGTCCCCAGGATATGATTTATTACTTCTCTGCTAAATATTTCCCCGCTCATGAGAAACAAGCTGCTTGAAGGGAAATATATAATTTTGTGCAAATTGAAGAAGATAGTCTCCCACAAGCTTGGGGGAGGATTCTCCAATTACTTAATGCTTTGCCTGATCATCCTCTCAAGAAAAATGAAATACTTGATATCTTTTATTATGGACTAACCGATGCTTCCAGAGACCACCTGGATAGTTGTGCTGGTTGTGTTTTCAGGGAAAGAACTGTTGATGAAGCTGAGATTCTATTGAATAATATGTTGACTAATGAAAATGATTAGACACTTCCTGATCCAATCCCTGATCCAATTCCTGAACCAACTCCTGATCCAACTCCGAAGAATAGGGGTATTCTATTTCTCAGTCCTGAAGATATGCATGAGGCAAAGAAATCTATGAAAGAAAAATGTATTAAAGCTAAGGATGTTAAGAATTTACCTCTTGTTGAAGAAATACATGGTCTTAATTTACGGCCTGTTGAAGAAACACACGGTCTTGATAACCCGACACAGGTAGTAAAGGTAAATTCTCTCTATTGATATGATAAAGCTGAAATCCCTCCTACTATGTTTGCTCGCCAATGTTTGGATGAATTTGATAGCTTTATGGTTAAGCAAGAAGATTTTAATGCTTATGTTGGTAGACAATTGAAACATAATGCTTATATGATTGAACACTTGAGTGATTATATGGCTAATGTTAAAGGTGAACTAAAACTTATTAGTAAACATGCTTCTATGGTTACCACTCAAGTAGAACAAGTACTTAAAGCTCAGAATGATTTGCTCAATGAATTAAATAGTAAGAAAAATGATAATGCTGATAGAGTTATGAGTACAGGTGGTAAAATGACTCAGGAACCTTTGTATACTGAGGGCCATCCTAAGAGAATTGAGCAAGATTCTCATAGAAATAATATTGATGCACCTAGTCCTTCTAAGAGGAAGAAAAAGAAAAATGATAGGACTTTGCATGCTTCTAGTGAACCTGTTGATGACACACCTGAGAATCCCAATGATATTTCTATTTTTGATGTTGAAACACAATCTGGTAATGAGCATACCTGTGCTGTCATAGAAGTGTTCCATGACATTACCAAAATTATCATCACGGAAGTGTCCACTTCCATGACGATAAATCACGCGTCACAGAAGTGCTTTTGTCAAGGGTGACCGACACGTGGCATCCACCGTAACGGAACGCCGTTAAGCTATCGGGTCGGGTTTTGGATCCGATAACCCGTTAACAGCCCCGACCAATGGGAAATTTCCACGTGTAAAATTCTTATTGGCGGGATGAAACATGTGTCAGCTCATTAGTGGGTCAGATAGGTGCCTATGATACATCGACACGTGGCATGGCCCAACAGAGGCCCATTCCTGTGAAAAGGCCGGCCCGTTTGACATGGTCAAAAGGTGGCGGGCCGGCCCATGGAAAGCCCATTAACGGCCTGTTCGCATATAGCCCATTTACAGCCCGCTAACCCAAGGCCCGTTACGCCCTATCCGAATTAGGCCCAGTAGCGTCATCTGGGCCATCGAATATGATTCCAGCCCGTTTTCACTTCTGGCCCATGTATGGCGCATGACGTCTTTCGGCCCATATGAGGACTATGTAACTCTTGGCCTATTAACAGCCCGTGGTGAAACTGGCCCGTAATGAACAGTGTATCACTTTACACCCATTAACGGCCCGTGGTGAAACTGGCCCGTAATGAACAGTGTATCACTTTATACCCATTAACAGCCCGTTATTCCGTTGGGCCGTTTCCAGCCCATGTTATCTTTCGTCCTTCTCAGAGCCCATTTATTCTTGGGCTCATTTTCAGCATTTGTTTACTTACGGCCCGTTACTGTCATTTTCTGCTTGTGGGCCAAATTCAGCCCGTGGTTACTATCGGCCCGTTTGTGGTTCGTTAATACGTCGGGCCATTTTCATAGCATCATCAAACACGGCCTATTAACGATGGCCCGTTACGGTCGTCCCATGAATGTATGATTCCAACTCTAGCCCGTTTACGGCCATAATGCGGCCTGTTATTGGCCCATGTTTGGCCAATCGATCATACGGCCCGTATAAGGACCATTGATGATACGGACCGTAGAAGGCCCATTGTTTCTACGGCCCGTAGAATGCCTACTGTTTCTACGGCCCGTAGAAGGCCCACTGTTTCTACGGCCCGTAGGAGGCCCAGTGTCACTACAGTAAATATTAGACCATGGTTATTGTGGCCTAGTTTTAAAAAATAGGTTATTGCAGCCACTAGTTAACCGTGGAAAAAGAACTACAATGACTACAAGCAAACAAATAAACAAGACAACAAGGAAATAAATAAGCAAGCAACTAACGCTAGGCTATCACGGCTATTACACATATTACAACCACTGGGCATCAAAGTTTGCCACCAGTGCAAATATAGGGAACAAAGCAGCATATTATATACACTTGACGTCAAAATTGGCCACCAGTGCAAATAAACGCGGCAGCAAAACAAGAGCATAACTGAAACAACTTCAGAAGAGGTCAAGAAACGTTATTCTGGGTATCCACCATGCTGGCAATAAGCTTAGCAAGCTGATTAGCTTTGTCCTGTTTGGCGCTAAAATCCTCCAACGCTTGCTGTTGCACCAAAAAGTATGCATCTGAATGCTCCAGGGACTTCCGCAGTCCTTCCGCTTCTTGTCACAGCACAGCTGATCGATGTCTTTCAGCTTGTAGTTGAGACTCAAGAAACCGAACTGATTCAGACAGTGAGTTTGAATAGCTTGTGCAAGCGGTAGTGGCCAGTAACTTCGACACTAAACCAAGACAGGGTGTGTCACTATCCTGAACCTTATCTGCATTACTTCCTTTAACGTTGCTTAATAAGGCACTCTTCCCCAATATTCTGTCAGCATTCTAAAAGAAAAACAAGCAGACACATAACAAGTTTAGCATGTACTAGTATATAGAACTCATTTCGGTGAACCAATTCATTAGTAAGGTGGACAGGATTAAACTACCAAGTCTTCTATTGCCAAGTACTAGTACATAATAAAAGCATCAAACAAACATATATCTATGTCCTATGGTAGCAATGGAATCTTAAATTAGAACAGTTGTTCTTCAGGTTCAGGCACTTGTTCTACATGAACAGAGTACAGTAAGATGCAAGAATATAATACTTAAAATAGAAAATGAGCTCATAGACCTTACCACATTCTTGGTTCGGGACCAGTACAGAACAAGGCGTTCCCAGTCATCGTCCAATAAATGTGTCTCAGGAGAACGTAAGGGAATTTGATGAGTTTCTTTGCCGGTGAAGTACGTTTTCTTCAGGAAATTCTGATACTGCCACCAAGCATTCCTGAAGATAGCAGATGTATTAGCACAGGTTACCTCATCCTGAGTTTCCAAATCGGTCCTTCTCTATAGAGAAAAATGGGAAAGTTTGTTGTATTATAACCATCATGGAGGTAGGATGTATGGGACGAAGCAAAGTAATTGCCATGAATAACATTACTTACACATAACTCCTGGACAAACACCTGCAACTGGCATTTTCCTTCATCTTCAGTATAATATTTCCAAGATGGGAAGATACGCACATACGATTTAACAACATCAAATGCGATAGCTGCTAAACTAGGACTAGCTGGTTGTGCATCCTCCACAGGAATAGGCGTACTAACTAGTGGAGTTGGGGTTCGCCGTGATAGTACTGGCCCTTTGGGCACTGGAGCTGCCTTACTAACTTCTCTTGTTTGGGAGCTCTGTGGTGGAGATGGTGCTGTGTCAACAGGAACTGGGTTACTATCGGCTGGGGTTGGGGTTAGATTGGGTGAAGCTGGTTCTCTGTCCATCGTAGTAGGGGTACAATCTGCGAGAGTTTGGGTTATGTGTGGTAGGGCTGGTTCTTTTGCATGTACAACCGGGGTGCTATCTCCACCAAGAGGTAGCACTGTTTTATTTGAAGACCGTGTTTTTAGTCCGCTAGATACTGGCATCACCCGCTCCAATTGAAATGGCTGATAAACAGGAAACATAGTTGAATGTATAGACATTGTATGAGAGACAGATGCAATGGATAGTGTGGAAAAAAAGGGCATGAAATAGTTGACATGTATATTGTTTAACTAAAATGGATAGCATAACATAATTTCACATATATGATGTCTATCTAAACTGGATAGCATAGCATAACATAATTCAAAGATATGATGAATAACTAAACAGGATCGCATGGCATAATTCACCTACATGTTATCTAAGTAATCAGGATCGCATCATTTAATTCACATATGTGATTTATAAGCTAAACAGAGGGCATTCGATATGATGTCTGAACTAAGAAAATGGTGTTGAATATTGTGTATATGATGTCTAAACTATGCAACGCAAGACACCGTATGCATGATATGAGCACTATAACCGTGCCAAGTTAGAGCATACACCTCAGTGGGGGAATAGGACTGGTCATCTGTCTCTGAATCCATCTGTGAGGAGCTATCGGGACCCAACAAGAGATCTGCTTCGACAGGTAGCACTGTCTGCTATGAAGGCCTTGTTTTCACTCCAGATTTTTCCATCTCCCACCCAAATGGTTGATTCACAGGAACAGTAGTTTAATGTACAAACATTGTCGACAAATGGAAATGTAATGAAGAAAAGGATGGGCAAGATATCATTCAAATATATGATGCCTGGTTAAACAGGATGGCATTGCACATTTCACATATATTATGGCTGGCCATGAGACTGCATAATTCCCATATATGATATAGAAACTAAACAGGTGGCATTACAGAACATGTCTAAACTAAGCAGATGACATATATGATGTCAAAAGTAGGCACTACAAGGCAACATATGCATGATATGACTAACATCATCATGCCAAGGTAGAGAAAACACCTTGGGGGGTAAATAGGAGTGATCAGCGACATCCAAATCCGCCTCAGAACAGATATCTTCCTCTAGATTACAATCTGGAGAGGGGTAGGGAGGGTTTGCCATTGAACCCACCATGGAGCGATGTCTGCATGACATTGTATTGCCACGCAAAACTCTTCTCTTTTTCTCTACATGTTCAGCATGACTGTGTACAATATTTGACATGCATATGAAAAAAATATGGTGAGATTATGTAAGGAGAGCATGCAGAAATTTAGAGTGATGGTAACAACTAGTGGATCGATGTTTTTCCGTTGAACCAAAATAGCCCTAATGGATCGACGTGAATGTATAGTAATAAGTGATGCAACAAGTGTACAACCTCTTTGCCATAGCCGTGTCGACCTCAGCATCATTGGGTTGGTCGCTGAAGTAGTTGAGGCAGAGGTGGCTGTCGGAGGTGTGGAGGAAGATCTGAGGAATCTGTAGACAGCGTCTAGGGCACTGCTCTGTTGTGATGGATCTATCGTTGGAGCAGCTCCGGTGAGCCGTAAGACGTCAAGGCTGAAGCAGCACAAGACATACATCGTCAATCTCTAGTGGGATTCTAATAGCATCTCCAATAGATGATGTAAAATGGATGTAAAATTAACATCACCAAAAACCACCTGACTACAATAGATGAGATAAAAACTGTTGACTCTAAACTTAACTGTCGAAACTGAAATTTACTATGGAATCTCAATGCTACTGTCGAAACTGAACGCAATGGTAGCAGAGAGGCACTTGACATGTAGTTTAGGGAGGGCCTGCAGTTCATCTTCAACCTGCACCCTCCTGAGCCGCCAGCCACCGCCGGCCGAACCGCCGGCCCCAGCGCCGCCTCGCCGCCCCGAAACAACTCGCCGCCGCTGCCCCGGCCAGCCCTCTAGGCCCCTCGCCCCCACCCTGAACCCTAAGATAGATAGTGGGGAACCTCTCTGGCGAGCCCCCATCCCCGCTGCAGGTGGTTCTTCCTTAACTCCGGCGAGCCCCCCAACTCCTGAAAATCGACTGACCCAAAATTCGATTCAGTCGACTGAAGTGTGGCTTAATCGGAGCAGAGCAACAGCACGAGCGAGGGGGAGAGCAGCAGCAGCAGCTGGGCGAGTGAGCGAGCGAGCGAGAGCCGGAGCGGCAGCAGCAGATCCGGCTGGTATGGCCGCCGCCGCCGAAGGGGCCTCGCACTAGGGGAGAACCGCCGTGGAGATGTCGCCCGCGGCACCGGCTTCAAGGTAGCCGCGCCATGGGGGTGCGAGATGGAGCACCATCGGCACCGGGAGGTCGAGTTAAGGAGAAGGTGGGATGCGATGAGTGTACAACCTCTTTGGTGGCACCGAGTAGGCCTCGGCTTCGTCCGAGGAGTCGGTGAGGATGGTGCGGTTCCGGTGGAGCAGGTTAAGGCGGCGCTGTGGGGATGGAGCAGCCACGATAGGCGAGGCGATTGTCGGAGCAGCTCCTTGGAGGTGGAGGATGGGTCGGCTGAACCGGCGGGACGGCGAGATGGACGACGGATCCTCATCTGGGGAGGTGGACGAGGGACGTCGAGCTATTGCGGTGGACGACATCGTCGGGGAAGAGGCTCCGGCTGGGCAGCGGTGACGTGGCGGACGGAGGAGGGTAGGGTTTCACGGCTGGAGCGGAGAGGTTATGGCGGCCTGGGATTTGGAATGGCGAAAAGGGGGAGATGGGAGGGGGTGAAGCATGACTTAGGAACGCGCTTGTCCAAAATGTAGGGTGTGTTACAAAAGTACCCCCCGCCGATTTGAACTAGCGGCCCTTTCGGCTCAGGGTTAGAAGGGGGATTTCGCGTGTCGGGATTTGGCAGCTGGAGGGAGTTTTCGCGCACGTTGTAATTTCGGGATAGCAAGGCGCGGGTTGTGAAGGCGCCAGTTTTGGGAGCACGATATCTGAATTTTCGGGATATAACAAGACGCGGGTTGAATTTTAGGGACAAGCCTAACGTGTAGTAATATTGTACTTGTACGTACCAAATCAATTCGCACTTCCCTCAACCAAAAAGAAAACGAAAAAATAAAACTATTCACACCACACAAAGAGAGAGTCTTGCCCCGTTTTACTATACAAATGCTATTCAAAGCTACTCCCTCCTTCCATCTATATAGGGCCTAATGCGTTTTTCAATGCTAACTTTGACCAAATATTAGAGCAATGATATATGGCATGCAACTTACACAAAGCACACCGTTAAATTCATTTGTGAAAGGTTCTTTCAATGATATAATTGTGACATTGTGCATGTCAAGTACTATTAATCTTGTCAATAGTCAAAGGCGGTCTTAAAAATCTGATTATGCCCTATATAGATGGAAGGAGGGAGTATGAATCCATGTTATGTCTGATTAAATTTTTTCGCTTGCTGTATAATGCATGTAACCTACTCATACCAACATTTTAGTGCATTCCAAATGTCTATACTACCTCTGCAATTCGAACTAAATTTGGATTCATTTCTCTATTTCAATAAGAATCTACAATCATGATTGTTGCCAACTTCAACCATCATAGTTTCCTTGCTATCCGCCAGATATAAATCAGACGACCTATAATGTAGGATGGCAGGCACACCATCATCATAAAATTTTTTTATAAGAGTAGAGATAAAATATATTAAATGTAGTATACCATGTTCATAACGACACCATGTGTATCACCGTTATATATATTCACACATCCGTCGGTTTGAAACGATATGATAAATTCTTCAAATATCCGAATTCGCTTTTTATAATGAAGTATATATGATCTCTATTCGTCTTTTACACCCACACAACCCTCTTATCTTTGTAGCTAGCGCTAACTTTCTCTTGTGCATGCACACGCCCGCATCCCTCTCACCCTCCCTCAACATTCTCTAGCTCCATCGCGCAAATTCATCTTTTCACTTTAGGTCGTTTACCCACAGTGTGTGTAGGCCCCCAGCTCCTTCTTTACAGCACACATCGATCGATATGCCTCTCTAGCCAGGTGTTCCTAGCACAAACACAAGCTTCCCCTCTTCTCTTGTCACCGTCCATGCCTCACTCCCACCTCTCTTTTCATCATTCTCGTACTCGCACACTCCTCCCACTTGATATAGTATGCCTGTCGTACCACCTCCTACATGCATCCCTCTCTCTCTGTCCTTCTCCTCGAGCCTCATTTGTCCTAACACACACATGCATGTATACCGATCGATCTCCCAACATATACCAAGATCGACTTTAACTACCCCCATCGATCGACGTGCCTCACAAGTTATGTCTCTCCTTTCTCTTACAAAGGGCGATTGATCTTCCTATGTAGTTACACCTGCTTACCACAGCCACATCGTCCCCCCTTATCATTCGTGCATGCCTCCTGACCCGTCTCTCACACGCACGTGCACAAACAACAAGCAGGCAATTCCTCTCATTGATATTGCGGGCGTGCCCTCCGTTTGTCTAGCAAGCCTATCCCACCATTTGTTAGAAGCAACTCCACTACCACCCCTCCAACACTCTAGCTCTATCTCTCTCCCAACCTTATTCATCTCCTGCACATATGCATGGATGCCGATCGATCTCCCTTAATACATGAGGCAGATCGATCTCCTTAATACATGAGGTAGGCCTCTCTCCTCCTCCATGCATATACCAGCCATTGTACCTCTATAGTTAATTGGGGGGACATTGCTGCCAATGAATGCATGGATCAATTTTAATTTAACAACTTCTGACAATTTTGTCTTCAGTTGTGATGTAATTATTAGCTCTGATCTGCTAATAATTGACATGCATTAGCAAGGAAGTTAGTTTTTTATTGTTTCCGAAAGAGCATCGATGGAAAGACACGCGAAACAAAAGCTGAAATCTCAAACCATTGTACAATTTCATGTCGCTGGAAAATTATTTGTATAGTACGTCAATTATGTAAACAAATGATGGAAGCTTGATAGCATTGCCAGAAGCCTCTTCATCATCCCGGTCCATGTGCCATGCACAAAATTATACTCCTTCGTTCCTAAATATTTGTCTTTTTACAAATTTCAAACGGGCATATTTTAGAGTGTAGATTCACTAATTTTGCTTCATATGTGTACTCCCTCCATTCCTAAATATTCTATTCGTCTTAACAGAGATTTCAACAAGTGACTACACACGGAGCAAAATGAGTGAATCTACACTCTAAAGTATATCTATATACATCCGTATGTGCCAGTCCATTTGAAATCTCTAAAAAGACAAATATTTGAGTAGTCACTCGTTGAAATATCTAGAAAGACAAATACTCCGGAGTATATTTAAGAACCGAGGGGGTAGTGCACAACCGCATGGGAGACTCAACCCGGTCGTTGCGCCGCATTAATAGTGAGTAATGAGCAGTCAAATCATAAGCCCCACCTTTCCCACTATAAGTTGATCTGAAGAAGCAATCATCAATACGCTCTTCTTTGAATCCGCTCATACTACTCCATCCGTCACTGTTTATACAACGCGCTTCAAAAAAAAGAAAAAAAATCTGTGGGACCAAGGCGACTAGCGATTGGCCTGAAAAATAGCATTGGTAGTTATAGCATGGCGTCTATTACTTGATGGAATAATGTGTAAACACATGCATGCAGTGCTTCTACCCTGGGTAAACACAGGCATGCACTCCGTAGTAGTGCAGTACATGTAGAAAAGCAAGACACCATCGACATAATCACCCACGTCTACGCGCAAATCGTCCACAAGGACTACTACATGCAAGAGGAGGACGATAGGACACTGACCTTCTTGGAGCGCAGGGCAACTTTGGACGGCACTGTTCAGAAGCACTTTGAGCTCGCCGCCAACGCTGCTGCTCCTCACACGTCGGTTGGTGACCCGGCGCACTAGGGCGTGAGGATGTCGTTGAACGTTGATGGATCCGTATGTATTTTTATCTTTCCGTCAAATCCATGTAGTAGTATATAATACTACAGTAATTATATTACCTTTCGCATCAACTTCATAATTTTCGTATATACTCCATGCATGAACGGCGCCAGAACCAAACTTCTCATTACTCTAGGCAAAATCGTTATTTTCTATCTATCGGTCGTGCCATGGAGCAGAACCAAATTTTACAAGTTACGAGTTCAAAAGGAAAAGCCTGCTGTGTTCGCGTCGCACCCCCACATGGTTGGTCCGGCACGCCGCTCAAGCGGGAATGCGTGCGGTGTTGCATTTTCACTTACAAGTGGGACCGCAGTTGAGCAAACCGACTATCGGCAAACCCCCACCCCGCCCACCGCGCGATGGCTGAGAAAATAGGAGGGAGAAGAGATGGCTGCAGCACGGACTCCAAGAAAATTGGTGTTGGATGGGACTCGTGTGGGTGGCGTGTGCCGTACTACTAGACGTGAATGCTAGTTATGGCCCATGCCACCCCACTATATCGAGCCTATATCGAGGTACGTAGAACAAATTTCCTGCAGTCCGTGCTCAGCCCTCCTCTATTTCTCTTCTTAGCCAGCGAGCGGATGCGCGGAGCCCATCGTCTGTTTGCTCACATGCGGCCCCACATGTCAGTGAAAACGCAAGAGCACCCGCTGAACCTGCACATCTTTCACCTCGACGTGCTGGTGATGAAAAACAAATCCAATAAAGATCTTCGGTGGCCGCTTTTGGAGTTACTCAAGAGTAGTAAGATTCTATTTACAGTTTAACCCCAGATGCACATCTCGTGGCTTCAACTACCACTCTATTTTCTTTCATGACACGACCTGGATGCTGGATGTCCCACGTGTCGGCAAAAGGAGGACGAACCCGACCAAATCTTCAGTTCTGCTCTCGGATTAGACTAGTTTTGCTAACTTAAATTTTTTATTGTGTACTCCCTCCGTTCCAAAATACTTGACTTCCATTTGTCCAAAAATGATGTACCTATATACTAAGACATGTCTAGATACATATATATTTTGACAAATAGAAGGCATGTATTGTGCAACGGAGGGAGTAGAATGGATGCAAGTTTTTGTATTGGGAAGAAGAGTACATCCATATATTGATAGAGCGCAATTTAGTAGATGTTCTATCACTTTTAGCTAGCACAGACGCAAGATTGAGCCTCTGCAGATCAACAATGAATGCATCGAGAAGGCACTAATCCAACTTACAAGAGTAGTAAAATGTATTCTTGTGGTTCTTGTTTTCTTTGGTCTTGCTTTTCTAGTCAAAATTATCGTTGGAGTTCGTGCAAAACGGAGGTGCGTTTGGGGTCGTGCGTTGGAGTTGGCCTTACAAGTGGGACCGCAGTTAAGGAAACCGACTATCGGCAAACCCCCACCTCGCCCGCCGCGCGATGGCTGAAGTTAGAGAAACAACGAGGTTGAAGAGATTGCTCTAGCATGGACTCCAAGAAATAATATGGTGTCAGATGGATGTCGTGGTGGTGGCGTGTGTCGTACTCCTGGACGTGAATGCTTGTTCTGGCCCATGCCACCTTACTACTCCTACTACTTACTCCTACTACTATATAGTATACTAGTACCGAGGATTCGAGGTGCTGGTTACGTACAACGAACACATTAACATATGGCTATAGTAAAAACACCCGCCCGACGCACGAAGCATGTGACACCCAACAAATACTAAAGTTTTCACCACACAACAAATAACAAGCCATGAAATGAACTTCAACTCAACCATTCCGCGGCGTTGGAAACACTTGCTTTGAACCACAAGTGATTCTCTGGGACGGGCCATCTGTTGTCGATCTGGAGACCAACGCATGACTGATCATCCATGCTGAAGCGGCCTACTATATCAGTACCAGGGTAGGGAACCACCCAAATGTCCGAGGTATAGACCCAGTTGCTTCTCAGAAATGTGTCAACAGCAGTTGGATCGCCTTTCACCATCATCGGATAGTTTTTTCCAAGGAAGAGCGAGTTTTCTCCAAGACTATCAATTCTGTGCCAGGGAGAAGGAGTTGGTGCTAGCACACTAGTATCCATCCCAAATACCATGCAACGTGTGTTGGAATAAGTCCAGAGAGTGCGACTATGGGAGCCACCTGCTTCCTTAGCAGTAACATCATCAGTGGGTTGTATACACACAAGAAGAGGTGATCCATCGGAATTAGTTGCCAGGCGCCACGGAGTATATGGTCGCTGCTCATGATCATCACCATCGGCATCTCCCCCTTGGTTATAAATTTTTCCAAGTATAGGTTGTGGGATGTTCACAGGACCTTGGAAACACAAGAAGGTTAATTAGTAAAGGGAAACTTGCTAACCCGCATGCATGTGGATGAAACAATTATAATTACGGTGGAAGACAAACGTACCGAAACTACTAGGATGCCATGCAAAAACAGTGCCACGAGTGGTGGCAGCAAACACAAGGCCCTCGCATTGAATTGCATCACAGTACTCATCCATGTACATAAACTGAATTTTGAGCAATATCCATCGAGTCGAACCATGAAGGACGGCAACAAGCTTGTCGAAGATATCAACAACTTGATAGTTGTTGTAATTCCAAGAGCGGTTGGGAACTCGACAAATTGCTATCTTTCATAGAAGACAGTCACCATGATCGTATTTGAACGTGCGTACATTACCGGTGTGCTCAACCTTTGGGTAGTGTGCTGAGATTTTTGGAAGTGGAACCCGGTGACGAGTGTACACATTCACCAGTTCCCACTCACAGTTGGACCCAATGTAAACAACCCAATCTCCATTTGCGCCCGCCCAAGCCTTGCCCTCAAGCGATGGAATCTTAACATCATACGTATCATTATCAAGCGGCATCAACTGGCACAGGGTGAGGCCTCCGTCGTGCCCGCGCCAGTCATCAGGGTCACGGCGAAGAAGATAGGGGAGATCAAACCGCTCCTTGACTCTTGGGTTCTTTGTAATGATGTTATTAGTTGAGTCGAGAATGGGCTTGAACGAACCTGCCATGCTAGCCGAGGTGATGACGTCGCACCAATCAATGAGTTCCTCCACCATGTCATCTTTTAGATCGGGGCAAGAATAACGGGGTGGTTTCTGGCCTGTTCCCTCCATGGAGAAGACGATCGAACAATGGCAGAAGAAAGGGTGAAGGGCTGAAGGAAAATGGAGGAGGGAGAGGAAGAGCGTGCGACAGCAGTTCCAAATCGAGAGGGAAAGGCGAAGAGTCGGTGGACGGTTGCGAGTTTGCCACGGTTCATGAAGAGGCGCCCGGCCTACACGTCCATTCGGAAATACTCCTACTACTCGCCGTCGTCTCACTGATATGTTGGAACGGGACCACATGTCAACGAAACATGGTGTGTAATTTCTCGTGCAAAATGCGATCTGGCCACGTTGGCCCGAGGTGTCGCATTAGTTATCGACCTTTATTTTTTTAATGGCGTGCCGATCAGTTTTCAAGCATGACTAACTGGTACTGTACGCAGAGAAAATGGGTTGTATTTGTCCTCCACAGTTTAGAGGCTGACTTGTGGGCCTAGCAAGTTGACGCGTACACAATCAGGAGATGATTGTACGTGGAGAGGATGATAGCAGGGACCCGCCAAGGTCATGGCAGTACGCAAGCAAGTGCCTCCTTATTTCAAGCCAATAAAAAATGGCTCCTCCTAGTGGATTTCTGACATCTGGATCCCATGCCATTGTCAATGTAGTCAATAAACGAGAGAATTGCACAACGAGCGGCTGACACCAGGGACCCAGCAGATCGCCCAGTTATTTTTGTTTTGGGTTAATTTCATAAATGCCACTCCAAATCTGGTGTATCCGAGAAATGCCACTGCAATTTCCAAACTTTGACAAATGACATTTCGTGCCATTTCTAGTGGGATTTTTCGAAGTCTGGAGTGGCGTTTTTCAATGTTTGCAAACTGCAGTGGCGTTTTTCAAAGTTTGCAAAAATTGCAGTGGCATTTTTCAAAGTTTGGAAATTGCAGTGGCATTTTTATGACTCGTCATAATTGGAGTGGCATTTATCTAATTTCTTTTTGAGACGGAAGCAGGGTGTCAACTGGGCTGTGCCGGACAGTCTGGCCTGTCTAGAAAGCCTTTTTTTATGTTTACCACAGACCAGCCCAATAGTTTTTTTTCTTTCTAAAAATGGCTAGCCCAGTTCTTTTGTGATTTGTCAAGTAAGTCGCTTTATCAGGCCTGTTGGGCTGCAAATCTTTCAAGACGAGGAGAGCTACATCCGGCTGGCCGAGAAAATGGCCTATCAGTAATGAGAAATGGGATGTACATTTTTAAAACACATCAAACCGGCAATTATTTTCAAATATCTTTTTTTCATTTTGAGATTTTAAATTTCATTGATTTTTATGCATGGACAATTTATTGGATTTTATATTGATATACGTTTATTTTTAAAATCAGTCTGAATGTGACTCGAAATTGATTAAAAACAGTTCAGACCGCACCGACATATGCAAAATTTCGTATAATTTTTTAACCGTGCCCACAATATGGGCTGTAATGCTAACATAAAGAATATGGGCTCCAAAAAAACCCATTAGAATTAGCAAATGGGCTATAAATTATTTGAAATAATGGCAGATGGGCTGTATGATGTTTTCCACAGATTTGAGGCTTTCCACAGGTGACATGTATACTATTGGATGTCCATCCAACGGCTGTCATGCTTCTTCAATCTCTGATCTTCCTGCTCCAGCCGCTCAAACAAGCGCCGGCAGCACTGCCTGCTCCCTCCTCCCCGTGGCCGGCTGTGCTGCCGCGCAGGCCTCACCGCCCCACCGTACTCCCATCGCTGGCCTAGCCATCCCTCTACTCACCCACACCTGCTGTTATTCTCTGGCGATGGCAGACGAACCAGTAAACCCTCGTACAGTCGTACTACCCTCCACGTGGGAAACAAAAACAACAGCCAAGTCTTCCCTGCATCTGTGTCATTCCCTTCCTAGGCCTCGCCATCGTCCACCGCCCTGGTGCTCTCGGCGTGGCGTGGTCAGCGTGGTCAATGACTGACATGCATCTGAAGTGGACTGTACGTGGAGAGGCTGACAGCTGGGTCCATGGCCGCACGCAAGGAAATGCCTCCTTATTACGCACAAAATAATGATTTCCTCCACTTGACATCTGGGACCCACCGAAACGGCCTCTGTATTTCGCGAAAAAATGTTACCGCCACTGACAGCTCGGACCCACCAGCTATATCTTCGCACGCAAGGAAGTGCCTCCTTATTACACACAAAAAAATTTATACTCCCCCTGCTAGCTGGGACCCAGTATAGTGGGCCTACTAAGTTGACGGGGACGAAGGGCTTTGTCAACTTAGTCAATATGCACGATTCTAGCTCGACTGACCATACGATGTCCATCCAACGGCCGTAGTGCTTCTTCAACCTCTGGTCTTCTTGCTCCAGCCGCCCAAAGCAGCGCCGGTCGTGCTGCCTGCTCCAGTCTCCCATGGCCGGCTGTGCTGCCGCGGAGGCCTCATCGCCCCCATACTACTCCCACCGCTGGCCAGGCCATCCCTCCACTCCACTCACCCACACCCCCTGTTATTCTGCGGCGACGGCAGCGCAGCCGAACCAGTGAACCCTCATACTCCTCTCAGCGTGGGCATCCACTGCCGTGTCTTCCCCGGCTCCGCGTCGTCCCCTTCCTAGGCCTCGCAGTCGTCCACCACCATGGTGCTGTCGGCGCGGCGTGGTCAATGTGGTCAATGACCGAATTCCATCGGAATAATATTGTACGTGGAGAGGCTGACAGCTGGGTCCACGACAGCCACAAGGAAGTGCCTCCTTATTACGCGGAAAATAATTATTCCTCCACCCAAAAGGAGGGACCCACCGGACGCCCACTAGTATATCATGAAAAAAACATTTGCCCCTGACTGCTGGGACCCACCCGACGGGCCATCGTATTTCGCGAAAAAAATGTTCCCCCTGCTGTGAGCTCGGGCCCACCGGAAGTGCCTCCTTATTACGCACAAAAAAATGCATACCCCCTGCTAGCTGGGACCCACCTTGGTGGGAGGCTGACTTGTGGGCCTACTAAGTTGACGGGGACGGAGGGCTTTGTCAACTTAGTCAATATGCACGATTCTAGCTCCAGTGACCGTACGATGTCCATCCAACGGCCGTAGTGCTTCTTCAACCTCTGGTCTTCTTGCTCCAGCCGCCCAAACCAGCGCCGGTCGTGCCTCGAGCTCCTGCCTCCCGTGGCCGGCTGCGATGTGGCGGAGGCCTCACCGCCCCCTACTACTCCCACCGCTGGCCAGGCCATCCCTCTACTCACCCACACCCCCTGTTATTCTGCGGCGACGGCAGCCTCACACGCAGCGAACTAGTGAACCCTCGTACTCCTCTACGCGTGGGCATCCACTACCGCGTCTTCCCCGGCTCCGCGTCGTCCCCTTCCTAGGCCTCTCCGTCGTCCATCGCCCGGGTGCTCTCGGCACGGCGTGGTCCACGTGGTCAAGGAATGACTTCCATCGGACGTGGACTGTACGTGGAGAGGCTAACAGCTGGGTCCACGGCCGCAGCAAGGAAGTGCCTCCTTATTACGTGCAAAATAATTATTCCTCCACCTGACAGCGGGGACCCACCGGACGGGCCATCGTATTTCGCAAAAAAAATGTTTGCCCCTTACTGCTGGGACCCACCAGCTACATCTTCGCATGCAAGAAAGTGCTTGACAGTCGGGACCCACCTGGTCGAAGCATACATAGCATTGTAATTTTGGTCGCGAACGTGTACGTACATACTGGTCGATGTAGAGGCACGCACGTGTCGTAGTAGAGGCGCGCACGTAGCATGTACACGTACATACAGCGGCCAGGGTGCAAGAAAGAAAATACGGCCACGTATGTGTACATACGGGTGGGGTCTCGAACGCCTACTCGCGCATATGTACAGCCAAGGCTCGTGTACATGGCTGGGTCGGAACGGAGAAACAGCGTCGTTGTCGTGTTCATGGGGAGGCAACAAAATGAGTGGGAGCCAACCGACTGGGTCGGAACAGAATGCATGGTCGTGTTCATCGGGAGGGATTGGACGGAACAGGCGATGGAAACGAGGCCTTGCGTACCGCAAAACGGAGGAAACGGCCTTGTGTTCAATCGGCCACGTTCGAAACGGGATCCTGTTCATCGGGAGGGGTCTGGCGTACCGCAAAACGGAGGAAACGGACCTCCTACGGTCGAAACATGGGTCCTGTTGATCGGGAGGGGTGTGGCGTAGCGCAAAACGGATGAAACGGACTTGTGTTGGAGCACTACGGTCGAAATGGGGGTCCTGTGTATCGGGAGGGGTGTGGCGTACCACAAAACGGGACTCCACGGGATAATGTTCATCTCCACCGTCGACCCCCTCCAGCCTCCACCTGCGACTGTTCATCCACGGGCTCATGTTCATCCAGCCTCCACCTCACGCTACTCCACCGGCTACTGTTCAACCAGCCCTCTCCACGGGCTCCTGTTCAACCACCCCTCCACGAGCTACTGTTCATCCTGCCCTCCACGGGGTGGTCCTGTTCATCCTGCCCTCCACGGGGTCCTGTTCATCCAGCCCCAACCGGCTTGATCGATCGGGGTCCTGTTCATCCAGAGGCCACACCACGGGGTCCTGTTCATCCACCCCCACCGGGAATTGTTCATCCAAACCCCCTGTAACACTCACTGTTCATCCAGAGGCAGCATCGATCGGCTTCAGTTAGCAGCACTAGCGAAGGAATCGCTCGATCGGGTTCAGTTAACAGCCATCGATCGATCGCTCAGGTTCAGTAACGCGTAGCCTATAGTGCAATCGCTCGGGTTCAGTTAGAGCCCAATGCCTCGCTCGGGTTCAGTTAGAGCCAACGCCTCGCACACAGACGCGTACGTGTACGAGAGAAGCGCGCATCGCTCGGCCCCCGACCTCCCACCGTAACCAGGAACTCCCCGAAATTTTCCTCCCCCTCGCTTCTACCATGGTTTTTTTCCATCATGGACGGCCCAAAGAATGTCATGCAGCTGCGTCTCCGGCCCGCCCAGGATGAAAAGCCCATTTTATGTCATGATTTTTTGACATAGAAGTAGGAGCCCACCACATCTATGATGATACCAGGTTTTGTCACAATTATCATCATAGAAGTGTCATATGTATGACGGAATTTTTTTTCGTTCGGCCCAAAATGTCACGGATGTGTCTTTTTTTTGTAGTGATGAACCTAGTGATAATGTTAATAATGATGTTCATGTTGATGCTCCACCTAGTAATGACAATGAAGTAGAGATTGAACCTGCTGTTGATCTTGATAACCTAGAATCAAAGAATCAACGTTATGATAAGAGAGACTTTGTTGCTAGGAAGCACGGTAAAGAAAGAGAACCATGGGTTCATAAACCCATGCATTTTCCTCCTAAACCATCCAAGAAAAAGGATGATGAGATTTTGAGCATTTTGCTGAAATGATTAGACCTATCTTCTTGCGCATGCGTTTGACTGATATGCTTAAAAGGAATCCTTATGCTAAGTACATGAAAGATATTGTTACTAATAAAAGAAAGATACCGGAAGCTGAAATTTCCACCATGCTTGCTAATTATTCTTTTAAGGGTGGAATACCTAAGAAACTAGGAGATCCCGGAGTACCAACTATACCATGCTCCATTAAAAGAAACTATGTTAAAACTGCTTTATGTGATCTTGGAGCCGGTGTTAGTGTTATGCCTCTCTCTTTATATCATAGACTTGATTTGAATAAGTTGACACCTACTGAAATATCTTTGCAAATGGCTGATAAATCAACTGCTATACCTGTCGGTATTTGTGAGGATGTGCCTGTTGTGGTTGCAAACGTTACTATTTTAATGGAATTTGTTATTCTTGATATTCCCGAAGACGATAGTATGTCTATTATTCTTGGAAGACCCTTTTTGAATACTGCAGGGTCTGTTATTGATTGCACCAAAGGCAATGTCACTTTTCATGTTAATGGTAATGAGCATACAGTACACTTTCTGGGGAAACAACCTCAAGTCCACAGTATCAATTCTATTGGAAAATTTTCAACTATTACTATTGGAGGTTTTGAATTTCCTCTTCCTACTGTGAAGAAGAAATATGATATTCTTATTGTTGGGGACATGCATATCCCCGTTGAGGTAACCTAGTGTTATTCGAAAATTCTCCGGTTCCATGTTATTCGGAATGAGTTTGTTAACAAGACCTGATCAACCTTGTTAGTGGATTCCTTTTGATGAGCATGAGATGGATGAATTTAGAAAACATAATTCTCTTTACCCTCTTTTTACTTTCTGTTATTTCTATTAAATAAAAAAATAGTAATTTCTGTCTATTTTCTGAATTATCCATGCAATAAAAAATACCCCAAAAATAAAAGTTCTCCAACTGCCCTGAAATTTAAATATGATTTTTTCCGGAATATTTGAGAATATCTGGCACTAAGAACACAGCAGGGGGAGCAAGCACCTGGCCCCGAGGGTGGAGGGCGCGCCCTCCTGCCTCGTGGGCGCACGGTGGCTCCCTTCCACTTATTCCAGCTACCACACACTCCTTCTTCCTCCCAAAAACATCACTAGCCAGCTCAAACCCGAGCCCAAGCTCACCTTGCTGCCATTTTCGATCTCCTTGCTCGAAGCTCCATTCAGAAAACTGCTTTGGGGGATTGTTCTTTGGTATGTGACTCCTCCAATGGTCCAATTAGTTTTTGTTCTAGTGCCTCATTCATTTCATATTTTTGCTGCTTAGGTGACCCTATTCTTGAGCTTGCATATCAAATTTATATGGTCAAAAGTAGTTTTAATGCATGATATTGCCTCTAGACACTTGTAGGAGTAGTTGCTATCAATTTTGTTGAGTTTGGTTCCCTTTTATTTTGAAGTTACTAAAAATTTCAGAAATTTTTCAGAGGAATAAATATGTTTAGGAAAATGTACCAAGGTGGTCCTTCAAGGAAGCAAGGACCCAGGCTCGCAATACGTGATGCCGATGATGAACCACCGAGGGAAGCTCAGGTGCGGGCTTGTGAATGGCCATGAGAGCACTTTGTGATCAAGCAGGAATCAGGGAAGAATTTAATGTGTATATGCGTAATACCGATCTTGAGAGCTTCGAGGCAGATAAGTGCCGCCAATACCACTATCTCACTGATTCCTTTGTGAGAAGGTTTGAATTTTCGTCATCACGCAATTCTCAAATTGTCCTATTTGATCTTTATGAATTTTTTTATACTATGGACTTAGAGGATATTAGTACTACTTGCAAACTTCCACAATGGGGCTACACTAGTGAGCCTCGCAAATCTGAGTTTGGAGATTTTCTTGCTATTATAACTGTGGGGTAATTCAGAGATATAACACAAGCTACCATAGGGAGCATTCATTTTCCTGCTATACATTATTTTTCTCTCTTCATAGGTAGGTGCATAAATGGTAAGGATGAAGCATGTCACATGTGTGTCCCTGACCTCAGTGTTCTCAGGAGTGCTGTATTAGGAGATAGACATTATAATTTGGGAGCCATTGTTGCACGTAGGTTGCATAATAATAGATTTAATGGAGATTTCTTTGGTGGAATTTATGGAACTCGTCTAGCTAATTTTCTTTATATACCCATACGTGGGTATGATATTGTGTTGCCTCCTGTTTATTTAGATTATGAGGCTATGGTTCATCATCAGTTTGTTGAGAGGAATGATCAGTTTCTCCAGTACCGACTAATCTTTGACAGACAACGCACCTATCACGTTGCTCTCCCTGCTCCTACTTTCTTTGACTTTCAGGCAAAAGGGAGATATGTCATAAACAGGGAAGAGGCGAACAAGTATGAGAGGAGGACTGAGACAAGTTGCCTCCACGCTGCAGCCCATGATGCAATAGCCGCTGCATCTTAGTACGACCCCAACTACAACTTTGGATATCCGCCAGGCCAGCCGTGGCCATAGACCAACTTAGGCCAAAAGCCTAAGCTTGGGGGAGTATGTATTTCTCACCGACATTACATTCATGTTCACACACTCATGCTAGTTGTCGGTGCTCATACTTTTTCATTGTAATATCCATGCTAGTTTATTTTCCTTTTTATGCTTTCTTCTTGTGTGTTTGATAAACCTTAAGAAAAACAAAAAAATAGTTGTAGCTTTTAGTTAGTTTACTTTTCATGCTGTAGTAGTAATTAAAAAGAAAACCCAAAAAGATTTCTCATTTTTATTTTGCTTGTTGGGAGCTTTCCCATGTAAATAGTTTTATTTATTTTCTCGTTCTTTGGGGGTCAAGAGGAGAAGACCATAATGAAAATGTTAAAGTGGCTCTTATATGCATTATTGTTGATCTAACAAAGAGCCCATATTACCTTGTCTTCTCTCTTGAATTGAATGCTTGCAGATTCCAGCTTAGTCCAATGCACGTGCACTATTATTATTATCCACACTATTTGGTCGTGCAAGTGAAAGGCAATAATGATGATTATATGATGACCTTATTGAGATGAGAAAAGCTGGTATGAACTCGACCTCTCTTGCTTTTGTAAATATGATTAGTTCATCATTCCTGATTCAGCCTATTTTGAATAAACATGTTTGCAATGAAAATTAGAGATTATAGTTGCTTATATCATTCTTAATTAGCTTGGAGTTTATAATGGTTTTCCTTGCGTGCCAACATGCTATTAAAATGGTTGTGATGTGGTATGATAGGGTGGTATCCTCTTTTGAATGATTCTAGTGGCTTGACTTGGCACATGTTCACGCATGTAGTTGAAACGAAATCAACATAGCCTCTACGATATTTATGTTCTTGTTGCATTATATCCTACTCATTCTTGCATTCGGTGTTGATTAATTTTAATGCATGTTCATGACTATTGTCGCTCTCTAGCTGGTCGCTTCCCAGTCTTTTGTTAGCCTTCACTTGTACTAAGCGGGAATACTGCTTGTGCATCCAATTCCATAAACCCCAAATTTGTTCCATATGAGTCCACCATACCTACCTGCCGTTGCAAGTAAATTTGTATGTGCCAAACTCTAAACCTTCAAATAAACATTCTGTTTTGTATGCTCGAATAACTCATGTATCAACTAGGGCTGTCTATATTTTCCATGCTAGGCGGGTTATTCTCAAGAGGAGTGGACTCCGCTCCTACTCACGAGAAAGTGGCTCGTCACTCGGATGCCCAGTCCCATGCTTTATGCAAATCAAATCAAAATAACTGCAAACAAAACTCCCCCGGGACTCTTGTTAGTTGGACGCACTCGTTGTTTCGAGCAAGCCATGGATTGATGCTTGTTGGTGGATGGGGAGTATAAACTTTACCATTCTGTTTGGGAACCGCCTATAATGTGTGTAGCATGGAAGATATCGAGATCTCTCGGTTGTTATGTTGACAATGAAAGTATACCGCTGAAAATATTATTCATATCTATTTCAAAACCGAGCTCTGGCACCTCTACAAATCCCTGCTTCCCTCTGCGAAGGGCCTATCCATTTACTTTTATGTTGAGTCATCATCCTCTTGCCAAAAAGCACCAGTTGGAGAGCACCACCATCATTTGCATCCATTACTATTAGTTTACATTGAGTATGACTTGACTGGATGTCTTTTACCATGAATTACAATGTCTACTCAGTCCTTGATCTTTAAAGGTGCTCTGCATTTATGTTTTGCGGTCTTAGAAAGGGCTAGCGAGATACCATCTTGTTATATCATATCATGATCGTTTTGAGAAAGTATTGTCATCCGAGATTTATTATTATTGCTCGCTAGTTGATTATGCCATTGATATGAGTAAACACGAGTCCTAAATGTTATTGTGAATATGGTTAGTTCATAATCTTTGATGAAAACTTGAATGTTGGCTTTACATATTTACAACAACAAGAGAAAACAGAGTTTTTAAAAGTTTTTCTTTATCACTTTCAGTTTATCAACTGAATTGCTTGAGGACAAGCAAAGGTTTAAGCTTGTGGGAGTTGATACGTCCCCGTCGTATCTACTTTTCCAAACACTTTTGCCCTTGTTTTGGACTCCAACTTGCACGATTTGAATGGAACTAACCCAGACTGACGCTGTTTTCAGCAGAATTGCCATGGTGTTATTTTTGTGCAGAAATAAAAGTTCTCGGAATGACCTGAAAATCAACGGAGAATTATTTTGGAATATATAAAAAATACTGGATGGAAGATCCACGTCAGGGGGGCCTCCACCTGTCCACGAGGGTGGGGGCGTGCCCTACCCCCAAGGGCGCGAACCCTTGCCTCGTGTGCCCCCTCACGCTCCACGGACCTCAAACCTGACTCCATATATTCACTTTCGGGGAGAAAAAAAATCAGGGAGAAGGATTCATCGCGTTTTACGATACGGAGCCGCTGCCAAGCCCTAAACTCTCTCGGTAGGGCTGATATGGAGTCCGTTCGGAGCTCCGGATAGGGGAATCCGTCGCCATCGTCATCATCAACCTTCCACCATCACCAATTTCATGATGCTCACTGCCGTGCGTGAGAAATTCCATCATAGGCTTGCTCGATGGTGATGGGTTGGATGAGATTTATCATGTAACCGAGTTAGTTTTGTTAGGGTTTGATCCCTAGTATCCACTATGTTCTGAGATTGATGTTGCTATGAATTTGCTATGCTTAATGCTTTTCACTAGGGTCCGAGTGCCATGATTTCAGATGTGAACCTATTATGTTTTCATCAATATATGAGATTTCTCGATCCTATCTTGCAAGTCTATAGTCACCTACTATGTGTTATGATCCGGCAACCCCGAAGTGACAATAGTCGGGACCACTCCCGGTGAGGACCGTAGTTTGAGGAGTTCATGTATTCACTATGTGTTAGTGCTTTGGTCTGGTACTCTATTAAAATGAGGCCTTAATATCCCTTAGTTTCCAATAGGACCTCGCCGCCACGGGAGGGTAGGACAAAAGATGTCATGCAAGTTCTTTTCCATAAGCACATATGACTATATTCGGAATACATGCCTACATTACATTGATGAACTGGAGCTAGTTCTATGTCACCCTAGGTTATGACTGTTACATGATCGATCGCATCTGGCATAATTCAATCACCAATCCATTGCCTACGAGATTTTCCATATATTGTTCTTCGCTTATTTACTTTTCCGTTGCTACAGTTTCAATCACTACAAAAACCAAAAATATTACTTTTGCTACCGTCACCTTTTGCCACCATTACCACTACTATCATATTAATTTGCTACTAAAGACTTTGCTGCAGATATTAAGTTTCCAGGTGTGGTTGATGTTGGGTTTCGTAGTAATTTCAAAAAAATTCCTACGCACACGCAAGATCATGTGATGCATAGCAACGAGGGGGAGAGTGTTGTCTACGTACCCAACGCAGACCGACGGCGGAAGCGATGACACGACGTAGAGGAAGTAGTCGTACGTCTTCACGATCCAACCGATCAAGAACCGAAACTACGACACCTCCGAGTTCGAGCACATGTTCAGCTCGATGACGATCCCCGGACTCCGATCCAGCAAAGTGTCGGGGAAGAGTTCCGTCAGCACGACGGCGTGGTGACGATCTTGATGTACTACAGCAGCAGGGCTTCACCTAAACTCCGCTACAGTATTATCGAGGTATATGGTGGCAGGGGGCACCGCACACAGCTAAGGAATAGATCACGTGGATCAACTTGTGTGTCTAGAGGTGTCCCCCGCCTCCGTATATAAAGGAGTAGAGGGGGGGAGGCCGGCCGGCCAAGGAGGGAGGCGCAGGAGGAGTCCTACTCCTTCCGGGAGTAGGACTCCCCTCCAATCCTATTCCAACAAGGATTCCCCAAAGGGGGAAAGAGGGAGAGGGGGCTGGCCACCTTCTCCTAGTCCTAATAGGACTAGGGGAGGGGGAAGTGGCGCAGCCACCTTGGGCTGCCCCTTTCTCCTTTCCACTAAGGCCCATGAAGGCCCATATGGCTCCCGGGGGGTTCCGGCAACCTCCCGGTAACCTGGTAAAATCCCGATTTCACCCGGAACACTTCCGATGTCCAAACATAGGCTTCCAATATATCAATCTTTACGTCTCGACCATTTCAAGACTCCTCGTCATGTCCGTGATCACATCCGGGACTCCGAACAACCTTCGGTACATCAAAATGCATAAACTCATAATATAACTGTCATCGTAACCTTAAGCGTGCGGACCCTACGGGTTCGAGAACAATGTAGACATGACCGAGACATGTCTCCGGTCAATAACCAATAGCGGGACCTGGATGCCCATATTGGCTCGTACATATTCTACGAAGATCTTTATCGGTCAGACCGCATAACAACATACGTTGTTCCCTTTGTCATCGGTATGTTACTTGCCCGAGATTCGATCATCGGTATCCAATACCTAGTTCAATCTCGTTACCGGCAAGTCTCTTTACTCGTTCCGTAATACATCATCTCACAACTAACATATTAGTTGTAATGCTTGCAAGGCTTATGTGATGTGTATTACCGAGAGGGCCCAGAGATACCTCTCCGACAATCGGAGTGACAAATCCTAATCTCGAAATACGCCAACCCAACATCTACCTTTGGAGACACCTGTAATGCTCCTTTATAATCACCCAGTTACGTTGTGACGTTTGGTAGCACCCAAAGTGTTCCTCCAGCAAACGGGAGTTGCATAATCTCATAGTCATAGGAACATGTATAAGTCATGAAGAAAAGCAATAGCAACATACTAAACGATCGGGTGCTAAGCTAATGGAATGGGTCATGTCAATCAGATCATTCAACTAATGATGTGACCTCGTTAATCATATAACAACTTATTGTTCATGGTTAGGAAACATAACCATCTTTGATTAACGAGCTAGTCAAGTAGAGGCATACTAGTGACACCTTGTTTGTCTATGTATTCACACATGTATTATGTTTCCGGTTAATACAATTCTAGCATGAATAATAAACATTTATCATGATTATAAGGAAATAAATAATAAGTTTATTATTGCCTCTAGGGCATATTTCCTTCAGTTGAATTAACAACTCAGCTGCTAATTCTTGAGAATATTCTTTGGCTCCCCTTGTGTCGAATCAATAAATTTGGGTTGAATACTCTACCCTCGAAAAATGTTGCGATCCCTATACTTGTGGGTTATCAGTCCGTCCTGTGGACATCGCCCTAGAGATCAATTCCCATGCCGCTGTCTGTGCTGTGGTCATTGCCCAAGAGATCAATGACAAGAAATAGTTGGTCGCGCTAATCCTTCAGGGTAGTTTGCATTGTGTTTAGTTACTAGAACAGTGCGTGTTATCAAACCATCTTAGGGCTAGTGCACTGTCTTGTATGGGCGGTACTTGCTACTTTTGTTTGATAGTGGATCATGCGAACCCTCTCCGAGTTATGGAAACAGATGTATCCTCACCAGCTTTTGATGTAATATATGGCATGCTTAGATGTAAGTTTGAACTGTTTATCATATCAGCAGGGCTTGTTTGATGATTCTTGGTGTTAGTAGGCTAGCTACTGTGCGAGCTATAGTACTTGCAAAACACTCACCAAAGAGAAACGTTGGGGCTGATGAGCTCGTGGTACACTTATAGGTCTGATCCGTCATCGGTCGGCCAATAGCCCAAGATCCTAAAATTGTAGGCTTAGCGCTCGATCAGATAATAGTCAACACGGATACATTCAGGCCTCATTTGGTTCATAGGGTAGGAAAATCGTAGCAAAAGTACAGAGACGTACTTTTTGGAGAACACAAAATCATAGTAGTATAGAGATGTACTCCCTTCGTTCCAAAATAGATGACTCAACTTTGTACTACTAACTTTGAAACGGAGGGAGTACAAATCCTAGGCGGGCTAGTTTGGCCTAGTGGGTTTCAGTGATATGATGTGGTACAGTGTCGTCCAGTCTTCGCGTGTGGTAGCAGTATTGCGGGTACAATAAGTTTTCTTGAAGAAGCGGAATTCAACGAAGTCATGATGGTTCCTTCGTCCGAACAACTTACAATGGGAAAGGTTGGGCCTGCGCTACGACCGGGGTGGACCAGGATAATTTTGTGCATGGCAGGTGGACCAGGATGGTCGACGTCCCACATGTCAGCGAATCAAAGTATTCTTTCGGACATAGAGGATGAGAAACGGGTATTCATTGTTTATTTTTTATGAAAGCTATTGTATCCACTGTTACGACGGAGGAGCGTGAAAGACGGTAGCCCAGTGAACTTGGCATGTGCACCACTCCCTCCTTCCTCATGTAATACTACCATAGTGTTGACTATAAGGTTGGCCATAAGGTTACAACTTTTTCTCACTTTCTCTCTTTCTATTTCCTCTCAAATGTTTTTTACCTTTATTTTTTGGACACAATAGTTTTTAGGCCTATTTTTTAGAATTAGTTTTTTATACCTAGGAGCACTTGTAGAGACGGGCTCTTGCAGAGCCCACTCCTTGACTTTGTCAATGCCTCTCTCTCCTCCACATAAGTGGCTTATTGCCTAGTATTTTACTAGTACTACTTTCTATGAATGCGAGCAGCTGGCGTCTGAGGGGGCAGCGCCTGCGGGAGTGGGGAGGGTTTTTTTTGGTGGGCCAGGGTGGTCAGAAGCGGGCTTGGAAGTGGTCCATACTCCCGCATGGCCCACCTCACATTATCACCATATATTTCTTGGAGTTCGTGTGCGGCGGGCGGGCGATATCTTCTCCCTCCCCTATCTCTCTCTTCTCAGCCGATGCCCTCCGAGTGATTAGATTTCGGCTATTGACGGTTTATTCAATTTTAGTCCCACATGTCAATGAAAATGCAAGACAACGTGTGTCCCCTCTGGTGAGCGGCGTGCAAGCCAGACTGCCGGGGGTGCGACGCGAACGTGATGCGTATGAGTCATAAGTGTGTCGCCTTTTCCTTTTGAACATGCAAAGCGTAAGATTTTCATGCGATCGATCGATAGAAATCCAGAACAAAATGAGAAGGGCGGGGATTTCCCACGCGTTAGGCGGGCTAGTTTGAGTGATATGACGTGCTATAGTGCCATCCGCTTGCTCCATTTTTATGTAAGAAAGAGTCTACACTCTTACGTGGGAGGAGTGCGAAACATGGCGGATCTGGTTTTGATCGAGGGATAACTATTCGCTCCGAAATAATGGAGCACTGTTAGCGATTATAGCATGATAGTTAGGGCATCTCCAGCACTGGTCCAAAAATTTACACCGACATCTATCCGAGGACACTGATGCCAGAGGATGCCATCCAATGCTGCCCGCATACCTTTCGACAACTATATGAACTAACCGGATGAAATTCATGCAAGCAAAGCAAATTTCAAATTAACCGGATGAAATTCATTATATTTCGAAAACTTTTCCTATAAATTGGACGAAATTCATTACATATTTCGCACAAACCGTACTAAAACCTACTATAAACCTAATCTAAACTATCGCCGGCGCCTGACCACCATGTCCGACCATGAACCCCGATAAAGCCGGACATTGCCTTTGCCTCCTCCTCTTCCACCTCGAGAACCTCCTCCTCCAGAGCACAAGGTTCTGAAGATTTCCGCCTGCACGTCGCCGTCAAGCGGCTAATCGGCTGCCGATGTTTATCCCACCAAGCTTGGCATCGACTGAGTGGAGGAGCGATGGCCTTCCTGGGACCAGAGCGGCGGCGACCTACCGTGTACTACTCTTCCTCCCTGCCGGCTGCACCCGCGCACGCACGCCGGCTTCACCGTCATGGCAGCAGAAGCCAGGGGGGTAGCCGGCGATCTCCTTCGTCTGCTCCTGTGATAGCCGTCCAAGAGAGCTTTGGAGTGCACCTGGAGCGGAGTCGCCAATGTCCTTCGTCTACTCCTGTGACAGTATGTCCAAGAGAGGTTTGGAGCACCAAGAGGCCATGGTTGGAGTGGTGGCGACAGAAGGAAGGGACCGGAGGAGAATGAGTGTGGGTCTTTGGCTATGGCTGGAAGGTGAGGCTCATGTTAATGTAGCGGGCAAATGGCAATGAGCTACGGCAGACGGATGGACGGCTGGCACCGGAGTAGATTCATTGGCAGCCCCGTGTCATTAATGTGGGCGGCGGACGGAAGGATGGGCATGGTGTCGTTAATGCGGAGCAGTCACTTCCACCAGGATGCGGCGCAGGTGGCGCTCTCTCAGAAATCGCGCTGCTGCAATGCCAGCGCCAGTGAGAGGTCGCAACGGGCGTGAATGTGGACGCTGCTTCAATGACTTAACTGCAGGTGCAGTTGGGTCACTGACATGTGGGCCCAACAGGCATCTGGCCCGCATGTCAGTGACACACCAACTGCACCTGCAGTTAAGCCCCGTGAATGCGGCCTTGATGTTCTAGAGAGACGGCGACCGTTTCAGGCGAGATGCGCGCGCCAGCGAAGGAAGGGGTTTTGGTAGGCCAGGGCAGTCAGACGCTGGCGTGGTGGTAAAATGTGAACTCATGGATGACGTGCCTTTGAAGCGTATGCGGCATGTATTGACAACCAGGTGTCCGTGCCACCGCTCTTGTCGCCAGCTAGCCTTCGACGACCACCATTAGACACCACACAACCATGCATAACTTACGAATAATGGAAGAATCGATCAGACACACACTCGTGTGCAATGGCACTATGACCGGTCGCTCATGATACATATATAGGTACCATAGTACCCTCTCTAGCTACGCTGTTTTATAGATTGTCGTTGTGATGGATGATATACATGAGCAAGGCACCGAGTCATGAGTATGACCGTTGGTGTTGAGCTAGGTGAATACATGTTAGGTGTTCGCGGAGGCCTCTAGCAAACGTCTAAACAGTAATGTCAGGCACCGCCGGGGCGTGCAGGTGACGGGCTCGCCGTTTGCGTTGCGCCATGAGTAGGACTTTGATTGAGAGGGCGACGTGCATCCATTAGCATGGTTTGATAGTGTGAGCATGAGTTTCTGCACGCATACATGCTACTTGCCTCTATGGATGGTGTGCGCTAATGTGTGCATCACATATAATATAAAAAATTGGTTTGTGCATTTAACGCAAAGTATTTCATTTTCATTTGGCTGACAAGTGTGCATTGCAGCGACGAGTCCGTGGTTTGATTCCTCACATACGCATAATTTTGGTTTTTATTTCATTCTCCACTGATAGGTAGGCCCGCGTAGATAGATAGATAGATAAAGAACATGAGCTGATGAGGCGCATGCGGACTATTTAACTAGTCAAGTAGACAAATATGGAGCTATCCGCTGAGACGGTGACCATATAATCACCATATCTCGTATACAATGATCAAAGTGATCTATCAAGACAAGTTCGATGACCGCCAATGCATTTTACTCGGTAATAAATGACCAGGATTGAAGGAGAATCCAAATTTCCTTCGTCTTCTATCCTTGAGATCTTGACAAACCAATGCACTATAGGTTGTCCGGCCACTCCACCCAGAGCTCTCACCGAGCATCATTCATGCCACCGCGCCGCACACTAACTGGTAAGGAAGTGATGGCATCCTGCCGCGCCGAGTTCCTCGCCGCCCACGACCGCACACAAAATGGTAGGGAAGACATGGCATCCCATCGTGCCGATTTCATCGCCGCTCACGACCTCACACCTACGTGGGCAAAATTTGAAGCTGCCAAGGCCGAATGGGCGGTAGAGCAAGAGGCGGCCCAAGCCGCAAAGAGGGATTGGAAATGTCAGAAAGCACTCAATAAGAGAGACGCCCGCCGCCATAAGAAAGAATAGGATGCACGCGCTACTGTGGAGAGGTCGGTGGAGATCCAAGAACGGTGGGGTGTCGCCGACAAAGCCGGGAAGGAGAACGACGGTGTCTGGCCAACATGTGAGAAGTAGTAGTACTAGTAGTTAGTGTGTGTGTGTGTGTCTGTGTCGCCCGTATGTTTGTTTAATTAATTGCGAGCATGTACCAGTACTAGTTACTACTATAGTTTTTAGAGCAAATTACTAGTACATTAACCTAGACTCAATGGAAAATTCCTATCCTATGCATCAAATGGCATATCTTTCTCTATAAGAATTGAGGTGCATCTCATCTCACTTCCTACGATTTTCATATTCCTATAAAATTCCTATCCTATGAACCAAAGGAGGCCTCTACTGGAGTAACTACTGTAGCTAGCAGTACTGCTGGAATAATAGTTTTCTTCAAGAAGCAGAATTCAACGAAGTCATGATGGTTCCTTCGTCTGAGCAACTTCATAGTAGGAAAGGTCAGGCCTCTGATTTGACGGCTCATTGGTCATTATTACCGCAGCACGACGATCGAAGTGACTCTCCCTTGGAGTTCTGCGTGCATGGTAAGTGGACCAGGATGGTCGACGTCCCACATGTCGGCGAACGGAAGTATTCTTTTCGATTTCGAGGAGCAAGGAAACCGCATGGTATAGTATCACTGCAGATTTATATTTATTTTTTATTTCTGATGAATGCTAGCATTTCAACTCTTACAACGAAGGAGTGCCAAACATGGCACGTGGTGGATGTCCCACATGTCAGCAAAAGGAGTGGGACATGAACAACGTGGTAGAGCATCTCCACTTCTTCAACTTCTGGGTCGGAGACCACACGTAGTAGTACTAGTGGTATGAACGATATAAAGTGCGACCCGGACAGAAAGACATGTCTACTTGGAAGGTCTCGGGGCATACACATAAACAAATATAAAACCTAATATGTGCCTCCAATTAATATAGTAGTAGTAGAGTAATTAGGCACATACTCCATAACATCATCGTGCATTGAACATACAACATTTAGTGGTAGTAAGAGACAAATGCCTATATGCCACGCATGTTCATACTATTTGTGCCGTTCTACTTCACATATTGCGGTACATTACGCAGGTTCGTACGTCCACTCCTGGGTACATGTCCGTCTCGTAGTTCCAGTCCCACGTGTTCTTCATAGATTGAACAATCCATAATTGTGGGCAACAGGAGTCCATATCATCGCAGTTAGTGTGGCTCCCCATGATGGAGACTCATCCAAACTATGGCTAGCCTCGACACGGAGGAGTCGCATGCACCGGGAAGCGGCGCTCTCACGGCGCTCGCGTTGCTTCAAAGCCTGCGCCAGTCAGAGGTCGCCTCCGCTCTGGCTGGGCATTAATGCGACACTGATGATCCGGGGCGACGCGGACCGTTTCACGCGGGAAGCGCGCGTCCATAAGGGAGGGGGTTGGGTCAGCCAGGGCGGTCAGATGCGGGCGTGGTGGTGGTATTAGTTTTGAACCGTTTCAGGTGTAGTACTGGTAGTTGGCAAAACTACTAAATTATTGCACTCAGTTTCCTTAGAAATTGTGGTAAAAACATTACTCCACAGCCCACTTCCCTTCTCCTTCCTCTTCCACCACCCGTGCACGTCCGCGGGAAGCGACCGGTCTACCCTTATATTGGAGTGCTAGCACAAAAAGATGCATGCATGACCACTACAATTTCCAAATTAAAGCGCCGTTCGGCGGGAGTATGGCGTATGTCGTTACCTTCCGCCAGGCCATGGCTACCGGGCGACGGCGACCAGAGAAGAGGCGGCGGGAGGGGAATGAATGCAGCTACTATTTGGTTCCGCCGTCCGGCTAAAATAAATGCGCACCATTATGTGTACCCGCTGGTGCACAAATTGTAACATACGTGTCTGCTTAAGGGGGTGTCACATAACTGGTGTGTGTGTGAGATTCTGAGAGGCAGAGTGCGTGTTTGCGACTCTACTCTTTAGACATATACTCAACCTTTTGCATCGGGATATAAGTATAATGGTATTACACTTTAGTTAGTGATTTATGTGGCCATGTTAACGTGGTTGTGTAAAAAAATGTCACTTCCTGCTTGTGATTTGCGTTATATAATTACTAGCAAGATGCCCGTGCATTGCATGGAACATCAAGATGCATTTTTTCTACAAAACACCTGTTGTGATTGATCCATGCAGGAGTAATCCCATGTGTAAAAACTAATGATATCTCGAGAATTTTGTCGGAAAAATGGTATCTCGAGAATTTCATCAAAAAAATGAAACATGAGAGATAAGGTGAGGAGGAGTGGAGCGTGGTGGTGACTGGTGGTCGGGCTGGGCTGAGGTATGGGGATGGACGGTAGGAGGCAGTGGCCACCATGCTAGATTGTTCCAGAGGCTTCCTTTTTTAATTGCTTAGCAATGAGGTTGTGGGAGATAAGGATGAACGAGGCAAGGCCTTATCTGTAAATGTGGAGCGAGGTGCAGATATCTTTTATAAAATTGTCATAGTTTGCTTTGTATCCATCAGATATAGATCGGACGGTCTATATTACAGGATGGCAGACACACCATCATCACCAACTCGATTTTTTTACAAGAGTAGAGATGATAAGTTTGCTAACTACTAAAGTAAAGTGGAATTTGTCCATGTTATACAAGTAAATTAAGGTGATTGTTTATCATACGGGGAAGGTTGGACGAAGGGTGGTAGGAATAAATTCTCCGCCTAGACCATGTGTGTGTGAGATGGAGTCTTAGTGTGTGTGTGTGGGTGGTTGCGTGTGTGTGTCTGTGTGATGCGAAGACCTCGGTGGAGAATGTAATTTAAGTGTGTGTGGCTTCATCATAGAGAGGTGATGTGTATGGCAGAGGACACGAACAAGGGGGTGCGAGAGAGAAAAGGCTCGTAGAGATGGAAGAGAAGGCGTGTGCGCGTGAGAGGAGTCGACATCAAGAGAACGTGTTTGTTCGAGAGACACCAAGGAAGACTACTATATATCGATGGTGCATGTAGGAGGGAATTAAATGAAGGGATGGTCCTATTGGTTTCCGGGATATAGGGGGAGAGTGAGAGAGGGGGGTAACTAGAAGGAGATTGTTAAGTGTGAGTGTGTGTTTTACACATCCAGGCGGAAGTTATGTGCACACAAGAAGAGAACGATTCGATGTGGTGTTAGGGCTGAGGGTAATTAGCTACGTATGAAGACATAGGAGACCTTGAGCGTGCATGTGCCAGAGGTATACATGTATACGTGGGATGTGTCTGTGCGTGCGCGCGCGCACGATAGAGATAAAAGAAAGAAGACATAAGTCATAAGATCAACGACATGTGAGAGACAGATCGGTATTACAATATGCATGCATGTGAGAGTGCATGGAAGAAGGCCCGATAATTGAGCGTGTGTTTTTGTCTTTAAGAGATAGTGGTCTGGGCTGGATCATGCATCTATGGCGAGTAGAGGGAGCGAGACACAACGATTGGGCAAAAGAGATCAACCTATAGATGCATGTATGGAGAGACATATATAGTGTGCATGATAGGAAGCAAGAGTGCGTGCGAGAAAGATATTTTGACAAAGAAACTACAGATAGATACAGAGATAGAGATGCTAGCTAGAGGGACATCGGCTAGTTTGAGAGTTGGAGATGACAGCCAGGTGGTTCAGAGGGTGATTTTATATGTGTCTGAGAGAAAGATAAAAAGAGGGCACATGACTGCACGTAGAGAGAAACACATATAGTGTGCGTGATAGGAAGCAAGAGTGAGGGCAAGGAAGAAGGTTGATGGTGAAACAGATAAATAGAAAGATAAAGATGCTAGCTAGTGTGTGTTAGAGATAGCAGTTGAGTGGATCTGAAGGCTGAGTTATGCGTGTGGGTGTGAGAGAGATAGAGAGAGGGTGCATGTGAGTCACATACAAACAAATATCAGAGAGAAATGAGATCCCGAGAGAAGGAGTTTTGTGTCTGAGAGAGAGAAAGATATTTCACAACGAGAGTGATAGCTAGAGAGACCTACATATGAGGGAACACAAGATATCTCTAGGGACAGAGAGAGTGTGTGTTAGCGACATACAAGAGAATGGTGGGGAGATATGAGACCCTGGGAGACAAAATTTGTGTTTGTGTGTGAGAAATAGATATTTAAGAGGAAGAGTCATAGCTTCTCATACCTAAGGAGTGAAAGACATCTCTGTGTGAGAGGGGGTGTGCGAGTGTCACACAGGGGAATAGTAGAGAGAAATGAGACCTCGGGAGACGAAGTTGGTGTTTGTGTGAGAGAAAGAGATTGCACATGGGGAATCATAGTTAGAGACACATAGCAGGGAGCGAGATATACTTAGAGAGATAAAGTGATGAAGGTCGAGGGAGAGAGTACCTTCAGTGTGTTACGAAGATAAAAGATCATTGTCGACATACATGTAGCATGAGAGATACCCGAGAGACGATGAACGCGTATAGGTATAGAGAGATACTCCTATATAAGCATGAGTGATAGCTATATGAGATGAATATCTGGATTAAAGGGGATTCAAATATTTAAACTAGAGATCACGACATCGATAATATCATAACGCAAATTGGTGTATGAAACATGCTTATTCATTTGAATATGGGGACACATGTAATGTTATATAGTTTATCAATATTAGTGATCCATATATTCTTTAATTAGAGACAATGCATGGTTTATATGAAATTAATGTCTAAATGGGATTACACTATATGTTGCGTGTGTGAAACACATTATACATGTTTGAGAAGTAAAAAAACCGCATGAAACACACATTAATTGGAGATAGTTAGCGAGGAATGCATACATTGGATTTTAACATAAAGTGGTTTCAAATATTTGAAAATCCAAATTAAGATGGATACATGCTTATGAATATGAGATCATGCCATTTGTATACCATATTTATGTATAAAGGGTGTTGTGCTTTTGAAAGTATATATAAAAAATGTTGTATAGAGAATTTTATTCCAATCAAAAATGGATCCTGCCCAAACAAAAATATAATACAAACTGGATTCGAATTGAGTTGGCATGGTAAACATGCATTCTCACTCTGAAAATTTTTGAACGAAGCGGGGAAAGTCGCGGTAACCGCCCGAAACCAAAATCTGCGAGATGGAAATTACTGCCTATCCCTGACACGCAAAGCCTATCGGCTCGATTTCTATAGGTTTCAATAGGGGTAGGTTCGTAATTTCACTCAAACGTGACATAACCACCTCTCACCCGGAGTCATACACGGTGGGCGCCAAAACACAGTGTCTCCTTGGTCGAAATCGACTCCCTCCCCGATTCATACATGGTGGGTGCTAAAAACACTCTTGTCGGCAAATATTCGGTGTATGAGAGATTACCGTCCTATCCCCAACCGATTAATATTGTTGTGATGTAGGAAATTTTAAAGGGGGGCTAAATTTGTAAATTTCTTCGCATTTGAGACAAGCATGCCCTAAAGACATGGTTCCCCCTTCCTCTCTCCCTCCATTTCCCTATTCGTACTCCATGGGCGCCAAAACACCCTCTCCACCCCAGCCTCCTCCATCCGCCACCCCATCCACCACCGTCCTCCTCCACCATGTCGGAGCTAATACCCCGATGTTGTCGTCCATTATAAGAGATCGACCTCTCTCATCCACAGCTTTGGACCGGGATGCTTGTATCCAGTCCTCTCGCTTCATCCCCGCCGTCGTCCACCTTGCCGGCGCCGCTCCTACGACCGTCTCGTCCACCGCACCCCGCCACCACCGTCTACCCTCCTAGATCTGCTTCCACTCCGCCGGCAGCCATCACTACCGCAGCACCATCAAATTCTCAGCAGATGCATACATGGCGCCGCACCAGAGGCGATACTCTTTCGTATATGCTCAACTTATTTATCGCAGCAAGAAAATAGATCACCGCTGCTTTACTCTCATTTCTTGTCCATCACTTACTTGTTAGTTGAAAGCAAACATTAGTTGCGAAGTTGCCTCTGTCCGGTTTGCACCTTTAGATCTACCATGGCACGCTCAACACTATACTCGCAATGCTTATGGTTTTCCCATTTTATATTCCACACTACTTAAATGACAGTAGACTGAATTTCAAAATTGGGTCAGTTGATTTTTGAGAGCTCACCAGAGTTCGCCGGTGCGAAGGAAGGGGCTCAGGTGGGGACAGTGGTTGTGGGGGGCAATGTTGGGGCCTTGCCGAATGAAGAAAACTCGACATGGGTGGGGGCGGGGGTGGCGAAGGAACACAGGCGGTGGGGGCAGTTCAGGGGAGGGCGGGTCGGGGCGAGTGGTTCGGTCGGCAACCCATGCGGTGTTCTGTACGGGAAGAATCAAAGACGAGGAAGAAGAAGGGTTAGGAGACATAGGATCTTCATCCAACCGCTGAAATGGTCGACTAACCCAAATGACAAAAGTCAGGCGACTTGCATGCAGACATGCCTTTATATTCAGTACCATCATTATAGCTGCTTAGCACTGCTCCTGAATCCATCAAGCCAAACAACGTGCCACTCATAATTCCAAACTTGTTGCTCAAATACGAATATGATATGATGCTCATATTACTAAAATAGAAAATGTTTAATTGGTCAGCTAATGTTCCTACTTTACTTACGAAAAGCACATGCACCACATATAGAGAGACAGTAGGGAGCTGCATTCTTAGTGTGGTCTGGTTCATCATGTGTGGGCACTACACAATGAACATTTTATTATCCAAAATCTGCTTGCTCTTCTTTAGCATGTTCCTCTTTCGTTCTTCTTTAATAAGTACTCTCTCCATTCGTAAACAAAAGTATTTGTATAGATTCCACCATGGACTACATATGGAGGAAACCGAGTGAATCTACACTCTAAAATGTATCTGTATACATCTGCATGTGATCCATAGTGGAAATCTCTACAAAGACTTATATTTTGGAATGGAGGGAGTATGATAGTAGTATAGTATGTTCCTTGTAGTGAAGATGAGCAGGGACATTTGTGGTGCAGAGGTCTATACGGTCGGTTGTGATGGACACTTTGAACTCTTCGGTCCTCTTTGATTCGTAGGATTTTCTAAACATAAGAATAGGAATTGTAGTGGACTACCCACTTGAATCCTATAAGATTAGCAAGGAAATGCGGGGAGCTGTGTCGCCTTTGCGATTTACACTAATATTAACAGTACCGCACCTTCAGTTTAAGAGAGCTGGTATCCGAAGCCTTTCTAGCCGTACCCGCAATACTAGCACATAAATTCCAGCAAGTTCCACTTTGCTGATTTTACTCCTGATGCTTAGGCTTTTCACATTATATCTACACTACGATCTTTGTAGGTGCTTTGTGTCCTACTAGCAGCCGTTGAACCTTTAAAGCTAAATAACACACTAATCATACGTCCTAAGGTTCTTCAAATACGAATGTGATATGATAATGACATTATCTAACGGACACACATTTAATTGGTTAGCTAATGCTCCCAATTGAGTTTCCAAATGCATGTGGCCACATATAGAGAGACATCATGGAATTGCATTTCTTTGGGCGCTCTGATTCATCATGGGTGGGCAACCAACATTGTATACAAAGAAAGGGAATCTCAATAATATGCTTCCTCTTCTGTTCTTTAACATGTTCCTCTTCTGTTCTTCTTTAGTAAGCATAGTATGTTCCTTGTCAGGAATGGGGAGCAGGGACATCTGCAGTCGACAGCTCTATTGGGCCGGTTCTGCTAAATGATTTTGCACTTCGAGTTGGTGTGCCATAATACCTCGGAAATGGTGGGAGCCACGCGGTCTTTGATAGACTAAACTGATAGTAACAGCTGTGCGCCTTCAGATTAATAGAGCTAGCCTGTAGGTGATCAATAGGCTGCATATTAGTAGCGGCAAAACCCTGTGTTTTCCGGCCAGCTCCGCTTTCCCAATTTATTTATGGTGGTTATGGTGTACCCCTATTATCTACACTATGATTTGCCTACTAGCTCTGTGCTCTCGGTATCATGGTTTGGGAATAAACTTTCTATATTGTATATTATGAACCTATCATCTGCCAACTATCCTTACATCTGGGGCCCCAACAGGGAGCCTATTTTTTGTGTAGTTGTGCCAGATTATATTAATCTACTCACCATATTACAGCACACATGGGCTCTCTCATCAGAATCCAGTGATAGCACACAAGGGTTTACAGGGAGCCTCTATTATATTACAATATCCTCTACATTACAAAGTTAACCTCACTACTATTTGTGTTTTCATGCTTTACAGATATTGTACGTAATCACAATGAATATAAGAATGCACACATTATAAGAATACTGTGGAACAATTCAATGGGTAACAAACTTGACATCAAGGGATTGAGGTCCATTGTGGATGCAATCAAACCCACATGCTCTCGAAATGTAGATTCGTATTCAGAATATGATCCTAATGAGTATTCTGAGCTCAAGGAGTCAAAGGCAGATGGCATATCCTATTCACCTAATAAGGTGCCTGTTCTAATTTGGCAAGGTTTTATTGGTTGCACATATCTTGCATAAGGTGTCTTGCATTTGTTTTGATTCGTTGCATCGCCATATGCTTAGTTTACTCATGATATATGTGAAGATGCCATGCCCATCCATTATCAACACCTTTTCCATTTGTCGTCAGACATCACTAGTATAGCGAGGTGCTATACAAACGGGTTTTAACCCCTTTCTGTGCAGTCATTTGGAACCGTCTCCTAGTGAGTGACGGCGATAGGGGTTCCTTCCCATACGACCCAGAAACCGTCGGGGATATGCCCTCCTGGAACACACACTTGGCAAAATGAGTTCGTGTGGGACCGGCGAGCGCTCAAATACGGAAATACGTACATTAGAGCTAAAAATACAATTATATAGGCGAAATTGTTTCCAGTCGCAAGTACATCCCACACAGTCAGTCCTCGCTAAACGTTTTCATTCGTATGTACATCCCACACAGTCACTCCAAGGAAAACGTTTCCATTCACAGGTACATCAAACATAATTTCCCCCGTTAAATCGTTTGTGATAGCATTGCCATTGCACATGATATTAACAATTTCATCGTTTGTGTTATTGAATGCATCACACACGGTACATAGAAGAAACTGTGTGGCAAAGGTTGTCCATCACACATAGTTTTTATGTCGTAAACGTTTGTGCATGGTGGCCTCACTACAAAAAAATACACTTCCGTGATGATACGTGTTTGTCACAGTAGGTCACGTTTTCTGTCATGCATCTACATCCATGACGATTTTATGACAAAACAAAGATAGTCATACATGTGCTGTTGTAGAAGTGTTCCATGACATTGCCAAAATTATCATCATGGAAGTGTCCACTTCCATGACGATAACTCGCACGTCATAGAAGTGATTTCGTCAAGGGTGACCAACACGTGGCATCCACCGTAACGGGTCGCTGTTAAGCTATAGGTCCAGTTTTGGATCCGATCACCCGTTAACAGCCCAGACCAATGGGGATTTTCCATGTGTAAAATTCTCATTGGCCGGAGGAAACATGTGCTTGCTCCTCGGTGGGCCAAATCTCGTCCGTCCATTGGAGGAGACATGCCTATGATATGTCGACACATGGCAGGGCCCAACAGAGGCCCATATAGGTTAAAAAGGCCAGTCCACTCAAAGGCCCGTAGGACTTACTCAAGTACTAGTGGGCCAGCCCAATAACGACCTATTTAATAAAGGCCCATTTACGGCCCGAAGCCAGATCTGGCCCGTTAATTGTTCGCCGAATATTTGGGCCCAATTATGGCCCAGTGACTTTCGGCCTGTTAGAGGCCCGATGTAGACATGGGCCCATTTCCGCCTGGTGAGTCTTTCGGCCTGGGAATGGCCCGTGCTTCCCATGGGCCATATATGGTCCGACGCAACATCCGGCCCACTAACAGCCCATGATAAAGGTGGCAACAGTTCAGCCCATCGTGAGTTTGGGCCTGTTAAAGGCCTGTCGTATAATTCGGCCTATTGATGCCTGTACTAAGCTTTCGGTCTCTTAAAGGCCTATGATATCAGTGGGCCAACAAAGGCCCGAGATATGTTTCGGTCTGGTAACGGCCCATCATATAACTGGGCCAAAAAAGGCCCGGTCTACCTTTTAGCCTATTGAAGGCCCGTCGACGACTACTAAAAATTGAGGCCCAACATGAATTTTGGCCTGTTAAAGGCCCATGGTTTCTTCTGGGCCATAACAGTCCAGCAAAATATTCAGCCTGTTAGTGACCCAACGCTACATGGGCTAAACTAAGCGGTGGATCCACAAAAGGCCCAACTAAAGTTTGGGCCGAATATAGGCCGGAGTAAGTTGTGGGCCTGGCGCAAAGTGCGAAGCCCCCAATGGCCATTCGGGCCCAAGAAATATGTAGGCCGACCCAATTGTGGCCCGCTAAAAACCAGGCCCATTAGAGGCGAATGTTTCGGCCCGGTCGACTACATCAGATTTTTTTTCAGATATCGAATGATGGCAGTAACTAGTAGGAATTAAGAACAAACCTACTCTATACAATAAAGAAATTATGGCATAGTTACTTAGAATAAAACCTACACTATACAATGAAGGATTTATGGTATATTACATCCACTAGGCATCGAAGTTGGGCACCAGTGATCATAAAGCGCAATGAAGAAGCAGATTACAAAAACTGGGCACCATTGCAGCGTAACAAAATAATACTGAACCGAGACCACTTCCAAGACAGTTCAAGAAAGGTTAGCCTTGCACAGGAACTGCTCCACAAGCTGCTAAGCAAGGCGGTGAGACTGGCCTAGCATGTCGGTCATAGCTTCCAGGTGTAGCTGTTTAGCAATGAGGTTCTCATTGGTGTTATCCACAATATTTCTTAGAGATAGGACTTCATGTCGAAGTTGAGTTGCAGAATGCCTTTCTGCTAGAAATTGGGGCTGAAAAGTCGAACTGATTCAGACAGCGAATTCTGTGAGCTTGTCTGACTGCTAGTCTGAAGTAACTTGAACACTGCATCAAGACAAGACTTTGAGGTTATCTCGCTATCTTCAAGATGTTTTGCCTTCTTTGCTGCAATATATGTTGGGCTTGTCACATAGCCTTTAATAGACTTGTGCATGCCATCAGGCATATCACCCTGAAACAAGCAGAGAGATGACATGTTTTGCACATGTATGAACAAAGATGCTAACTGTGCTGTCAATTCCATTCAATTTCAAATTAGAAAATAAAGAGTAAGTTCAAAATACCAGTAGCATAATTTGGCATTGTTCATAATGCGGGGAGCTTCACCACAATACAGGAATACCATGTTAACGTAACAAGCATAGATGAAGGGCAAAGACAATCATTGTATCTATTTTGGTTAATGTGCATGATATGTTGTTCATATCATCAGCCACATCAGTAAGATAAAACAGGAGATGACAAGGTGCAAACATGGGCTGCTTCACCACACACTGGATTATAGATCCACAAAACAAGCATACATATAGGGAGTATTGAGTAATGTGCATGGTATGAACAAGGAATTTGGTTTTACAAGTAAAACTTGGAACTTATGGTTGTTGCAAACATGCATTTTGATAGAAACAACAAACTAAACAACAGTAAACGATAGGGAGTATGAGAAAATTAAACAGTAGTTGAGGATAAAGGCTTTAGAAGTACTGACTTAGATTAACAGTTAGCACTGACTTTATAATGCCCTTCTCCATGTCAAGGGAAGGATAACTCAAGAATTTGATCACAGAATCTTGTTCATAAGCATTGCCTATACTCTACATTTTGTAGAGAGTAATTTTTGATATAATCAATTTGAACAATAAAATTCAGTTTCGTCGGTACAATTCAGTTTCAACAGTAAAATTTAGTTTTGACTGTAAAATGTAGTTTCTTCAATTAAGTTTAGAGTCAACGGTTTTTACATCATTTGTTGGAGGCGCTAGGGCGCGGTTGATGCATTTTACATCTAGCACTTTTTGGTGATGTATTTTACATCATCTATTCCAAGTGCTATTGCAAGCCACTTTAGATTAATGTTGTCTGTCTTTTCATGCTTCAGCCTTGTCGTTGTACGCCTCACTCGAGCTGCTCCGACGATGGAACCGTACATCACAGAGGAGTAGTACACTTGGTGCCGTCTCCAGACACTTCAGATCTTCTTCCCCGCCTCTGATAGTCACACCAGCCACACCATCCTCCATGACCAACACAAGGTGTTGAGGTCGACAAGGCTACGCCAAAGAGGATGTACACTCGTTGCATCGCTTTTTTACTCTACATTCATGTCGAACCCTTAGGGGTCCTTTGGTTCAACTACCAATCATACTGGAAGGGATAGAGGATAACGAAGATAAGATGCAGATTGATGCTACATAATCAACTACCAATCCCTGGAAGTACAAGCGTTACAGGACAAAATGTACTAATAAAAGCAATGGGCTACACTTCTGCACTGGCATTGTGTGTGTATTCAACTTTTTGGTAAGATTAAATATAGATCTAATATTTTTTAGTAAATGGTGGGTGTCGGTGTCAAAACTGGCGTATCTCGGGTAGGGGACCCCGAACTGTGCGTCTAAGGTTGATGGTAACAGGAGACCGGGGACACGAAGGTTTACCCAGGCTCGGGCCCTCTTGATGGAGGTAATACCCTACGTCCTGCTTGATTGATATTGATGAATATGAGTATTACAGGAGTTGATCTACCACGAGATCGTAATGGCTAAACCCTAGAAGTCTAGCCTGTATAACTAAGGTATTGAGTATATCCTTTTCGGACTACACCTCCGATTTATATAGACACCGGAGTTACATAGAGTCGGTTACATAAGATGGAATCTTCATAGTTGTTCGCCAAGCTTGCCTTCCATGTCAAGGAGAGTCTCATTCGGACACGGATACGGTCTTCGGTCTTCATATCTTCACGGCCCATCAGTCCGGCCCATGGATAACAGGCCGTACGCCCGAGGACCCCTTAGTCCAGGACTCTCTCAGTAGCCCCTGAACCTGACTTCAATGACAAGGTATCCGGCGCGTAGTGCTTTCTTCAGTATTGCAAGGCGGGTTCCTCCTTCTGAACTCCCGAATAGTCTCCAGACGAATTGATCGTGTCCGGACCTATAACACACACCGCACACAACCGCAGAGACAATATAATAACACACAAGTCCAATCCGCTGACAACTTTAGTAATGCGACGTCACGCCTGTCCGGTCATAATTTAGAACCATTTTTCGCCCCACATTTTGAGACGCGGTTGTCATTGGCATGTCTTGTCAAAGCAGAGATCGTGTCCCCTTATTATGGGATTCTCATCAATATGGGCGTGGGTAACCCAACCGCGCCGTTTACACAGCCCTTGGGAGCAGGCGAATTTTAAGGCAAGTGGGGGGGGGCGTTCGATATTCACCGCCCTTATAAGGAGATAAGATTCCCCTTTCTTCTCCCACCCTTTCTTCATGCCTCTCCGTTCTTGAGCTCCAATGCCCAAACTCTCATTTCCCCATTTCGAGAAAGCACTCGACCATGTCCGGATCCGGAGGACAAGGCAAATGGATGGCCTCCTTAGTTAAGGAGGAGGACATCACCGAGCTTCGGGCGGCCGGGTACCTGGCGAAGGAAATCACCCACCTCTTCCAGCCAGGGGACAAATTATCCCCACACCGAAGCCCAACGAGACGGTAGTGTTCATCCCTCATTTCCTCCGTGGGCTAGGGTTTCCACTCCATCCCTTCATCGCGAGATAATGTTCTACTACGGGATAGAATTCCATGATCTATCCCCGAACTCCTTCCTCAATATCTCGGCATTCATCGTCGTGTGCGAGGCCTTCCTTCGCATCCACCCCCACTTCGGGTTGTGGCTCAAAACCTTCAACGTGAAGCCCATGGTGGTGGACGGACAACACGCAGAGAGAGGGGGCACCATGGTGAGCATGCTCACCAATGTCTCCTGGCCAAAAGGCACATTCGTGGAATCTGTCAAGGAATGGCAGAAGCCATGGTTCTACATCACCGAACCCCACGATGCCACCTGGGCCGCGGCTGCCGAATTCAATTCCGGCGCCCCCATGCAGCTCACCTCATGGGTCGAGAAGAGCCCAAACTGGTGTTCGTCGGACGAGCTGATTGCACTACAAACGCGTATCGATAAGGACATCAAGCTTGTCGACATAATCCAAGTGATGTTGGTGCGCCGAATCCTTCCCTGCCAGAGTCGAAGCCATCCCCTATGGGATTTCAACCCGAAGAAACACCATACCCAGGTGAGGCTTTTCGAAACGACTCATGAAGATGCCTGGAAATTGCTTTTCAAGGGCAATGAGATACCGCCGGCCATTGCCTCGGACCGGGGTCACGACATAAATCACCCTCCCAACGAGGTATGTTGTTTTCAACACATCCCTTACTTGCTTGTTTCAAGGATGATATCTATGCTTCTATTACCATTGCTTTTTCAGTACTGGTTGAAGAAGGCGAAGTAGATCTGGTGTTCGGCTCCCTTGCCCGAGGAGCCAGTCATCCCGCGCTTAGCAAAGATGCTGGAGCCGGCACCTTATAAGGCACCAGAGAAGAAGGCCACATGGAAGACCAAGGTGGCCTGGAGCGGCCTCCGCCACAAGGGTACCTCGGACGCGACATCCGAAGACAAGGCCCATTCCCCTGCCGCTGAAGACAACGCGAATGAGGAGGAGGAGAGTGACTCTCCCCCTAATGGGGGGAGGAAGAAGAGGGCGGCCTCCGCAACTCTGGAGGTGGAGGCGCCCAAAAGGGGGAAGGGCTCCCTCGCGGATAACTCCGCATGGGACGTCGAGGACAGTCCGGAGAGACGCCCCCGCGCTAAGTCTCGGGCTACATCGTAAGTACTAACACCTTATCTGCCCATGAAGTTTCCCCTCTTTATTGTGCTAAGATGATTGATTATGTTATTGTAGTCTGGCCCACAACAGCCCTCAGCGATCCTCGTCAGGAGGCTCGCTGGATTCCAAGGCGATGGCCAGCGACTCCCCGCCAGCCGCACACTCCCCCAAGAATAGGGATGATGCAGAGGTGATGTCCCGAAGGACTGTTCCCGGCGGGGGAGAGGCTCAGGAGGCGCTCGAAGGCGTAACCCCCGTCGCCAGACACCAAGGGGAACCAATTCCCTCGGACACTGGCGGGGAGGCCCGTATACAATTCAGCCCTCAACTGGACTCAATTCCGAAGACTGAGGCAGCTCCGAAATCCAGCACGCACCCTCCTTCAATAGAAGGGGGGATGCCTGTTCCGCCAGTGGCCCCTGTCCAACCAGGGGCACCAGACAATCTGCTGGGAGCGCTGCGAGGATCTTCCATTATGGATGAGCACCGTGTCCTTATGGGCACGATGATTGAAAAAGTTCAGTCCGCCAAGAGCGGACTAACTAAGGCCTACGGCAACCTGCTGACAGGTTTTGAGGTAAGTGACGCCAACATTAGAGAATCCCATTGTAGACAGTAGCCCTTGAGACACTGTCCGGTGTTCGGAAAGAAAAAACCGGACAGAGGATCAATCTCCGATGTCAGGAAACTAAGAAAAATTTTCTTATCTACAGGCGTCGTTGCTGGCCGCGGCCTCGCATACTGCCGAAGTCTCCGGACTGAAGCAGAAACTGGCGGAGGCTGAGGGAGAGCTGAGCCAAGTGAAACCGCAGCTCGAGAAGAAGCAAGGCAAGCAATAATCTGTTATATATTCGAAAAGAAGAAAATGATATGCGATGACCAAAATGCCATGATTTCTATAAAAGCGACGACCGTGGTCGAGGCCCAGAGAAAGGACCTAGCCGAAGCCGAGGGGAAGGTTGTCCAACAGCAGGTCGCCCGTAAGAAGCTCAAGGCCCGGGTCGACGAGGTCCAGTAGGAGCTCCGGGACATGGTGAAGAAGTGTGAAGCCTTGGAGCGCGAGGCGTCATCTCGAGAGGCCGAACTTACCAAAGCTCGTTAGAGCACGGAGGCCGCACGGAATGAGGCCCGGGACCCTCTCCAGGAGATCCAGGAGGCGAAGAAAATCATAGCGGGTAAGGCATTTAACATGCAAAGCAAGTATGTGGAGAGGAAGTACCTTTTACTAACCCGGATTCGGAGTTGCCCAGGGGCTTTTGTGGATCTGCCATGCAGTGTGTCCGATGCCGCGGAGTTCTTCCGAGCCAGGGAAGGGGATTCTCCGGAGAAGCTGTTCTGGTCGCAGTAAGCTATGCCAGAACATCCGGTGGCCTTTGCCGATCAACTGAAACAGTTGGTCGAGCTGCACAGGATGGCCAAACTGGCCATGAAGGATTTAATAATCCGACTATGGCCAGCCGAAGCTATACCTAGCAGTTATCTTGGCCTCGTGAAGTGGGTGGTGGAGGCTTGTCCACGGCTAGACATCGTCAAGCGATCAGTCTGCATCGAGGGTGCCCGCATGGCCCTTGTCGGTGTCAAACCCGGCGGATCTCGGGTAGGGGGTCCCGAACTGTACGTCTATGATCGACGGTAACAGGAGACGGGGGACACGATGTTTACCCAGGTACGGGCTCTCTCTACGGAGGTAATACCCTACGTCCTGCTTGATTGATCTTGATGAATATGAGTGTTACAAGAGTTGATCTACCACGAGATCGCAATGTCTAAACCCTAGAAGTCTAACCTGTATGACTATGGTAATGAGTATATCCTTTCTGGACTAACCCCTTCGGTTTATATAGACACCGGGAGGATCTAGGATTTACATAGAGTCAGTTACATAAGAAGGAATCTTCATAGTCGGTCGCCAAGCTTGCCTTCCACGCCAAGGAGAGTCCAATCCGGACACGGATACAGTCTTCGGCCTTCATGTCTTCACAGCCCATCAGTCCGGCCCATGGATAACAGGCCGAACGCCCGAGGACCCCTTAGTCCAGCACTCCCTCAGCCCTCGCTCATTGCAAGATGTGGTGGGCGAAGATGGATGCCATCGAGGTGGCCCGGGGGCCACCGGAGGGCCAGCAGCACCGCACACCCGAGCGATATTTTTGCGGATGTCCTGGAGGGGTCTCGACATGTAGCTACGCAGTGCGGGTTGATGTTATTCTTGAATAAATACATTCATATTTTGCCTTGTATGATGGAAACAAATCCGCTTTGTAATATAATTTTTATTATGTTTTAATTGTTTCCTCCTGTGCGACTGTGTTGTATGAAATCTGAGGGTTGGCCAGTCGTCGGCTTCTGTCCTCATGTAGGTAGTACAGAGGTGTTCGGGATGGTATCTAAAAAATCTTGATCCAATTATATGGTCGTTGAAGGAGTTGTTTAGCGCAACGAACGAGGCAACCAGACTATACGGCTTGAACACCCTCACTTAGCCATAGGAGTTTTATACTAAAACATAGGCGCAACCCCTGGTATACGAACCAGGGTGCTGTCAGCGTGTGATCGGGAAGTATCCATCCTTTGCGAAATGCGGAAAAACCTCCAACGATTTGAGTCCTCCGAACAGCTGACCGGCTCTCGCCGCATCATGACAATCAATTTTCGGCTTTCTCTACTGAGGTGCTCATCCGGTTTAGACCAGGGCACAATCGCAGTAGTTCTCCCTTTACTACCTTAGCCGATATAGCGGAATTTAAGTTAGCAAGCATAGGAGCCGGGCAACCCAACTATTGACCAAAGACATGATTCAGAGCCAATGCATATAATGCTAAATTCGGGGTGCCGAACTATACTTCCAAGAAGTGTTCGGACTTTTATTGCCGTAATGTGGGGTTCTATAAAGCCCCTGGCAAACATCAAAACTTGCCAAAGTGTACGGGTGCTACCTGATGGGGTTATCCACAGGGAAACTGAAAAAATAAAGAAAAGAGAGAAAGAAAACAAAAAAATATGTAAAGGTAAAAAGTTGGGTTCCTACAGCTCCAACTACAAACTGTTTTCACTGTAATGTAATTATTATGTCAAGGCACATTGATACAAGTAGTGCAATAAGGAACAGGCTATTTAACATGCCAAAACCAGGGAAGAGCTGCATGTGGGTCCTGGAAGACAGGTAGAGTTATCGTTAATGGAATCACCTAAAAAGTCCCCGTATGTCTGCGCTCCTCACCATCTTGGTGTGTTTATCCTTCAAGAGGACCAATAACCAAGCAAAAGTGAATGCATGTGTGTATCCGATGTCGGTTGAGCCGTGACGTGGATCACAAGCTAGCTATGCCTCCGTCGATGCCCATGGAACTTTGAGTGCGTAGTTATGTATGCGCGGTACGCATGCCACCGCTTGATCGGGACTGAGACAGAGGCCAGATTTGTAGTCAAGCTCCTGACGAGCTGAGCTCTTAAGGGTGTCTGAGGGCTCGGCAGCCGATTGAAGGTTCTGCTTGAGAAGGCCACTTTGTACTTCTGCTGCTAGGGCAGCTGTGTGCTCTTCTGTACGGAGAGAGCATTTCATATTTCCATTGGCTGTTATGACGCCGTGTGGGCCGGGCATCTTGAGCTTGAGATAAGCATAGTGTGGCACTGCGTTGAATCGAGCAAACACAGTTCGTCCGGGTAGTGCGTGATAGCCGCTGCAGAATGGGACGATATCGAAGACTAACTCCTCGCTTCGGAAGTTGTCCGGAGATCCGAAGACAACCTCTAGTGTGATTGAGCCCGTACAATGGGCCTCTACGCCTGGAATGACTCCTTTAAAGGTGGTCTTTGTAGGCTTGATCCTTGACGGGTTAATACCCATTTTTCGCATTGTATCCTGATAGAGCAGATTGAGGCTGCTACCGCCTTCCATAAGGTCACGAGTCAGGTGGAACCCATCAATTATTGGTTCTAAGACCAGTGCGGCTGAGCCTCCATGACGGATACTGGTCGGGTGATCCCGGTGACCGAAAGTGATCGGGCATGACGACCATGGGTTGAATTTTTGGGCGATTGACTCTATCACGTGGATGTCCCTGAGCGCACGCTGGCGCTCCCTCTTGGGGATGTGGGTAGCGTATATCATGTTCACCGTTTTAACCTCAGGGGGAAACTTCTTCTGTCCCCCTATGTTCGGTTGTCGTGGCTCTTCGTCATCGTTCTCGCTTTGCGATCCCTTTTCCCTGTTCTGGGCATTTAATTTGCCGGCCTATTTGAAAACCTAGCACTCTCTATTTGTATGATTAGGAGGCTTGTCGGGGATGCCGTGGATTTGGCATGGATGATCAAGTATGCAGTCCAAGCTGGATGGGCCCGAATTGTTCCTTTGGAACGGCTTCTTGCGCTGACTGGACTTAGAGCCACTAAATCCGGCGTTGACTGCCGTATCCTCGGTGTTGTCGCTGTTGTTTCAGCGCGTGTATCTATTGCGTCGAGACTTGTCTTTGTTGCTTTTAACTTCCGGGGTGCTGGCGTCGCTCACATTATTTTTGCTACGGGCCTACCACTGTCCTCGCCCGCACAAAAGCGGGTCATGAGTGCCGTGAGGGCCGCCATGGATTTTGGATTTTCTTGGCCAAGGTGGCGGGCGAGCCATTCGTCGCGGATGCTATGCTTGAAAGCTGCTAGAGCTTCGGTGTCTGGACAGTCGACAATTTGGTTCTTTTTAGTTAAGAACCTTGTCCAGAATTTCCTGGAGGACTCTCCGGGCTGGTGAACTATATGGCTTAAGTCATCAGCGTCCGGAGGTCGAACGTATGTACCTTGGAACTTATTGAGGAAAGCCTCTTGCATGTCCTCCCAGCTGCCAATGGAATTTTTAGGCAGACTATTTAGCCAATGCCGAGCTGGCCCCTTGAGCTTTAGAGGGAGGTATTTTGTGGCGTGGATGTCATCTCCGCGGGCCATATGGATGTGGAGAATGAAGTCCTCGATCCATACCCTGGGGTCCGTGGTTCCATCATATGATTCTATGTTCACGGGCTTGTATCCTTCTGGGAATTTGTGATCCAGGAACTCATCAGTGAAGCAGTGAGGATGTGCGGGGCCTCTGTATCGGGCCGTCTCATGGCGCGGCTCTGATAGAGTCCGTCTACGGTGTTCAGGCCGCCCATGACTGGGTTTGTCACGTCCGAATAGGTGGTTGTTGTCGCGTGTCGACGCGCGTCCTCGCGATCCGTAGATTGATCTAGTGTGTCCTACTTTATTGTTCAGTGTCTGCCGGAGGTCATATGTATGGCCGTGGTATTGTGCGATGGTGGTATGTACTCCGGCGCCTCCTCGCCGAACTGAGGTAGCAATTTGCACTTTGGGTAGCTTTTGGTTGGGCGCTTGAGGCCGTATTCTTTGGCTACTAGGACATCAGTCCATTTATCATTGAGCAGGTCTTGGTCAGCTTGAATCTACTGCTGCTTCTTTTTCAGGCTCCTTGTCGTGGCTATTAGCTGGCGCTTGAAGCGCTCCTACTCAAGAGGTTCCTCGGGCACGATAAAATCTTCGGTGCCGAGGCTTGCCTCATCTTCGGAGAGCGGAAGGTAATTATCGTCATTCGAATGTTCGTGTGTGGCCTGTTTAATAGGGCTAACCTGCTCATCTTCCATTCATCTTGTTCATTTGCTTTATCGATGGGGTCTTAGTTGTCTTCGGCACCTTCCGGAGTGTCATCTTCTCCTGTGCCGGTGTTGTTGTCTTTACTGCGGCGTGACTTAGAGCGGTGCCGCTGACGACAGCAGTTTGACTGTATTTCGGAAGGTTTATCCTCAAACTGGGTCTTCCTTATCGTCGCCGCTGTGCTCCTTTGGTGCATCCACCATGTATACGTCATACGAGGAAGTGGCTGTCCAGTGTCCGGTGAACGGTGGGTTCTGGGCCTCCTCTTCTCCGGCATCGTCGTCCATACCATCGATATCCTCGAAGTCATAATAAAGTTTGTCGGTCAAATCCTTGATCGTGGCTATAAAGTGGGTGGCGGGTGGCACGTAAAGTTCCCCATCGTCAGCCCCTAGTTCGAGCCGGATATAGTTCGGCTGTGGGTCCTCCGCCAAGGACAGGTTTTTTAATGAGTTCAGCACATCGCCCAAAGGCGAGTGGTGAAAGATGTCTGCGGCGCTGAATTTGAAGGTTGATAAATGATCAAGTTCGGCGTCCGCGAGCTCGCGCGGTTCGGAACCTGCGGCCAGAGACGAGTCCGGCGTTCCGGTGGCATATGCCTCATGTGAGACCAGGTCCATGTACGGCTCCAACACTGTGGAATCTGTGGCCTCCGAGGTGGGGTTAATCCTTCTGTCTCCGGATGGCATGACCTGCTCCGACTCTAGCTAGGGCCAGAGCGGTTACAGGAGCGACCTCCTGGATGCGGCCCGATGACAGATTTAAGTCGTGATCATCAGGGTGACCAGGAGCGGCCACCGCGGTATCGAATCGAGCGAAGATCAAGTCTCCACGGATGTCCGTGACGTAGTTCAAGCTCCCGAATCTGACCTGATGGCCAGGGGCGTAGCTTTCGATCTGCTCCAGATGGCCAGACGAGTTGGCCCGCAGTGCGAAGCCACCGAACATGAAGATCTGCCCGGGGAGGAAATTTCTTCGTAGACAGCGTCATTATTGACGATTGAGGGGCCATCGAACCCTTCAGTGATAGCAAAGAGGAACTCTCAATGAAAGCACCAATGTCGGTGTCAAAACTGGCGGATCTCGGGTAGGGGGTCCCGAACTGTGCGTCTAAGGTTGATGGTAACAGGAGACCGGGGACACGAAGTTTTACCCAGGTTCGGGACCTCTTGATGGAGGTAATACCCTATGTCCTTCTTGATTGATATTGATGAATATGAGTATTACAGAAGTTGATCTACCACGAGATCGTAATGGCTAAACCCTAGAAGTCTAGGAAGTATAACTAAGGTATTGAGTATATCCTTTCCGTACTACTCCCTCTGGTTTATATAGACACCGGGGGATCTAGGGTTACATAGAGTCGGTTACATAAGATGGAATCTTCATAGTTGTTCGCCAAGCTTGCCTTCCACATCAAGGAGAGTCTCATCTAGACACGGGTACAATCTTCGGTCTTCATATCTTCACGGTCCATTAGTCTAGCCCATGGATAACAGGCTGGACGCCCAAGGACCCCTTAGTCCAGGACTCCCTAAGTGGGCGAGGGAGATAAGATGCAGAAAGCATTGGGTTGATTCTAAATTTATTTAAGAGTCCATGGGATCTTATAATGTCCACCAAATGGACGATAACGAGGCTAACATGTGCAGTGATGCTACATAATCAAACAACTATGAAAGTAAGTATGGTCATAAAGGGCAAAAGGTACTCACAAGAGCAATGCAGTGTGAAGTATAGTTGCGAGATTCTGTGGTCCCTTGAGAATGAATGTTCTTCTGCTAACAGTTTTCGTATAAGTGAGACGTTAAGGGAAATGCAGAAATGTAGTTCAAATTGTGATGTGATATCATAGATAGTACCTTATGCTGCAGACAAGACCAATGTGTAACAAGATTAAGATTATTCCAGTCACTATCGGATAAATGTAGCACCAGACTTTACAGAAATTTGGTTTAGTGGCTTGCCATCGAAGTGTGCTTGCCTCAGGTAGGAATGATACTTCATCAACGAGTGCTTGAAAAGCGCAACCAACCCTTGCTCGTCTTGACAATCTAGTTTGGTCCTCACCTATTTAAAAGAAATGAAATCTTGTGTCTTCTGTCAGCCGAAACATATGCAGTAATTACCATGAATAACATTCGTACATTACTTACGCGTAAGTTGCGAAGGAAGACTGTAAATTGTTCTGTGTCTTCGGTATAATCTTTCCATGAAGGAAAGATGCGCACAAAGTTCCTGAAAACAATATAAGCTTCATCTTCTAAACTGGGAAGAACTGGAATAGGGGTCCTATTTGCTGCAATTGGGGCTCTCTCTGGTTCGAAAATGGATTTGGAAACTGGATTAGGTGTACTCTTTGCTGGAATGGGGGTTTCGCGTTGTAGAGCTGGTGCTATGTCAACTCGCATCATCATACTGTTTGCTGTAGTTGGGGTCTGCTGAGTTGGGGCATCAGAAATGACCAGTCTAGTAGGGCTAGAGTCTGCTTGAGTTGGGGTGTTTGTGGGTCAGGTGATATTGCAACTACACCTAATGGGCTACGCTCACGCATGTGATTGATTTCTCCCCTCTCTTTCGAAAATCTTCCATTCGAACAGGAAGATTCCCTTCTCGCTGTGTATCCAGAACCTGAGGATGATGAGGATCTATAAAGGTTCTTTGATCGAGCTCTCGCTTCGGATTTATCAGGTGTCACTACCTTTTCCAAATAATTTGCTCGTGCTCCTCCGCGGTCAGCAATCGCCCTCTTCCTTTTGAACGTCTGATACACAAGAACAACATTTGAATGGATAAATATGGTATGATGACAAAGGTAATATGTACTGAAAATGGATAGGCATGGCGTATTCACATACATGATGTGTAAACTAAGCTAATGGCAGTGCAACAAAGTAGAAGCAATGCAAAGCATCAGTTGCAAGATATGTGCGACCAATATAGCCTTGGAAAGTTAGAGCAAGCACCTTGATGGGTGAATAAGATAGAGCATCTGCCTCTGACTCATCCACTAGGGAGCTACATTAACTTAGGTCTCCCTCTAGCTCAGACTCACTGTTAGGATCATATTCTGAGCATGAATCTCTAGGTGAAGAGCGTTTGCATTGCATTGCATCCAGACTTGATTTCAGTCCCTTAATGCCAAGTTTGATAGCAATGGCATTGTTCTGCTTTATTCTTTTCATGCGCACAAGCTCATAATCATTATGATGCTGTTCAGAATCTGAGATTCATGAAAACATAAAAAGTGGTCAGATTATCTATGGAATGCGTTGCGGATTCAACTCGAAGATTGTCTACCTATAAACCCCTATATATGTAAAGTTCACCTCCCAACCGTGCTGACCAGACCACACACAGAAATTCAAACCTCTTATGTCTCTATAACAGGTAGACACACATTTCAAAACTGAATTAGGAACATTAGAATCATATCAAATTCGTATTTGAACAAATAAACTAAGGAATTATGAGTGGCATAATGTTTAGCTTCAAGGGTGGAGTGCTGGTAGTGCGACACAAAGCAAGTAGGCAGATTGTATTCCATGTAAAAGATTGTAGTCTATGTAAAAGCTGGAAATGACACTTCCTTTCTATACAATGCAGTGTTCGTTGCCCACACATGATGGAAGAGATCACACAGAGGAACACTATTCACACATGTCCACGGTTCCAGTATTTTGAAACAGGGTGGTCCACCCTAAAAGAATATTGACAACAAATATGACAAGGCAAGTGTAGATGTAGTGAATCAATCATTTACTTGTGAGCTTACTAGGACAAGTATGCAGAATTGTAACTGCAGTAAGAGACCGTCCAAAATCTGAATCAAGAATTTTGTCTAGCACTTATTGTTTGCAACTAATCGACGTGAATAATTGGATATCATACCAAATGAGTAAGAAAGACAAGTAAAATTGTCAACAAACCTGGCCTGCAGTAGTAATCTGGGTCAACGTCATTACGACCAACAATCCAAAATGACTAGTGTCTGTCCGTAGGGCCTGAATTTCCAAACCCTGTGAACTTTACAGGTACTAAAGATTACTGAAATACATCTGAACCATTAAGTGTAGGTAGCACTCTGCACACAACAAACCCTAATGAAAGTCTTGCCTAATGAGAAATGAATCAATTAGAAAATGGGTGATGAGGAGTGGCTGCTGAGTGTTGAGGACGTATCTCAGGATAAATCGGGTTGGCTTAGTGGGTGTTGCACGCCTAAGCCCTGAACGGACTGGGAAGGTAGGCACGACTGCGCTCCCGAGCAGCGGTGACGTTGTTGGGAGAGCGGCTCCAGACCTCCTGTTAGTCCGGCGTCTCCTCCTAGAGTCATGCCGTCCAAGGACGGCAAGTCGCCGGCGAGGCAGGCGGCTGGGGGCGAGTAGAGATCGGAAGCGCGCTACAGAACAGAGGGGAATCGGGGCCTGGGCCGACCCAAAATCCAAGGGTGGGCCGCAGCCCGCAGTGGGCACACTGTAGAGATACACACCCAAGCTGCTAACATGCATTTTCGAAACTAAATTAGGAACATTTAGCTATCCAATTAAACGACTCAGTTTTAATAATATCAGATTCGTATTTGAACAACTAAGCTTGTTTTGCTTGATGGGTGGAGCAGCGCTATTATGACACGAAGCACATATGCTGATCGTATAGTTATCATAAAAGGGGGAGCCTAAGTAGTTTTTTTGAGCAAAAGAAACCACCACGTAACCAACACGATCAATTAAACCCTAATCATGATCAATTAAACCCTATTATGACTGTGCCATGGCAGATTTAAAGTTGCAAACCAAAGAAATGCTATTTAGCATCCATTTTTTGCTTTGAACTATAAGAACTAAATCTAAGAGCTGAAAAGAAACTACAGTAACCAAGTTACGATCTATTTTCTGGTTGAGATCAAAAAGTTGAGGAGATGTGAAGTACCACCTCTCTTGTGGCGCCGTGTAGGTATCGGGGGTGTGAGGGCATTGAAGTAGATCTGCGATGGTAGACGGGTGCATCAGGGATAAGTCCCATTGCGGTGGAAGAGAAGGTCGTGCGAGCGGCCTCGACAAAGAGTACGACGGTGCCGATGAAGCGAGAGGACACGTTGCAAGGCTCTTGGTCTGTCGCCGTGGATGAGAAATGTCAATTTCTAGCAGTGCACGACGCGGTCTTGGTAGGCGCTCTGGCATGGTGGAGGACAGTGGAGATGGATGGGGTGGTGGACGGAGGAGGTTGGTGTGGGGATGGTGTTCTAGCGCGGATGGTGTATGAATGGGAAATTGGAGGGGGGTATGGGGACCATGTTTTTGGGACGCGACTGTTTGAAATATGGGAAGTTATGAACTTAGCCCTCGTTTAAAATTTGGACATCTCGTCGGTTGGGGATAGGACGGTAATCTCGCATCTCACCAATATTTGCCCAAAGCGATTTCCGGCGAGGAGACGGTGTTTTGGCGCCCATGGTTGGCGCCCACGGTGTATGAACGGGGCTGACAGGTAGGGCGGTTGTGTCACGTCTGAGTGAAGTTACAAACCTGCCCCTATTGAAAATATTTGCCTACATCGATTTCAGCCGAGTTGAGTTTGTTTTGCCACCCACCGTGTATGAATGGGGAAATGGAGGGAGAACCAGAGGTCTTTCGGATGAGCTTGAATCAATGTGTTTTGCCGCCCATGTTTGGCGCCCACCGTGTCAGAATGGGCTCAAAGGCGGTCGTGTCACATCGAATTGAAGTTACTAACCTACCCCTATTGAGAGCAGTGGAAATCAGATCGATGGATTGTCCGTGTAAGTGGTAGACAGTAATTTCCATCTCCCAAACATTTGGCTTCGGGAAGCCGACGTGGGAGTGGACATTTTTCCGCTTCTTTTGAATTTTGGGACAATAAGCATCCATGTTTACCCCTGGTAACTAAATTCGAATCCATTTTGTATTCCTACACGAATCTTTATAAATCATTCTATGTGTTTTTATATATGTTCAAAAGCACGACAAAGATGTATTCCACTGTCATACATGAATATGATTTACAAATGCTAATACTCGAATTCAGAAGCTAGAATCTAGTTTAAGGTGAATTCGAATTTTTGGAACACATTATGTCCAACTCAAATGTCACACGCAGCATAATGTGTACTACCATTTAGATATGTACACAAGCGATGTACGAAGATTCAAATACCGAGTCAATCAACCAAGAATGTACATAACTAATAGACATATAAACACTTATAGAGTATATCACTAGTAGAAAACATGGGCTTTAGTTCGGCCAGAAAGGAGCATTAGTACCGGTTGCATTACGAACCGGGACTAATGTGAGCATTAGTTCCGGTTCGAGCGGGTTGGGCACCGTACAGGCATTACTCCCGGTTCAAATGGGACCTTTAGTCCCGGTTAGTGCCACGAACCGGGACTAAAGGGTGGGATGCCCATTAGTACCGGTTCGTGGCACAAACCGGTACTAATGGGGTTGAGGCATTAGTACCGGTTCGTGGCACCAACCGGTACTAAAGGTTAGACCTTTAGTACCGGTTCATGCCACGAACCGGTACTAATGGTGCAATTTTCAAATCCTACCCCCCTATATCGCCTTTTTAGTTTTGTAAAAAGCAAAAGAAAATGATAAAAACTTGAAAAGTTAAAATCCTTCGAGATGTAGTTATGTTACTACATCTACTAGTTAGGAAAATTTAAAAACATAAATTTGGACATGTTTGCAGAAAGTGTGGGGAAAATGTAAAACAGCTATAACTTTTGCATACGATGTCAGAAAAAAACGTATAATATATCAAAATGTTCAGCACGAAAATCTAAATCCGATTTTGACAGCCAAGGCCTGTTTGCAAATATTTAGAATCCTCAAATTCCAAAAGGAAAAAAGGTTATGCTCAAATTTCAGTTTTTTTAATTTTTGTTAAATCTGGTCAAACTATGGTCAAACTACTTATTCAAGAAGTATTAGTGTTACTAAATAATTATTCAAGAATATTAGTGTTACTAAATAATTATTTCAGTTTTTTTGAATTTTGGTCAAATCTGGTCAAATTGTGGTCAAACTGTGGACAAACAATGGTCACACTACTTATTCAAGAAATATTAGTGTTACTAAATAATTATTGTTTTTAGAACAATAGTTTCAAACTCAAATAGTGAAATGTGTGACTTCATGCTGAAGCTAAACTCCTGAGGGTTAATAAGATTGACATCTTACTATTGTCAGGAAAACAATAAGTGCAGACTTGGAAACGAGGGAGAATAGAACGTGGAAGTTAAGCGTGCTCAGGCTGGGGGAGTGGAAGGATGGGTGACCGTCTGGGAAGTTAGATGATTTTGAATGATGAGGGGTGATTAGAGATTAAATGAGCAGTGATGAGGGGTGATTAGAGATTAAATGAGCAGTGATGAGGGGTGATTAGAGATTAGAGGTTAAAATAATTCAGAAATTTGAAAATCGGGAAAAAAATTCAAAAGAAAAATTCAAAAAAAATCCTTTAGTACCGGTTGGTGTTACCAACCGGGACTAAAGGTAGACCTCTAGGCAGCAGCCACGTGGAGGGCCTTTAGTCCCGGTTCGTATAAGAACCGGGACTAAAGGGGGGACATTTACTAACGACCCTTTAGTCCCGGTTCCAGAACCGGGACTAAAGGCCCTCTAGAACCGGGATAAAAGACCCTTTTTCTACTAGTGTATGAATCAATAATATCAACTAACGTACATAAGACATGTCACTGTACTTTTTTGCTAGAAGAGCATCCTTTTTAGTGAAGCTACTACAACATCTTGGCCCTTTCCGATGCGTGCCACTTATGGTCCATCTATACTACTATTATTGCTGAATACACATTCAGCCCGATTGGCATATTTGTAGGTCTGGCACAATAATCAAAATGAAATGTCTCCGAGTCTTATCAATTAATACAGACTCGTGCTCAAATAAAATTACAAACCAAAAAAACAAAAAACTATTATTACGTGATTTCTAAAACAAATGGTTTGATCGATTACATGAACAAACAACACAAAGGTTATTCAACGATGGAAAGATCATTTCACCTATGATTTACCAAGTGGGAATTTAATTTCCTTTTTTCCTTCAGGAGCTTAACAATGCGGTCAGTCTCAGCTTGCTTCGTTTTGAAATCCAATAAATATTTAATGGATGTCTAGAGTACTTCTTGTGATTGTGCTATTTGCTTCCTTAACATGTCAACTTCATCTCTAAGTGCAGAAGTAGGATCTCTTTCTACCACTAGTTTAGCGTCTAGAGCATCAGCAGTTGGCAATTCATGATGCACGATTGGGCTGGTGCCACTGATGTGGGATGATACAACATCCATGGGGACCTCACTCTTTGATCTTGGGCTAACCTGTTTTTCTATTAAAGTTCCGATTGGATTCCGAAAAGTTGAAGTTAGCAAAACATCTCAACTGGGAGTTATAACAGCAAACTAGTTAAATAAACAAGGAATTAAAGAGTTTCAATTGGATGCTGAAAAGTAGTTATTAACATCATTGCAACCGGTTGTTGCAGCAGCAAAGAAGTTAAACAAACAAGTTTTGCAAAAGGTACCTGTTGTGGCATTGGAGTTTGTCTTGGATCCTGAAAAGTTGAGTAGCCAGTAACGTGATTAGAGCAACCGGTTGCAGCAGTAAAGCAGTTAAACAAACAAGTTTTGCAAAAGGAACCTGTTGTGGCATTGGAGTTTCTCTTGTATCCTGAAAAGTTGAGTAGTCGGTAACTTGATTAGAGCAACAAGTTACATCAGCAAACCTATTACACAAATATATTTTTGAAAATGCACCTGCTTTGCTATTGGACTTCCAATTGGATCCTGAAAACTTGAAGTTGGTAAGATGATTACAGCAACAAGTTACAGCAGCAAACCAAGTAAACAAGGAAGTTTCTAAAAACATACCTGTTGTGCCAACGGAGTTTCAGTTGGATCCTGCAAACTTGAATGTTAGCAATCAATAAATAAAGTTTTGCAAGAGCCATAAGAAACTAAGATCAAACTAGTAAAACTAACCAGTTTTGGCAACATATTTAATTACACATGAACTAGTAAAGCTAACAAGTTCGTGGCAATGTATTAAAGTAACAAGTTGGTACCGTTTACCAGCAACATGGACATCTGTAAATTTCTTTGATTTAAGCAAAATGATTCCAACACATATGCAAGTTAAAAACACGGTGTCCGTCATATAAACCTGACAGTTGTCTATCGATGAACATGCAAACAATACTGGTGCTACAAGTGATAACAGCAAACCATTTAAACAAACATGGTATCAGAACATAAATTACACGTGAATTCTGCTACACCCTAGAAGTACATATGACCAGCTATCTACGTGCTTAAGTAGCTATTTAAGTTTAGGAAAACAGGTAATTCTTAACAGTAAGTATCAAACACATAGATAGGCGCGGTCTATAATAGGATTAACAGGCTATGGCATTATGTAATCAGTAGCAAACTAAATTATGCCAAGCAACATAATTGAACAATTTTGCAATAAGTGGCTAACTAAAGTTCCGAGAAGCAGATAACCGAACTTACACTAGCTCTTTGTACAGGCACATTGCAACTTCTTTTTCGCTTACAAGGTTCTATGAAGGAGTCCATGGCATCAATTGCATGGATACGCAGTCCCAATACTTCTTTCTTCCCACACTGCATTGGTAAGTCGAATGGTTAATCTGGTAAGATGGTGCGTCCTTGATATGTTATATGAGGACGTGTAAACAGACTAGTTGTAGCCACACACATCACACGGGCTTTTACTTTATATTTCATGCGATTACATTTGGCATATCGAGATCTAAGCAATCTACAATAGTATGAAAAGACTGGCATCCTTCACATTATTGGCGAACTCACTTCATAGAAACAAGCAATTCAACCATTCTGTGCGTAAATCAAAAGTGCCACTAGAATATATTTCACTACCCCAATCATACACGCAAAAAGGGGAGATGCCACCGTAGGGGCTGGTATGGGCGGCCGCCATGGGTGGCTAGAAAATGTGCACCAAGTTTGAGTCATCCGGCTCACACAGGCTAGTTTTTTCGTCCCAACGCACGAGCAGGCAATGTAAAAAAATGAAGAAAAATGTTTCAATTTGAATGGTCCAATAACATAATTGCAAGCCAGGCCTTATAGCAGGCTCGTAGCCCAAATGAGCGCCTCCCATATCGATCGAAAGCAGGAAAAATCCCAATTCGTTCACTCCAGCCTCCGGTCTGGTTCGCCCCTAACCTAGCCGCCACTGGCCAGACCGACAAAGCACTTCCTCACGCCCTCGTTATAGGGCGGTCGCCGGGCTTCGAGTGAATGGAAGGATGAGAAGATGAAGATCCAACGCTAGATGTAGCCTATGTGGGAGGCAGCGGCAGCAACACAGGCATGGCATCGAGCTTGCGCAAACGGACGGTAGCAGCTTGCAAGAGCAGCATGCGCAACGAGCAGGTACATCAGATCCCTAATTATATCTAGTTCAACTATTCAATTTCTGGCCAATAGTTATACCTGACGGGGTTGTATAACTGCTTGTATGTAGGGAATCTATGAGAAAATGAAACCAATTTCTGCTTATTTTATAACTCCCCAATCAATACCGAACTGACTGAATCTGATGTATCTAATCAAGTTTCCGGTGCAAACATAAAAGCTCATGTTGTTCTTGAGCCTGAAGTTTCTAATGAACAGACTGCTAATGAAGGATTTGATGCAAACGTTTTACATGCTCCTGGTGATGAACATATTGTGTCTATTGAGGAATCTAATACAAGCATTTTGCAAGATCCCATTGAAGGATTTAGTGTCTAATGATGATCTGCTATGTTGAGAGAGACATAGAGATTTGCAGGCATTCATGACAAGCAAATTATAGTACATTTTCATGGCTTGAGGAAATGTCGAGGCCATCTACCAGAAAGTCCCCGTATCATGACAATGTAGCATAAGTACTTTTCTAATATGTTGTTTGATACTATTGGCATACTTGTGCAGGATAGATATATTGATATGCAGTTTGCGCACTGGTTATAGGTGCAATTACACTTCGATATTATCAGCCAGAGAACGAATAATTGAAGCAGGTATAGACCATGTTAGTAGTCCTTGTACACCATGTTGCATTTTGTGTTTTTTGGTGCTTGCATGATTTAGTGTTTTATAATCTAAACTACTTTGGATCATTAGCTGGTTTTCAAAGTGCATGTAGCTTCTCATTTCTCAAGTTATGTTGATTTCCGGAGTGCAAGTGCCGTCGTATTTTTTAGGTTAACTGTTCGCCCCTAGTAACTTTAATTCGTGGATCCGCCACTACACACAAATCATACACGCAGGCCAGTACAAATTAAATGAAATGCAGGGACATATGCTAGCTCGTTGTACAAGCTCATTGCAGTTGTGCTTGTGCTTGGGATGTTCCATGTACTAGTCCATGTTACCACTTGCTTGGACGTGCAGGCCTTGTGCTCCTTACATCCGCCTCTGCATTTTTTACACAGCGAATGGTTGATCAAATAAGAGGAATCGACCTTGCTATTGTACCGGAGGACAGATACTTACAAGGTTATACAGGTGTGCAAGATGTGTACCAGATCCTGTAGCACCGTCATGCCTCGCTAAAAATGGTTTTTCTTGTTTCAGATGATATCTCCAGATGAAGTAATAGTTAAAGTCAGAGTTGCATAGGCATGTAAGCTAAGAGAGCAGGAAAGGATATCAAAACATCGTCGAAACAATGCACGAGGGAGTGATGTGTGGATACCTAGTTCGGGCCGGCTCTCCTAACTAGAGTGCGGGTCACTCCAGAGCAGGTGAGGGTGATGCATTGGCATTGGCTGGCCGCGCACAGATGAAGATCTTCAGTGGCAGCGGAGCGCTACGATGCGGTGGACGAGACCGTTGGTGAAGCCCCAACGGCCTCGGGGGGCGGAGATGCGACGATGTGCTCGGTGAAGTAGCCTCGGTGACGTGGGAGACGACGTCGGTGAAGCGCACTTGATGCGGTGGAAGTCGGTGTCTGTGAGGCACGTCAGTTGCGGCGGCCGGCGTTGTCAGTGGACCACCCGGTGTAGTGGACGAGGGCGTAGATGAGGTAGCTCCGGTGCGGTGGCGAAGCGCGACCGTCGTCGTCGTCCGACACAGAGGTGGGGAAAGAGGCGAGAAAAGGGGTGATTCGAACTTTGCTTGGGTTGGCAGAGAATTAGGGATTTGAGCAATATGGGCGTGGAAGGGGACGGTGGAGAAGGGAGATTTTGCACGGCTGGAATTGGGGCCGCCAGATATTTCAATCCAAAATGTAGAAGCGCGAACTTATTTTGTCGTCATTCTGTTTTGGGGGGAGGGGAGGGAGGGGGTGGGTGGCTGGGTGCTAAGTGTCCATACGACACACGCGACAACCACGACACGACGCTGGTCTACCTGGTGTGCCTATATTTGAGAATACAAACGAATCTTCTTTCATTTGCAAACAAATCTGTATGTATTACCATGCCCGTGTTTTCCTTGCAAATAATTAGTCATTCGAAATGAGATACTATAAATTAATTACTCGGGAGTTATTTGAAAAAAATCAAAACGGTATCCACACTAACGTGGATTAGAGTGTGTGTCACATAATTAGTTATTTGAATTAGAGTGTGTGTCACATAGCGATCTCCAATTCTAACATGGATTTTGCATTTCACAGTATCCATGCTACTTTTTAAATACAAATTCATATGTATATGATGAACACCATGGTAGTGAGAAAACTTTTGGATGGATTCAAACATATTTCCAACAAAATACGACAACAATCGAGTGAATGTCAACTTCTCCAAACCTAGTATGGCACGAATTCGAAATAATTACCCGTATGCATGGTCGTCAGTTCAAATCTTACAATGTACACCGAATTGAAACATCGATATTAAGTCTCGTACTATCTACATTCAAATGTTGTTTTTAGCCCCACCCCACCCCCTCAGCACACACGCTACATACTTCCTGTATCAGTTAATCTTCCTCTCCTAACCACCTTAGGAAGCTATCGGTTTTCGACACACGTTAATTGGTTCTCTCCATGTTTTGATCTCTAACTCTCTCAACTACACAACCCCATTTTTCCACTCTGTTACCAAATGTATTTACCTCACACACCCGACATTGTACCCCATGCCGAGCTCTCTCTCTCCCCCCCACCCTCTCTCACTAGATACATGCATTCCCTATCTAGCCCCGCAACCTCTCGTGCGCAGGCACGCACGTTGTCAATCTAGGTCACTCCCTCAATACTGTCTCACTCTTTATTCCGCACGGCGGGCCACACTCGCTCAATCTCGCTCTCTTTATGTGAGTCTCGATTAACCTCATTTTCTTTCACACACAAATGATATATCTCCCTGTTCGGGCCTCAATCGACACACTCAATACTCTCTCACACAGATTGTCTCTCTAGGTCAGTCCATCCAACCCGCCCCCACTCTTTTGACCTCACGACGGGCCACGCTCGCTCAATCTCTCTCTCTCCCTCCCTCCCTCTCTCTCTCTCTCTGTATGTCTCGATTAACCTCGCTCTTTCTCGGACACAAACGATATATCTCCATGTTTGAGCCCAATTCGACATATTCATATTGTATACTCTCTCACGTACATTGTCTATCTAGGTCACTCTCTCCAACCCATCTCACTCTTTCGGTCGCATGACGACCCACACTCGCTAAATCTCTCTCCCTTTATATATGTAATCGACTGACCTTGCTTCATCCCACGCACAAAATATATCTACATGTCAGTGTCTGGATCATCTCTCAAGCTCGATCTTACAGCCCTCACCCTTCCTAAAAGCTCAATCAGACAATATCTCTCTAGAGCATACATATCTTTTCAATGAATGTCGGACCACACTCACTTTGTCTCTCTATCTATATGTCTCTCGATTGACCTTGCTTTCTCACGCCGTATCTTCCACACATTGAAGCTACCTCTCCATCCCTCACAAAGCCGGAGCTATTTACATTGCAACGGGGACTCCAACCTTGTATTAATTTGTGTAGGCATTTATTCCGGTGTGTTTAGATTATATTTTCATAGCATTCAGCCCACAACAACTCAAAACACGGTTGCAACCCTCGCACCTCTCCCAATTGATTTCACTCTGGCTCGGTCATCGCTCTCTCGCACGTCCATTCTCCCCTTCAATGTCGCACCATGGTATTATTGCAAAAACTCTGTTGTTCTATTTAGTTATTAAAAATAATATACAAAACTACACACCAATAGTCCACCTGGAATGGAACAAATTTCTGTCGGCGTTCTGGGAACGGTGGTCCCCAGACTTGCCTGCCTGCGGCCTACGGCGTGGCTCGAGGAGGGGCCCAGCACGGCCCATCTTCATCAACACAGACCCAAGACCCTCGCGAGGGGTCAAGCCTCGCGGGGCGGACGACACAGAGCTTCCTCAGGCACGGCCTTATCAGGCTGGCTCGCAAGGAGGCGGAGAGATCAAGGCGGGGCACCTCACGATGTGCCCGTGACGCAAGCCATGACGACCAAGGGTGCCAGGAGGGCGTCAGCCCGTGCAGTGTCCTCCTTTCCTCTTTAGTGCAAAGGGAGCAAGCGCAGGCGAGGGCATCAAGCAAAGGCACCCGTTTCGGTGCAACGAGACCAAGACCAGCCCAACGGCAGGGAGGAAATCATTGTGGAGCTCAAGCCATTGTCACCATCAGAGCCTTTGGCACGCGAGGACCAACTTTAGTTAGGATAAGTGTACCAGATGCCCCCCTTTAAAATGGCCAATTGTTGGCGCCCTTCCCGCCCAATATTTGGGAAGAGGCCCAGGGCCTTTGCCTATAAATAGGACTAGACACCCCCAGGGTAGGGGGGGGGGGAATCAGAGACAGAGAGAAGGGTGACTGAACTCCTCCTAGCAGTTCATCCCCCCAGCCAAGAACAGACCCTCGCGAGGCTGTTCTTCCTTGTATTGCTTGTCATCATTAGCCCAAGAGGCAATCCACACACCACACACTGGAGTAGGGTATTACACCACAACGGTGGCCCAAACCAGTATAAACCCTATGTCTCTTGTGCTGTTCTTCCCATAGCTTAGCTCTTAGCGAGGCGTAGGGGTGCAGGTAGGTAGAAGGTGAAATCTTCGCGTGCACCCCAATGTTCGAACCTCAAGGGTCTGCCGGAACCCGAAATCCGACATTTGGCGTGCCAGGTAGGGGTGCACCGGAGTTCTCCCTTCCGCCACCGCCACGACCTGCCTCGCGATGAGTAGCACGTCGCCCGCTCCGGCCGCCGGCGCCAGCACGGGGGCCAGGGGACTCCGAGCCCTGGCCCCAGCCCTGCAACGGGTACGGTGGCCGGACAAGTTCAAGCCAACGACGCCGCCGTGCTACAGCGGCGCGACTAATCCGCTGGCCTTCTTGCTGGCGTACGAGGAGGCCATCCTCAAAGCTGGAGGTGACGACAGGGTCATGGCCAACTGGCTACCCACGGCCCTCACCGGCGCTCCGCGCGCATGGTTGCTCCACCTGCCGGTAGCCTCCGTGGCCTCTTGGGAAGAGCTCCGCAGCCTCTTCCCCGCCCACCACGCTACACCAACACCCCCGGTCGTCGCGGCCCTCCTGGGCGGCTCGCAGGCGCCGCCTACAAGTCACCACGTCAAGACGTTCATCCGCCGGGTCAGCGCCGCTTCCACGTGGCAGGGGGCTCTCTCGGACCGGGCGGCACCCAAGGCCGGCCTGACCTTCAGCTCGGAGGACCACCCCTCCAACTCGGCCTGCTCGGGTGCGCTCTACATGCTGTGCACCCCCACCATCTGCCAGGTGGCCGTCACCAAAACTCTCATCGATGGCAGTGCGGGCCTCAGCGTGCTCCCGGTTGAGGCCTTCAACCTCCTCTGCATACCCCTGGAACGGCTGCAACCCAGCCGGCCCTTCTCAGGCGTTGGGGGCGGATCATCCAGCTCCTTGGGACAGATCCGACTCCCAGTAACCTTCGGCACCCACAACAACTTCCGCACGGAGCTGGTCGACTTCGACATCGCCCCCATCGGCCTCCCCTACAACGCCATCCTCGGCTGCCCAGCGTTGGCCCAGTTCATGGCCGCGACGCACCCGGCATACAACCTCATGAAGATGCCCGGGAGCAGCGGTGTCCTCACCGTGCACGGGGACACTGGAGACGCGCTGCGAGTGCCCAAGCTCGCCTTCAAGATGGAGGCGTCGGCACAGCCCGCCAACTCGGAGACCCCCGAACCCAAGGGGGCTGCACCCGCCAAGAAGAAACAGTTGTTCACCCAAGACAAGGCAGAAACCAAGCAGATACCCGTCGATGAGGACGGGTCCACCCATGCCACTTTCACCATAGGCGCCAACCTCGAGCCCGAGCAGGAGGAGGCCCTGGTCAGGTTCCTGCGCGCAAACAAGAAGGTATTCGCTTGGGAGCCTGACCAGTTAGCGGGGATCCCTAGGAGCGTAATCGAGCATCACCTCAACGTGTGCCCCAACGTGCGCCCTGTGAAGCAGAAGGCAAGGCGGCAGTCCACAGAAAAGCAGGCCTTCATCGTCCAAGAGACCCGCAAACTAGAAGCCGTTGGGGTCATTTGCGAGGTCCAATACCCGGATTGGTTGGCCAACCCTGTCGTTGTACCAAAGAAGGGAGGGAACGAGCGCATGTGTGTCGACTTCACCAACCTCAACAAGGCATGCCCGCAAGATCCGTTCCCGCTCCCCCGTATCGACCAGATCGTTGATTCCACCGCAGAATGCGACCTGCTATGCTTTTTGGATGCCTTCTCTGGGTATCACCAGATCAAGATGGCGGTAGAAGACGTCGAAAAGACAACCTTCCTAACCCCGTGTGGGGTGTACTGCTACACGTGCATGCCCTTCGGGCTGCGTAACGCAGGGGCGACCTTTCAGCGGCTGATGCACATCACCTTGGGCCTGCAGCTCGGGAAGAATGTTGAGGCTTACGTCGATGACATTGTGGTGAAGTCTTGGGAGGCCAGGACCCTGATACAAGACCTGGAGGAAACCTTCGCGAGCCTCAACGCAGTGAACCTGCGGCTCAACCCAGAGAAGTGTGTGTTCGGATTCCCCTCGGGCAAGCTCTTGGGTTTCCTCGTGTCCCACCGAGGCATCGAGGCTAACCCGGAAAAGGTCAAGGCGGTCGAGGACATGAGCCCGCCAAAGACCCTCATAGAAATGCAGAAGCTCACTGGGCGCGTGACCGCACTGGGCGCTTCATCTCCAAGTTGGGGGAGCGAGCGCTGCCCTTCTTCCAGCTAATGAAGAAAAAGGGGCCCTTTGAATGGACTGAAGAGGCTGACAAGGTGTTCCAGGATCTCAAGAGATACCTGACCAGCCCTCCGTCATGGTGGCCCCGCGCCGTCAAGAGCCCCTGGTGCTTTACCTCACCGCCACTCCCTACTCCGCCAGCGCAGCCCTAGTGGCGGTTAGGGAGGAGCGTCGAATCAAAACCACAGCAGCAGCCCGGGACAAGGCAAAACAGGAACAAGGAAGGCCCACAGAAACCGCCACCATGGCTGAGGAGGAACAGCCGCCGCAGAGGAGCGCACCGGAGTCGGAAGAGGCTCCTCTCCCAGATGGCCAGCCTCAGGAGGCCTCATTGCCTCAGGAGGCGCCATGGTCCCCGGAGGGCGCCACCAGCACTGACGCACCCAACCTCGTTGAGCACCGAGTGTACTTCGTCAGCACGGTGTTGCGGGACGCGAGGGCATGGTACCCCATGCCTCAGAAGCTCCTCCTCGCGCTACTGGTGGCCTTGTGCAAGCTACGGCACTTTTTTCAGGGTCACCCCATCAAGGTCATCTCGTCATACCCCCTGGAGAGAGTGCTCAAGAGCCCTAACTCAGCTGGAAGGGTCGCTGTGTGGAACATAGAACTGCAAGCGCTTCAGCTTGAATTCAGCACGACCAGAGTCATCAAGGGAGCAGCATTAGCGGATTTTGTGGCAGAATGGACGGAGGCACCAGGCCTCAAGGCCGACGAGGATCGGTCCCTCTCCCCGGGAAGCGAGGCGCTAGAAGGCTGGGTCATGTACTTCGATGGGGCGTTATCCAGGCATGGCGCTGGGGTTGGGGCGGTGCTTATATCGCCCACTCAGGACAAGCTCTAATACGCTGTACAGCTCTGTTTCCAGCAAGGTGAAAAGGTCTCCAACAACATAGCGGAGTATGAAGGTTTAATAGCGGGCTTGAAGGCCGCAGCTGCCCTGGGGGTGAAACGCCTCACCATCAAGGGCGATTCGCAGCTCCTTGTCAATTTCTCCAACAAGGTGTACGAGCCGAAATATGAGCACATGGAAGCCTACCTTGCGGAGGTCCGCAGGATGGAGAAGCAGTTCTGGGGGTTGGAGTTGCAGCATGTGCCCCGTGGCACCAATCAGGAGGCCGACGACATCGCCAAACGGGCGTCCAGGCGGTTACCTCAGGAGCATGGCGTCTTTGAGGAGCGCCTCTTCAAGCCCTCAGCCCTGCTGTCATTGTAACACCCTCGATGCGACTATAGCTCCCACGTGTCGAGGCGCGACTTAGAGACATAATCGCATTGAAGGCATCTGTCGCAAGTTAGGCAATCTTCACAACATCCCATGTAATATGAACATAAAGGGAGATAACATAGTTGGCTTACACTCGCCACGTCAATCAAGTACATAAATAACATTACATCATCCAAACACTCATGGCCCGACTACGGCGCCAAAATAAAAGAGAACCCAACATGCGACACGGTCCCAATCACCCCCAACTGGGCACCACTACTGATCATCGGGAAAAGAAACATAGTAACGTTGAGATTCTTCGTCCAACTCCCACTTGAGCTCATACGCGTCTGCTGGAGCGGAATCATCAGGCCCTGCATCTGGTGTAATAGTAATCTGTGAGCCACAGGGACTCAGCAATCTCGCACCCTCGCGATCAAGACTATTTAAGCTTAAAGGTAAGGCAAGGTAAATATGTGGAGCTGCAGCAAGCGTCTAGCAAATATGGTGGCTAACTTATTCGTAAAAGAGAGCGAGAAGAGGAGGCAAAGCACGAGAGAGAAACTAAAGAGCAACCTGCGCAAACATTACTCCAACACCGTGTCCGCTTCCCGGACTCCGCCGAGAACAGGTCATCACGGTAACACACTCAGTTGATTCATTTTAATTAAATTAAGGTTCAAGTTATCTACAACCGGACATTAACAAATTCCCATCTGCCCATAACCGCGGGCACGGCTTTCGAAAATTCAATCCCTGCAGGGGAGTCCCAACTTAGCCCATGACATGCTCTCACGGTCAACGAAGGAATAGACCTCCTCCCAAGACGTTCCGATCATACTCGGTATCTCGGTTACTCAAGACACTTCAATAGGTTAAAACAAGACCAGCAACACCGCCCGAATGTGCCGACAAATCCCGATAGGAGCTGCACATATCTCTTTCTCAGGGCACACTCATATTGTCCTAGGTACGGGTAGGCTAGCCCAGAGTTGCCCCTGGTGGCCACCGGTAGCTGACAGGTGGACCAACACTCAGAGGAGCTCTGGCCCAGGGGGGGGGTTAAAATAATGATGACCCTTGAGTCTGCAGAACCCAAGGGAAAGAAAAGGCTAGGTGGCGAATGGTAAAACCAATGTTGGGCATTGCTGGAAAAGCTTTAATCAAGGCGAACTATCAAGGGGTTCCCATTATAACCCAACCGCGTAAGGAACGCAAAATCCGGGAACATAACACCGATATAACGGAAACTAGGGCGGCAAGAGTGGAACAAAACACTAGGCGAGAGGCCAAGCCTTCCACCTTTTACCAAGTATATAGATGCATTAAGATAACATAGCAATATAATGATATCCCAACAAGTAAATAAAAGATGTCCAACAAGGAACGGCCTCCAATCTTCACCTGCAACTAGCAACGCTATAAGAGGGGCTGAGCAAAGCGGTAACATAGCCAATCAACGGTTTGCTATGACAATGGTGGGTTAGAGGTTTGACATGGCAATTTGGGAGGCTTAAAAGCAAGTGGTAGGCATCGTAGCATTGGCATAGCAAAAGAGGGAGCAAACTAGCATAGCAAAGATAGTAGTGATTTTGAGGGTATGATCATCTTGCCTACACAGTTGTCAGAGTTGACTGGATCCTCGAAAGCAAACTTAACGGGCTCCTCGTTAGCGAACTCGTCTCCTAGCTCTACCCAAACAAGACAAACAAGCAACAAGGATACAATCAACCACGTGCAAACTCAAACAACACAATGCAAAGATGATATGCTATGCGGAATGCGATGCGGGATGCAAAATGCAAGATATGACAGGAAATGCATGAACCTGGCCTCAACTTGGAATTCCAAGTGTTCCACTGGAAAGATGAGACGAAATCGCTTGAAAACGATATAAAGAACGCCGGAATTGGAGTTATTGTTTGGAAATGGCAAGCGATTTAAATATGCCACCACTCTGCGATTTACAGCAAGTAGGCATCTAAATGCAACGAAATGAACATGCTACAGCACCCAAACATGACAACAAAATACATGGAAGGGATGCACACAAGATGGTTAACAAAAGTCTAGCACTGAGCTATGGTCAATTCATCCATTAACAGGTTCAAACAAGCATGGAAAAAATGCATATGACAAACAGATCTCAGACTTAGTGAAATCAACACTTTTCTGGAATATTAGATCAGGTAGCCCTCTTCGGAGCAAAAAACTACATGCTACAGGATCTGATCATGGCAAACTAAAGCATGGCATGGAGCTACTCAAAGAGCTTAACAAAAGTCCCTTAGTGACCTTGAGCCAAAAGGGATCAGAAAATACAATTGCAAGCATGTGAACATAGGAAAAACATAATCAGTTTTCAGACTTGGTGAAAACTGGAACATGCTGAAAACAGATATAAAGTAGGCATGTTTACGAGCTCGATGCACTCACTACAGAGCAAGTCATGGCAAGACAAGCATACACCCATCAAGAAGGCACAAAATGCAATCTACATGGCAAGAACAATAGCATAGCATGGATGGATCAACTACAAAAACATCGGCAAAATTGCAAAAAAGTTGACAATCTGCCCAGATTCACAAAGTAGCAAAAGTAGAGCTCGATTGACTCAAGCTAGGGTGCTCCATAATTGCAAACAAAGACATGGATAGATAAAGCACTACAAGATTAACAAAACATCCTTACTGACCATCCTCAAAAGAGGCACGAATCACTAGGAAACAACAAGAACTATAGCATCATGAGATAAACAGATCAAGGACTTGGTGGATTTGCTAAGTCCCTGAAAACAGAATTAGCAAGTGCACCACTTTGCAAGCTTGCACAAGTCACCACACACATCACAAAAATACATGGGTTGCACCTCTGGAAAGATGACAAAACCCTTAACAAAACACATGTAGAGCATCATGGCATATCATGCACACATTAATCATGGCAAAAATGACAAAAACCCAAACGGAGTAGCAGATCTGACAATTAACTCAAGTAGCCCTCTTCTAACAACATTTCAGACATCAAGATGAACTCAAATGAAAATGATGCAATGGAACGAAATGATGTACTCTCTGAGATGAATATTTTGTTATGCTATATGCATTAATCGGAGCTACAGATGCAAAGTTACGGGGCTACGAACATGAGCATATGGACTGAAATCTCCGGGACTTGGACGAATTTCACCTATGGTTTCACTGTTCACAGATCTGGATCGGGCGAAGGTCACTGTAGCACGGCGGCGCGGATCACAAGGATGACCGGGGTTCTTCGCCGGAGTTGAGGGAGAGGCCGGAGGGATCGCCGGGGTGGAGATCCGGCGAGGAGGAGGGCCGTGCGGGGCAGCGCGGGGACCGGCCGGCGAGCTCGGGCGGTGGCTTGCCGGGCGGCGAGCGGCGGAGCTGCGGTGCTCGTCGCCGGCGTGGAGAGGCGGCGGCGTGCAGCGGCTCGTCGGCAGGGAGGCGGCTCGGCCGCGGAGAAGAGGAGGCGGGCGGCGGCGCGGCGAGGCGGAGGAGGCGGCGCCGCAGGTAAGGGAGGCGGCGCGAGGCGGCGGACGGGAGAGGAGGCGGGTGGCGGCGCGCTGGGCCGCGGGGGCCGGCCACGGGCCGAGCGGGCCCGCGTGGTGCGGCGAAGTGGGCACGGGCGGCGGCCAATAGGGAGGCGCCACGTGGCGGCGGCGAGGTGCAACGGACACGTCCGTCGGTGGGGGAAGTTGTCCGGCGGCGACGATGATGATTTTTTTAGGGTTTTGGGGGGAGAAAGATCCGGATTTGGAGGGGGTATATATATAGGCATAGAGGGAGCTAGGAGAGTCCAAATGAGGTGCGGTTTTCGGACACGCGATCGTGATCGAACGATCTAGATGATGGAGAAGGCTTAGGTGGGTTTTTGGCCAAATTGGAGGGGTGTTGGGCTGCAACACACACTAGGCCTTTTCGGTCCCTCGGTTAACCGTTGGAGTATCAAACGAAGTCCAAATGATACGAAACTTGACACGCGGTCTACCGGTAGTAAACCAAGGCCGCTTGGAAAGTCTCGGTCCAATCAGGAAATGTTTAATCCCCACACACGAAAGAAAGCTAGAAATGACCACCGGAGAAGAACGAAGCGCCGGAATGCAAAACGGACAACGGGGAAAATGCTCGAATGCATGAGATGAACACGTATGCAAATGCAATGCACATGATGACATGATATGAGATGCATGACAATGACAACAACACACAGAGACAAAACCCGAACCCGAGGAAAATAAATATAACTTAACGCCGGAAATGGCAAGAGTTGGAGTACAAATTGTGAAAGTTACATCCAGGGTGTTACAACACTCCACCACTACGAAAGGATCTCGTCCCGAGATCTAGGACTGAAAGAACGCCGGGTACTCAGAACGGAGGTGATCCTCGCGTTCCCAAGTAGCTTCACGTTCGGAATGGTGTGACCACTTGACTTTGAGAAATTTGATTGACTTGTTGCGAGTCTTGCGTTCAGTCTCTTCAAGAATAGCAACTGGGTGCGCACGATAAGAGAGATCTTCTTGGAGCTCAATGTCCTCGAAGTTGACGGTGCGGTCAGGAGTCTTGAAGCACTTTCGAAGCTGAGAGACATGGAACACGTCATGAACATTTGCAAAGTTTGAAGGAAGCTCGAGTTGATAGGCAAGGTCGCCTCTCTTGCTGACAATCTTGAAAGGTCCCACATATCTGGGGGCAAGCTTCCCTTTGATACCGAAGCGACGAGTACCTTTCATAGGAGAGACGCGGAGGTAAACATGATCTCCGATCTCGAAAGCCAAATCACGGTGCTTACTATCATAGTAGCTCTTCTGGTGGGATTGGGCTGCTTTGAGGTTGTCACGAATGACTTTGCACATTTCTTCTGCCTCTGTGATTAAGTCATTACCCAAAAGCTAACGTTCACAGGTTTCAGACCAGTTGAGAGGGGTACGGCACTTCCTGCCATACAGAATTTCAAAAGGGGCCTTGCCCGAACTTGCTTGAAAACTGTTGTTGTAGGAGAATTCAGCATAAGGAAGACAATCTTCCCACTTCATACCGAAGGAGATCACACAAGCCCTGAGCATATCTTCAAGAATCTGGTTGACACGCTCGACATGACCGCTAGTTTGAGGATGGAAAGCTGTGCTGAAGCGCATGTTGGTGCCCATGGCCTTCTGAAAAGAATCCCAAAACTACGAGGTAAAGACGCTTCCACGGTCTGAAGAGATCACTTGAGGAATACCATGCAGAGAGACAATACGAGAGGTATAGAGTTCCACCAATTGAGCTGCAGTGATCGACTCTTTGATAGGCAGAAAATGAACCACTTTGGTGAGTTTGTCGATGACAACGAATATAGCATCATTGCCACGCTTGGACTTTGGAAACCCAGTCACGAAGTCCATTTCAATGTGGTCAAACTTCCATTCTGGAATGGCAAGAGGTTGGAGGAGACCTGCTGGCCTTTGGTGTTCTGCCTTCACTCTTCTGCAGACATCACATTCATTCATGAATTGAGCGATCTCGCGCTTCATTCGAGTCCACCAATAAGCTTGCTTGAGGTCCTGATACATCTTCGTGCTCCTAGGGTGGATGGAGAGGAGAGAATTGTGAGCCTCGTTCATGATCACTTTACGGAGGTCACCTTTGGGTACAACAATACGATCCTCGAAGAAAAGAGTGTCCTTGTCATCAAGGCGGTAGCACTTGTACTTGGGTTGACTCTTGGCAATCCCAATCTTCACCTTTTTCACCATAGCATCAAGAAGCTGGGCTTGGCGAATCTGGTCTTCCAAGGTAGGAGAGACTTGAAGGTTGGCGAGGAAACCTTGAGGAACAACTAGCAGGTTAAGTTTGCGGAAAGCTTCACAAAGCTCGGGTTGATAAGGCTTGAGAATCAGACTGTTGCAGTAAGCCTTTCTGCTCAAAGCGTCAGCAATCACATTTGCCTTGCCTGGAGTATACTCGATACTTGGATTATACTCTTGAATCATTTTGACCCATCGAGTTTGCCTGAGGTTGAGATTAGGCTGAGTGAAGATGTACTTGAGACTCTTGTGATCAGTGAAAATGTCCACTTTTCTTCCCAATAGAAGATGTCTCCAAGTCAAAAGAGCATGCACAACTGCCGCCAACTCGAGATCATGAGTGGGGTAGTTCTTCTCATTAGGCTTCAACTGGCGAGAGGTATAAGCAACAACTTTCTTCTCTTGCATCAAAACTGCGCCAAGACCTTGGAGAGAGGCATCACAAAAGACCTCGTATGGCTTGGATTCATCAGGCGGAGTCAGAACTGGAGCAGTGATCAATTTCTCTTTCAAAGTGTTGAAAGCAATATCACACTCCGGAGACCAAACGTACTTGACGTGCTTCTGAAGAAGATTTGAGAGAGGCTTCACGATCTTAGAAAAGTTTTCAACGTATCTTCGGCAATAGCTTGCGAGACCGAGAAAACTGCGGAGTTGCTTCATGTTCTGAGGAGGTTCCCAATTCACAATTGCAGACACCTTCTCAGGATTTACGGCAATGCCCTTGGCAGAGATGATATGACCAAGATAAAGAACCTCATCCAGCCAAAATTCACACTTGGAGAACTTGGCGTAGAACTGATGTTCTCTGAGCTTATCAAGAACCAAACGCAAGTGCTTGGCATGATCTTCCTTGTTCTTGGAGAAAACCAGAATGTCGTCGAGATAGACCAAAACGAAGTCATTGGTGTTGGCGTTGAAGATGAAGTTCATCATGCGAGAGAACGTCGGAGGAGCATTGACGAGACCAAAAGACATGACAGAGTATTCATATGAACCAAAGCTTGTCCTGAAAGCCGTCTTGGGAATATCTTGCTCACGGATTCGAATCTGATGATAACCCATACGCAGATCAAGCTTGGAGAATACTCGAGCACCTTTGAGTTGTTCGAACAGCTCGTTGATGTTGGGAAGTGGGTATTTGTTCTTGATGGTCTTCTTGTTCAATGGACGGTAATCAACACAAAGTCGGTCCGTTCCATCCTTCTTCTTCACAAAAAGAACACCACAACCCCACGGAGAAGAACTAGGCCGGATGAGACCCATTTTCTCTTGAATATCGAGTTGCTTCTTCAGCTCCTTCAATTCTTCAGGTCCGAGCTTGTAAGGACGCTGGCACACAGGTTCCGTGCCAGGCTCAAGATCAATAACGAATTCAATTGGCCGGTGCGGAGGCATTCCTGGGAGCTCTTCTGGAAAGACGTCTTGATACTCGCAAACGACTGGAATTTGAGAGATAGCATCCATTTCACCCCTCTCATTGAGAGAAAACAGACGAATGGTATAATCACAAGCGGCAAAGACAATTACATCCTTAGACGAATGAGTCAATTGAATCTGCCTTGCTGCACAATCAAGATGTGCCTTGTGCTTAGAAAGCCAATCCATTCTGAGAATAAGATCAATATCCGAGTCACCGAGATCCGTTGGAGAAGCCAAGAACTTGTAGTCACCCAAAGTGATAGAAACATCCGAAACGATGGAGTTAGCATGCATGCGCTTACCGGGAGAGACAACTGCTAAAGGACTAGGAAAAACTTGCGAAACCAATTCATGCCTATTTGTAAACAGTCTCGATATGAAGCAATGCGACGCACCAGTGTCAAAATGAACTTTTGCAGGTATATCATTAACAGGAAGGTTACCCAGGATCACATCTGACGAGTCCTCTGCCTGAGCCGCATTCATCAAATTGACCTTGGCATGCTTGGGGTTATGCTTGACCACAGCTGTACTTGCCGATCTGACAGGAGGAGGAAGACGCCTCTGGTTGAAACACTTGTTGGCATAGTGACCCTTCTGTTGGCACTTGTTGCACGTGACCTCCGAAAGCGGACGGTGATACGGAGCACTCGATCTTGGAGCTTGAGACGAAGTCTTGTTCTGAAAGCCAGGGTTGGTTGGGTGGGAAGAACCACTGCCACCTTTGCTCTTCTGCTGATACGGCTGACGGAACGGAGGAGGAGGAAGCCAATACTTCTGCTGCTTGGACACTTGAGTAGAGGAAGAAGGAGTAACATCTCTGACTCGCTTCTTGGAAGCATCACACCTCAACTGAGCAGCCTCTTGCTTCAGTGCCATGTTGTAGAACTCATCATATCTCAAGGGCTCGAAGAGAACAAGAGCTAGCTGAATTTCTTCTCTGAGAGCACCCCTGAACTGGTATATCATGCTCTTCTCATCAGGGACGTCCTGCTTGGCAAAGCGGGCGAGCTTCTGGAACAACTTGTTGTAGTCATAGACAGACAAAGAGCCTTGCTTCAGGTTGCGGAATTCCTCACGCTTGCTTTCAACCACGCTCTGCGGAATATGATGAGCTCGGAAATCTTGAAGGAAATCATCCCAAGTGATAACACGTCCACCTCTGGAGTCCTTGTACTGCTGGAACCATTCTGCAGCTTGATCTTTGAGTTGGAAGGAAGCGAACTTGACAAAGTCCTCAGGCCTGACGTTACTGCACTCGAAATGCTTGCACAGATCCACTAGCCAATCGTCAGCATCGGTTGCCTCAACACAATTGCTGAAAGTCTTTGGCCCGTTAGCAAGGAACTGGTTGAGTGAAGCAAAGTGATTCTGATTGCTGCCTTGATTCCCTTGGTTGCCTTGATTGCGCTCTTGGAGAATTTGCATGATCAACTGTGTGTTTGCATTGGTTGCGGCCATCACAGCTTTCCATGCCTCCGGAGGAGGTGGAAGTGGTGGCGGATCAGGATTCGGAGTCGTGCGCGTTGGAGGGGCCATCCTGAAGAGGTTGACCACCATTAGCACATTGATAGACAAATATTGAAGCTGAATCCAACGGAATGAAAATTGCAACATATAGTCTTCACATCCGAACCAAATGAACGAATGCATTCCTCTTGAAATGGTCACATATCCATAAATTGAGAAGCCACGTAGAATTAAGGTAGAGAAATAAATCAACAAGGTACGGATCAAGAACGAATAATTGGTAAGAAATCCCAATCTCAAACCAATATCCGTGGTAGAAGAACTAGAGCTACAAGAATTCCCACCTATGAAACTCCCGAACCTTTCCGATTATGCAATCAGGTGTTGGGGATACAGGGGAAGCATAATATCTCACCCAAACTAGCAATTCCTACATCCAGCTGTATCCATCCTTCAACACATAACCAAGAAACCTTCGGAAACCATCTACCTCAACCTTCGAAAAGCATCTGTTATACAAGTTATGGCGATACTCCCGAACTCCCGCCCCAGTACTGGGTGGCGTCGAGGTTATCTCACCAACGAACTGCATAAAAGAGATTTTCGATGTCGGCGTACTAAACTCAGGTATTCCAGAACTGCAACGGTAAAATTATGATGACAACACCTCAGAGCTCAAATCCCCGGGACACTTCCACTAAACCCCTAACAGGAGGCACCAAGACAATGTTCTCATCATAAAACCATCGGAACGATTCCAAGATACCCGCGTGATCCTAAAATTTTTTTTAGTGAAATTTGAGAAGAGAAGAGTCAAAACTCTATGTCAGGATGCCTTACCAGAGCGATGAGGAGACTGGGAAGTAAAAAGAATTCCTAAACTCTCCGATATATAATTCCTAAAAGACTCAAAACATTTTTTTCTAGACACAACTCGGCCGCTAAAAACGATCAAGCAATGGGGCTCCTAAGGTCATGGAAGGCTCTGATACCAACTTGTAACACCCTCGATGCGACTATAGCTCCCACGTGTCGAGGCTCGACTTAGAGACATAATCGCATTGAAGGCATCTGTCGCTAGTTCGGCAATCTTCACAACATCCCATGTAATATGAACATAAAGGGAGATAACATAGTTGGCTTACACTCGCCACGTCAATCAAGTACATAAATAACATTACATCATCCAAACACTCATGGCCCGACTACGGCGCCAAAATAAAAGAGAACCCAACATGCGACACGGTCCCAATCACCCCCAACTGGGCACCACTACTGATCATCGGGAAAAGAAACATAGTAACGTTGAGAGTCTTCGTCGAACTCCCACTTGAGCTCATACGCGTCTGCTGGAGCGGAATCATCAGGCCCTGCATCTGGTGTAATAGTAATCTGTGAGCCACAGGGACTCAGCAATCTCGCACCCTCGCGATCAAGACTATTTAAGCTTAAAGGTAAGGCAAGGTAAATATACGGAGCTGTAGCAAGCGTCTAGCAAATATGGTGGCTAAGTTATTCGTAAAAGAGAGCGAGAAGAGGAGGCAAAGCACGAGCGACAAACTAAAGAGCAACCTGCGCAAACATTACTCCAACACCGTGTCCGCTTCCCGGACTCCGCCGAGAAGAGGCCATCACGGTAACACACTCAGTTGATTCATTTTAATTAAATTAAGGTTCAAGTTATCTACAACTGGACATTAACAAATTCCCATCTGCCCATAACTGCAGCCACGGCTTTCGAAAGTTAAATCCCTGCAAGGGAGTCCCAACTTACCCCATGACAAGCTCTCACGGTCAACGAAGGAATACACGTCCTCCCAAGACGTTCCGATCAGACTCGGTATCTCGGTTACTCAAGACACTTCGACAGGTTAAAACAAGACCAGCAACACCGCCCGAATGTGCCGACAAATCCCAATAGGAGCTGCACATATCTCTTTCTCAGGGCACACTCATATTGTCCTAGGTACGGGTAGGCTAGCCCAGAGTTGCCCCTGGTGGCCACCGGTAGCTGACAGGTGGACCAACACTCAGAGGAGCTCTGGCCCAGGGGGGGGGTTAAAATAATGATGACCCTTGAGTCTGCAGAACCCAAGGGAAAGAAAAGGCTAGGTGGCGAATGGTAAAACCAATGTTGGGCATTGCTGGAAAAGCTTTAATCAAGGCGAACTATCAAGGGGTTCCCATTATAACCCAACCGCGTAAGGAACGCAAAATCCGGGAACATAACACCGATATAACGGAAACTAGGGCGGCAAGAGTGGAACAAAACACTAGGCGAGAGGCCAAGCCTTCCACCTTTTACCAAGTATATAGATGCATTAAGATAACATAGCAATATAATGATATCCCAACAAGTAAATAAAAGATGTCCAACAAGGAACGGCCTCCAATCTTCACCTGCAACTAGCAACGCTATAAGAGGGGCTGAGCAAAGCTGTAACATAGCCAATCAACGGTTTGTTAGGACAATGGTGGGTTAGAGGTTTGACATGGCAATTTGGGAGGCTTAAAAGCAAGTGGTAGGCATCGTAGCGTTGGCATAGCAAAAGAGGGAGCAAACTAGCATAGCAAAGATAGTAGTGATTTTGAGGGTATGATCATCTTGCCTACACAGTTGTCAGAGTTGACTGGATCCTCGAAAGCAAACTCAACGGGCTCCTTGTTAGCGAACTCGTCTCCCAGCTCTACCCAAACAAGACAAACAAGCAACAAGGATACAATCAACCACGTGCAAACTCAAACAACACAATGCAAAGATGATATGCTATGCGGAATGCGATGCGGGATGCAAAATGCAAGATATGACAGGAAATGCATGAACCTGGCCTCAACTTGGAATTCCAAGTGTTCCACTGGAAAGATGAGACGAAATCGCTTGAAAACGATATAAAGAACGCCGGAATTGGAGTTACGGTTTGGAAATGGCAAGCGATTCAAATATGCCACCGGTCTGCGATTTACAACAAGTAGGCATCTAAATGCAACGAAATGAACATGCTACAGCACCCAAACATGACAACAAAATACATGGAAGGGATGCACACAAGATTATTAACAAAAGTCTAGCACTGAGCTATGGTCAATTCATCCATTAATAGGTTCAAACAAGCATGGCAAAAATGCATATGACAAACAGATCTCAGACTTAGTGAAATCAACACTTGTCTAGAATATCAGATCAGGTAGCCCTCTTCGGAGCAAAAAACTACATGCTACAGGATCTGATCATGGCAAACTAAAGCATGGCATGTAGCTACTCAAAGAGCTTAACAAAAGTCCCTTAGTGACCTTGAGCCAAAAGGGATCAGAAAATACAACTGCAAGCATGTGAACATAGGAAAAACATAATCAGTTTTCAGACTTGGTGAAAACCGGAACATGCTGGATTCAGATATCAAGTAGGCATGTTTACGAGCTCGATGCACTCACTACAGAGCAAGTCATGGCAATACAAGCATACACCCATAAAGAAGGCACAAAATGCAATCTAGACATGGCAAGAACAATAGCATAGCATGGATGGATCAACTACAACAACATCGGCAAAATTGCAAACAAGTTGACAATCTGCCCAGATTCACAAAGTAGCAAAAGTAGAGCTCGTTTGACTCAAGCTAGGTTGCTCCATAATTGCAAACAAAGACATGGATAGATAAAGCACTACAAGATTGACAAAACATCCTTACTCACCATCCTCAAAAGAGGCACGAATCACTAGGAAACAAGAAGAACTATGGCATCATGAGATAAACAGATCAAGGACTTGGTGGATTTGCTAAGTCCCTGAAAACAGAATTAGCAAGTGCACCACTTTGCAAGCTTGCACAAGTCACCACACACATCACAAAATTACATGGTTTGCACCTATGGAAAGATGACAAAACCCTTAACAAAACACATGTAGAGCATCATGGCATATAATGCACACATTAATCATGGCAAAAATGACAAAAACCCAAACGGAGTAGCAGATCTGACAATTAACTCAAGTAGCCCTCTTCTAAGAACATTTCAGGCATCAAGATGAACTCAAATGAAAATGATGCAATGGAACGAAATGATGTACTCTATGGGATGAACATTTTGATATGCTATATGCATTAATCGGAGCTACGGATGCAAAGTTACGGGGCTACGAACATGAGCATATGGACTGAAAATCTCCGGGACTTGGACGAATTTCACCTATGGTTTCACTCTTCACAGATCTGGATCGGGCGAAGGTCACTGTAGCACAGCGGCGCGGATCACGAGGGTGACCGGGGTTCTTCGCCGGAGTTGAGGGAGAGGACAGAGGGATCGCCGGGGTGGAGATCCGGCGAGGAGGAGGGCCGTGCGGGGCGGCGCGGGGACCGGCCGGCGAGCTCGGGCGGTGGCTTGCCGGGCGGCGAGCGGCGGAGCTGCGGCGCACGTCGCCGGCGTGGAGAGGTGGCGGCGTGCAGCGACTCGTCGGCGGGGAGGCGGCTCGGCCGCGGAGAAGAGGAGGCGGGCGGCGACGTGGCGAGGCGAAGGAGGCGGCGCGGCAGGCAAGGGAGGCGGCGCGAGGCGGCGGACGGGAGAGGAGGCGGGCGGCGGTGCGCTGGGCCGTGGGGGCCGGCCACGGGCCGAGAGGGCCCGCGTGGTGCGGCGAAGTGGGCACGGGCGGCGGCCAATAGGGAGGCACCACATGGTGGCGGCGAGGTGCAACGGACACGTCCGTCGGTGGGGGAAATTATCCAGCGGCGACGATGATGATTTTTTTAGGGTTTTGGGGGGGAGAAAGGTCCGGATTTGGAGGGGGTGTATATATAGGCATAGAGGGAGCTAGGAGAGTCCAAATGAGGTGCGGTTTTCGGCCACGCGATCGTGATCGAACGATCTAGATGATGGAGAAGGCTTAGGCGGGTTTTGGGCCAAATTGGAGGGGTGTTGGGCTGCAACACACACTAGGCCTTTTCGGTCCCTCGGTTAACCATTGGAGTATCAAACGAAGTCCAAATGATACGAAACTTGACAGGAGGTCTACCTGTAGTAAACCAAGGCCTCTTTCCAAGTCTCGGTCCAATCCGGAAATGTTTAATCCCCACACACGAAAGAAACCTAGAAATGACCACCGGAGGAGAACGAAGTGCCGGAATGCAAAACGGACAACGGGGAAAATGCTCGAATGCATGAGATGAACACGTATGCAAATGCAGTGCACATGATGACATGATATGAGATGCATGACAACGACAACAACACACGGAGACAAAACCCAAACCCGAGGAAAATAAATATAACTTAACGCCGGAAATGGCAAGAGATGGAGTACAAATTGGGAAAGTTACATCCGGGGTGTTATAGTCATTGTCAAACACGGCTCAGCCTCGGGAGGAGCTCCCCCAGCCACCTGCCTCAGGAGCCCCGGTCTATGGCCCGGCCTCAGGAGCACGCCTGCTCCTGACGATGGAACCTCAGGAGGGGTGCTGGATCACGGAGCTCCGGAGTTACTTAACACAAGGGACCCTGCCGGAGAAGGAGGAGGAAGCGGAGCGTGTGGCACGGCAGGCCACGGCATACTGCATCAAGGATGGAGAGCTCTACCGGAAGCGACCAAACGATGTATCCCTGCGCTGCATCTCCAGGGAGCAAGGAAAGGAACTGCTGGAAGATATACACGACGGAGACTGTGGACATCATTCATCATCACGGACCCTCGTCGGCAAGGCATTCCGCAGTGGGTTTTATTGGCCCACCGCACTCAATGACGCCGTCAAACTGGTGAAAGCTTGCGAGGCCTGCCAGTTCCACGTCAAGAAAATCCATCAGCCGGCAGGAGGCCTGCAGACTATACACCTTTCATGGCCATTCGCAGTCTGGGGGCTGGACATCCTGGGCCCGTTTCCTCGGGCGCCAGGAGGCTACCGCTACCTCTACATCGCCGTGGACAAGTTCTCCAAGTGGGCTGAAGTAGAGGCCGTCCGCACCATCCCCGCGGGTTCCGCGGTCAAGTTCATCAGGGGCATCGTGAGCCGGTTCGGGGTGCCGAACCGCATCATCACAGACAACGGTTCGCAGTTCACCAGTGACCTCTTCAAAAAATACTATGCTAACCTTGGAACGCAGATATGCTACGCTTTGATGGCGCACCTGTCGGCGTTCTGGGAACGGGGGTCCCCATACTTGCCTGCCTACGGCCTGCGGCATGGCTCAAAGGGGGGCCCGGCACGGCCCGTCTTCATCAACACAGACCCAAGACCCTCGCGAGGGGCCAAGCCTCGCGGGGCGGACGACACGGAGCTTCCTCAGGCACAGCCTCATCAGGCTGGCTCGCGAGGAGGCGGAGAGATCAAGGCGGGGTACCTCACGAGGTGCCCGTGAAGCAGGCCATGACGACCAAAGGCGCCAGGCGGGCGCCAGCCCGCGCAGTGTCCTCCTTTCCTCTTTGGTGCAAAGGGAGCAAGCGCAGGCGAGAGCATCAAGCAAAGGCACCCGTTTCGGTGCAACGAGACCAAGACCAGTCCAACGGCAGGAAGGAAGTCATTGTGGAGCCCAAGCTAGCGTCATCACTAGAGCCTTTGGCAGGCGAGGACCAACTTTAGTCAGGTTAAGTGTACCAGATGTTCCCCTTCAAAATGGCCAATTGTTGGCGCCCTTCCCGCTCAATTTTTGGGAAGAGGCCCAGGGCCTTTGCCTATAAATAGGACTAGCCACCCCAGGGTAGAAAAGAGGATCGAGATCGGATCGCAATCGAGAAGAGAGAGAGAGAGAGAAGGGTGACTGAACTCTTCCTAGCAGTTCATCCCCCCAGCCAAGAACAGACCCTCGCGAGGCTGTTCCTCCTTGTATTGCTCATCATCATCAGCCCAAGAGGAAATCCACCACACCACACACTGGAGTAGGGTATTACACCACAATGGTGGCCCGAACCAGTATAAACCCTGTGTCTCTTGTGCTGTTCTTTCCATAGCTTAGATCTTAGCGAGGCGGAGGGGTGCAGGTAGGTAGAAGGCGAAACCTCCACGCGCACCCCAGTGTTCGAACCTCAAGGGTCTGCCGGAACCCAAAATCCGACATTTGGCGCGCCAGGTAGGGGTGCGCCGGAATTCGTCTTCCACCACCCCATTCTCATCCGACCATCGCGTCCATGTCTGATGGTCGTCGGGCCCGCGCCGAGCGCCGGGCCGCTCTCGCTTCCCGCGTCGCCCAGACAGCTCCCGTCGGCGGGCGTCCTCACCGTTCCCCGTAACCTGCCGTCAACGCTGCCACCGGCCCGGCGGGGGACGAGCAGCAAGCGTCGTCTCAGCATCCGTCCGTGCGGCAAGACGGCCGCACCACTACTCCCTCGCTCACCCCAGCTGGTTCTTCGTCCCGCGCGCTCCGCGCACCCATGGATGCTCGAGCTGCACTCATCACGGCAAACGAGCTCCTGCGCTACCATCCCGTCGACGACGTCTATGAAGAATGGCTCGACCGCGTCGCTGAGCTTGTCCGCGCCGCCCGTTCCGCTGCACCGCACCCCGCCCCGCGCGGGCGATGAAGCTCCAGCGGCGCCCCGGCCGCCTTCTCCTCAATAAGGCGCCATGCCTCCAAGGCGCGTGGCCCCTGGGCAGAACCCACTCTATCAAGTGCCAGCGCGGCAAGAGCAGAGCTGCCAAGAAGTCCCTCTCCCGCAAGAAGCTGCCCGGGCGCTCCCTGCTCCAGCACGTCGCGACCACGCTCCTGCTCCCGCACGTCGAGACCCCGCGCTGCTCCCAGCTGCAGCGCGTGGGGACATGCAAGACCAAGCTCTCTGTAGCCCAAGGCCTCCCATGGCCACAACTGGCTGTCATGCCTTCACCACCGAGCTGTGCAGCGTCGCGTGGCCCGGCAAGTTCAAGCCAGACCTGCCTCCTCGTTATGACGGCACGGCCGACCCTGCGGAGTTCCTCCAGCTCTATGAGCTAGGCATCGAAGCTGCCCATGGAGACAAGAAGGTCATGGCGAACTGGTTTCCCATGGCGCTCAAGGACGGGGCCTGCACCTGGCTCCTGAACCTGGCTCCAGGCATGATCTCCTCCTGGGATGAGATGCGCACCCGCTTCATCGCTAACTTCCAAGGTACTCGCGACCAGGCACCCGCCGTGAGCGACATGCGCCGCATCAAGCAACAACCCGGAGAGACCCTGCAGAAGTACATCCAGCGATGTCAAGATGAAGGAGGAGCTGGCGATGCATGAAGACCTGTGCACTTCCTTGGAGTTGTTCAACATGGCAACCAAGTGAGCCAGGGCTGAAGAAGGGCGTCTCTCCCTCCTCGAGCTGCCTGCCACAGACCCAGAAGAGCAGAAGCCCAAGGCCAAGGATGTGAAGCGCAAGGGGGCTGCCGTGCTCGCGGCAGAACCAGACACCAAGCGGGGCAGAGATCAGCCCGAACCTTCCAAGGGCAGTCGGTACTGTGTGTACCACGACCTCTACACCCACAATACCAAAGAATGTCAAGAGCTCCGAGCCGTGCGAGAAGGAAGGATCGGCCGTCGCCCCGACCGCGGTGACCGGGGCTATGGTCGAGTAGGAGGAAGGAACGCAGGACACTGGGAAGACCGCTGCCCGCGCCAAGGGTGGCGCGATCAACCTCGCGAGGATCGCTGGCAAGACCCGCCTCGCGAGGGAGACTGGAGGGACCAGCCTCGCGAGGATCGCCCGCAAGCCAACGCAGGCCTTCCTCCGCTGCCGCCGCAGCCAAGGAGAAACGAGGACCGCCATCAGGATGAGGGGGCTGGGGGCTTCCAGGAGCCGTGCGCGATCGCCTGCATCCTGGGCGGGGCTCAAGCCCCAGCCTCTCAACACATCTTCAAGCAGTTCGCCCGCGAAGTGAATGCAGTCTTCCCCAAGCTCGAAGCCACGCGCCCTCTCAGGTGGTCGGCGTGCGCCATCACGTTCAGCTCAGCAGATCAGCTCAAGTGTGCGGCCACATCCGGAGTCCTCCCGATGCTTTGTTCCCCAATCATCAGCAACATGGTGGTCACCAGGACCCTCATCGATGGCAGGGCAGGGCTCAACGTCCTGTCCGTGGAAACATTCAACAATCTCCAAGTGCCCTACACCCAGCTTCAGCCAACCAAGCCTTTCTCCGGAGTCACCGACGGCTCCACGGTCCCGATTGGGCAGGTCCTCCTCCCTGTCACCTTCGGGGCATGCGACAACTACCGCACCGAGCTCATCGACTTTGACGTTGCTCACATTCGCCTGCCGTACAACGCCATCCTTGGGTACCCCGCGCTGGCCAAGTTCATGGCCGTGACTCACCATGGCTACAACGTCCTCAAGATGCCAGGAAGTGGCGGAGTCATCACGGTGCCCTGTGAAGAGAAGGACGCAGTGTGTTCCCTGGAACGAGCCTTTCAGGCCGCATCCCTAGAAGACCCGGATCGCGGAAGCAGGAGGCTTCCCAAGACCGCCCCCAAGAAGAAGAAGACATCGTCTGGCCCGGCCCCTCAGGAGGCAAGCCCCTCAGGGCCCGCGCCTGCCCAGAGGGAACCTCCTTCCATCGCATAGGAAAGCGCGCCCGGTGCCCTCCTCAGGCAGGGCTCGGGGGCTCTCCCCTGGAGGGCCACCGACCTGGCTAAGGTCACGAGGGAGGCGCTTGGGCACCACATGGAGGCGTGCTTTGAAGCACGTTTCCCTCAAGAAGGAGTAAGGCAAGGAGGGCTAGACCCTCAGGAGTTCGTCAGCAAGGCCATTCAGGAGCTACAGGAGTCAAGATTCATGAGAGGCGGCCACCGCCTACCAGCTTTGGCTCCCCATCCAGGCGAGGATGGTGGGCTGCGCGTCTGCATCGACATACCAGGGCTCAATCGAGTCACCTCTCTGGAGCGCCTCTAGCCCTCGCGAGTGGGGCGCTGCGAAGGTCCACCCCACAGCTACGTTTGCATGCCTTACGGCTTGCCGAACGCGGCTGCCATGTACCAGCACCTCATGAGGGGCATCATGGAGGATCAAGAGGCCAGGCGTTCCGCAGCCCTGGCGGAGATGGAGATGGTCCGCGAGGGGCCACCAGCGCCTCCGGAGCCTCCCCAGGCCCCTGGGCCTGGGGGGGTCGTGAGGATCGGCTTCCGCCGCCCACCGAGTCAGCTACACCAACACTCCTTCGTCATCAACATCATCAGGTGACATCTTGCAAGTTTCATTTCCAGCTGGGAGCGCCCCCCAGGGCTGCATTATTCCCAGGCCGCGTGGGTCCGTCCCTGTGGCATGTACCCCTTTTATTTCATGTTGTTAGCTTACCTTGTTGGGGGTGCCCCACGGGTTGCATCATCCCCAAGTCGCTTGGGCCAGACCCAGCGGCATGTATCCCATTTGCGTTTATTTCCGGCTATGCATTCGACCCACCATGCTTGATTATTTGATGCCTGTCCACGGCACCTCTTCTTCTCCATGCCGACCACTTGCACGTTAAAGGGGGGGGGTACCTGAGCATCGCGACTCAGGGCTCTTACTGGCTCTCCAGCCCTCACCCTCTGGCCTTGTCCACGGCATCGCGACCTGGCATACCAGCGACGGCTGAGACCAGCTCGACGGCCGAGACCCGAGGACGTAGAGTGCCGGCATCTAACCAAATTTGCAGGGACACATCACAAGATAAGGCCCAGTGCCAGGCGCAACCCGCCTAGATGTAGGGCCCTGTGAGTCCCGCGCTGGCTCACAGGTGCCCAGATACACCTCACCAGGCCTTACCGTCCCAGCCACAAATGAGGTGCGGGAGGCGGCCAATAGGGAGGCGCCACATGGCGGCGGCGAGGTGCAACGGACATGTCCGTCGGTGGGGGAAGTTGTCCGGCGGCGACGATGATGATTTTTTTAGGGTTTTGGGGGGGAGAAAGGTCCGGATTTGGAGGGGGTGTATATATAGGCATAGAGGGAGCTAGGAGAGTCCAAATGAGGTGCAGTTTTCGGCCACGCTATCGTGATCGAACGATCTAGATGATGGAGAAGGCTTAGGTGGGTTTTGGGCCAAATTGGAGGGGTGTTGGGCTGCAACACACACTAGGCCTTTTCGGTCCCTCGGTTAACCATTGGAGTATCAAACGAAGTCCAAATGATACGAAACTTGACAGGAGGTCTACCTGTAGTAAACCAAGGCCTCTTTCCAAGTCTCGGTCCAATCCGGAAATGTTTAATCCCCACACACGAAAGAAACCTAGAAATGACCACCGGAGGAGAACGAAGTGCCGGAATGCAAAACGGACAACGGGGAAAATGCTCGAATGCATGAGATGAACACGTATGCAAATGCAATGCACATGATGACATGATATGAGATGCATGACAACGACAACAACACATGGAGACAAAACCCAAACCCGAGGAGAATAAATATAACTTAACGCCGGAAATGGCAAGAGTTGGAGTACAAATTGGGAAAGTTACATCCGGGGTGTTATAGTCATTGTCAAACACGGCTCAGCCTCGGGAGGAGCTCCCCCAGCCACCTGCCTCAGGAGCCCCGGTCTATGGCCCGGCCTCAGGAGCACGCCTGCTCCTGACGATGGAACCTCAGGAGGGGTGCTGGATCACGGAGCTCCGGAGTTACTTAACACAAGGGACCCTGCCGGAGAAGGAGGAGGAAGCGGAGCGTGTGGCACGGCAGGCCACGGCATACTGCATCAAGGATGGAGAGCTCTACCGGAAGCGACCAAACGATGTATCCCTGCGCTGCATCTCTAGGGAGCAAGGAAAGGAACAGCTGGAAGATATACACGGCGGAGACTGTGGACATCATTCATCATCACGGACCCTCGTCGGCAAGGCATTCCGCAGTGGGTTTTATTGGCCCACCGCACTCAATGACGCCGTCAAACTGGTGAAAGCTTGCGAGGCCTACCAGTTCCACGTCAAGCAAATCCATCAGCCGGCAGGAGGCCTGCAGACTATACACCTTTCGTGGCCATTCGCAGTCTGGGGGCTGGACATCCTGGGCCCGTTTCCTCGGGCGCCAGGAGGCTACCGCTACCTCTACATCGCTGTGGACAAGTTCTCCAAGTGGGCTGAAGTAGAGGCCGTCCGCACCATCCCCGCGGGTTCCACGGTCAAGTTCATCAGGGGCATCGTGAGCCGGTTCGGGGTGCCGAACCGCATCATCACAGACAACGGTTCGCAGTTCACCAGTGACCTCTTCAAAAAATACTATGCTAACCTTGGAACGCAGATATGCTACGCTTTGATGGCGCACCTGTCGGCGTTCTGGGAACGGGGGTCCCCATACTTGCCTGCCTACGGCCTGCGGCATGGCTCAAAGGGGGGCCCGGCACGGCCCGTCTTCATCAACACAGACCCAAGACCCTCGCGAGGGGCCAAGCCTCGCGGGGCGGACGACACGGAGCTTCCTCAGGCACAGCCTCATCAGGCTGGCTCGCGAGGAGGCGGAGAGATCAAGGCGGGGTACCTCACGAGGTGCCCGTGAAGCAGGCCATGACGACCAAAGGCGCCAGGCGGGCGCCAGCCCGCGCAGTGTCCTCCTTTCCTCTTTGGTGCAAAGGGAGCAAGCGCAAGCGAGAGCATCAAGCAAAGGCACCCGTTTCGGTGCAACGAGACCAAGACCAGTCCAACGGCAGGAAGGAAGTCATTGTGGAGCCCAAGCTAGCGTCATCACCAGAGCCTTTGGCAGGCGAGGACCAACTTTAGTCAGGTTAAGTGTACCAGATGTTCCCCTTCAAAATGGCCAATTGTTGGCGCCCTTCCCGCTCAATTTTTGGGAAGAGGCCCAGGGCCTTTGCCTATAAATAGGACTAGCCACCCCAGGGTAGAAAAGAGGATCGAGATCGGATCGCAATCGAGAAGAGAGAGAGAGAGAGAGAGAAGGGTGACTGAACTCCTCCTAGCAGTTCATCCCCCCAGCCAAGAACAGACCCTCGCGAGGCTGTTCTTCCTTGTATTGCTCATCATCATCAGCCCAAGAGGAAATCCACCACACCACACACTGGAGTAGGGTATTACACCACAATGGTGGCCCGAACCAGTATAAACCCTGTGTCTCTTGTGCTGTTCTTTCCATAGCTTAGATCTTAGCGAGGCGGAGGGGTGCAGGTAGGTAGAAGGCGAAACCTCCGCGCGCACCCCAGTGTTCGAAACTCAAGGGTCTGCCGGAACCCAAAATCTGACATTTGGCGCGCCAGGTAGGGGTGCGCCGGAATTCGTCTTCCACCACCCCGTTCTCATCCGACCATCGCGTCCATGTCTGATGGTCGTCGGGCCCGCGCCGAGCGCCGGGCCGCTCTCGCTTCCCGCGTCGCCCAGACGGCTCCCGTCGGCGGGCGTCCTCACCGTTCCCCGTAACCTGCCGTCAACGCTGCCACCGGCCCGGCGGGGGACGAGCAGCAAGCGTCGTCTCAGCATCCGTCCGTGCGGCAAGACGGCCGCACCACTACTCCCTCGCTCACCCCAGCTGGTTCTTCGTCCCGCGCGCTCCGCGCACCCATGGATGCTCGAGCTGCACTCATCACGGCAAACGAGCTCCTGCGCTACCATCCCGTCAACGAAGTCTATGAAGAATGGCTCGACCGCGTCGCTGAGCTCGTCCGCGCCGTCCGTTCCGCTGCACCGCACCCCGCCCCGCGCGGGCGATGAAGCTCCAGCGGCGCCCCGGCCGCCTTCTCCTCAATAAGGCGCCATGCCTCCAAGGCGCGTGGCCCCTGGGCAGAACCCGCTCTGTCAAGTGCCAGCGTGGCAAGAGCAGAGCTGCCAAGAAGTCCCTCTCCCGCAAGAAGCTGCCCGGGCGCTCCGTGCTCCAGCACGTCGCGACCACGCTCCTGCTCCCGCACGTCGAGACCCCGCGCTGCTCCCAGCTGCAGCGCGTGGGGACATGCAAGACCAAGCTCTCTGTAGCCCAAGGCCTCCCATGGCCACAACTGGCTGTCGTGCCTTCACCACCGAGCTGTGCAGCGTCGCGTGGCCCGGCAAGTTCAAGCCAGACCTGCCTCCTCGTTATGACGGCACGGCCGACCCTGCGAAGCTGCCCACGGAGACAAGAAGGTCATGGCGAACTGGTTTCCCATGGCGCTCAAGGACGGGGCCCGCACCTGGCTCCTGAACCTGGCTCCAGGCATGATCTCCTCCTGGGATGAGATGCGCACCCGCTTCATCGCTAACTTCCAAGGTACTCGCGACCGGGCACCCGCCGTGAGCGACATGCGCCGCATCAAGCAACAAACCGGAGAGACCCTGCAGAAGTACATCCAGCGATGTCAAGATGAAGGAGGAGCTGGCGATGCATGAAGACCTGTGCACTTCCTTGGAGTTGTTCAACATGGCAACCAAGTGAGCCAGGGCTGAAGAAGGGCGTCTCTCCCTCCTCGAGCTGCCTGCCACAGACCCAGAAGAGCAGAAGCCCAAGGCCAAGGATGTGAAGCGCAAGGGGGCTGCCGTGCTCGCGGCAGAACCAGACACCAAGCGGGGCAGAGATCAGCCCGAACCTTCCAAGGGCAGTCGGTACTGTGTGTACCACGACCTCTACACCCACAATACCAAAGAATGTCAAGAGCTCCGAGCCGTGCGAGAAGGAAGGATCGGCCGTCGCCCCGACCGCGGTGACCGGGGCTACGGTCGAGTAGGAGGAAGGAACGCAGGACGCTGGGAAGACCGCTGCCCGCGCCAAGGGTGGCGCGATCAACCTCGCGAGGATCGCTGGCAAGACCCGCCTCGCGAGGGAGACTGGAGGGACCAGCCTCGCGAGGATCGCCCGCAAGCCAACGCAGGCCTTCCTCCGCTGCCGCCGCAGCCAAGGAGAAACGAGGACCGCCATCAGGATGAGGGGGCTGGGGGCTTCCAGGAGCCGTGCGCGATCGCCTGCATCCTGGGCGGGGCTCAAGCCCCAGCCTCTCAACACATCTTCAAGCAGTTCGCCCGCGAAGTGAATGCAGTCTTCCCCAAGCTCGAAGCCACGCGCCCTCTCAGGTGGTCGGCGTGCGCCATCACGTTCAGCTCAGCAGATCAGCTCAAGTGTGCGGCCACATCCGGAGTCCTCCCGATGCTTTGTTCCCCAATCATCAGCAACATGGTGGTCACCAGGACCCTCATCGATGGCGGGGCAGGGCTCAACGTCCTGTCCGTGGAAACATTCAACAATCTCCAAGTGCCCTACACCCAGCTTCAGCCAACCAAGCCTTTCTCCGGAGTCACCGACGGCTCCACGGTCCCGATTGGGCAGGTCCTCCTCCCTGTCACCTTCGGGGCATGCGCCAGAGGGGATCCCTCTCCCACGTACCAGTGGAAGCACCATGCTCCGTGCTGGCTGACGACACTGCCGAGGAGCGGCTATGCCCGTACACATACGGAAGCGCTATGCTCCGCGCTGGTGATAAACAACTGAGGGCGGCCCCCGGGCTGCATCAACCTCAGGGAGCCCAGAGCTCAGTGTCTAGCCTCTTCCTAACGCCTCCCCTCAGGAGTGCCGCACGAGGGGGCTGGGCACGGGGGCTGCGCCTGGGTCACGCCCAGACGCACGCCACCCAGCCAGGCCCCCCTGGGCCTGGTTCGTCGCGCGTCTCTCCCCGAGCAGAGCCAAGGTACGAAGGCCGTTTGAGCATCAAGGGGGACTCTTGAGCATCGCGACTCAGGAGCCTAACTGGTCACGTAGCCCCTCACTCCTTAGTTCCAAAAGGCTAACGGCGGTTGAGGTATGCGCGCGGCCGGGATCTGCAGACGTAGAATGGTAGATCCATCCACATAACACCTCCCTACTTACTGTTTGTGCTCCAAGGGGGACTCCTGAGCATCGCGACTCAGGAGCCTAACTTGTCACATAGCCCCTCACTCCTTGGTCCCGTCCTGGTTTCCGGTTGGGGCTAAAGGCGGCTGAGGTATGCGCGGGGCCGGGCTCTGCCGGCGTAGAACATAAGCAAGTAGGAAGGAAAAGCGTAAATTTCAAGGAATTCAAAAGCAAATATTACAGTCCACACTGTTATCTCAATGCCAAACGCAAGTTTAAACGCCTCCCCGAGGCATGATACATGTGCAGGAATTAAAGGCAGGACAGGAGCCACAACGGAGTCACTTGTCGGCGGTGGAGCAGCGCGGAGTGGGTTCGCCTCATGGAGCAGCGAGGTCGGCAGCGCCTTGCTTCGGCTTGGTGCTGAAGGCCTGGAACTTCCCCAGCAGAGCCTCCGCGCGACCCTTCACGGCATCGGCAGCGGTAGCGGCACACTCGCCGCTTACTGGCTCCAGCAGGCTTTCGAGGTCGACGCCGAGATCGCGAAGGTAGATGTGGGTGAGGACCCGCATCAGCGCCGTAGAAGACAGGACACGCGCCTCGGCCTCGGCCGTGGGGCCAAGGCCAAGGGCGACATCTTCAAGAGCGCGAACCAGGAAGGGAAGCAGCTTGGCGGGGCCGTCCTCGGCGCCAACCAGCGGGCTCTCCAGGCCGCTGTCGTAAAGCGTCCTCAGTGAAGAACCTGGGCCTTGTCGTCCAGCTCGACCTTCCTCGCCCCCAACTCCTGCTCCAGCGCGCCTAGGCAGTCACGGCGTTTCCTGAGCTTGGCCTCTCGGCCCTCGACGGTCGCCTCACGAGCCTTCACACCTTCTTCCTGCTCTTGGCGAAGGCGGACCTCTTTCGCGAGCTGGTCCCGCAGGCCTTGCAGCTCGTCCTCCAGCGCCTTGCAGCGACCACGGACGTCGACCACCTCCCCCAGGGCTGCGTCACGAGCAGCCTTCGCCTCAAGGACGGCCTGCCTCTCCTCATCACAAGCCGTCGAGGCCTGGACCAACGCCGCCCGAAACAAAGCGTCGGAGCGAATCCATCCTGAAGCCAGCTCCAAGTGCCCGGCCACCAAGCGAGGGTCGACGCCAAGAAGATCCTGCCGCAGCCAGTCCAGCTCAGTAGCAGCGCGATCCAGAACGGCAGGAGGAGTCGGAGAGACAGCAGTCGGTGGAGTAGGAGGAGAAGGCGGCAGCATGACCACAGCATCCTGAGGCGGAACTTGCTGCGCCCCAATGGCTGAAGTGGCGGCAGCAGGCAAAGGCACCTCGAGAGTCACTTGGGCCATGGGGGCTGAGCTCGCCCCAGCCAGCTCAGCCAGGCCTCGTGAGGACGACCGGGCAGGAGAAGCCCGTGCGTCGCGGTCACCTTCCTTTGCGGGCGGAGGCGCTGCCATGGATGGAACCTCAGGAGCTCCCTTCAGCTTCTTTGCTGCGGGCGCCAGCCTATCCAAGAGATGCGGACGTCAAGCCTCAGAAGCAGAACAAAAAATAAAGACAAGAATCAAGCGCTTATGTGTCGTCGCCAGTAAGCTCAAGAAGCCTCCGGCCAAATTTGAAGCCTGAAAGCCGGCTGGAAGGGTCATCCTCGGGAAGCTTGGGAGCGGAAGGCGCGTCTGCGGTCCGCCTCGGGGCCGGGGTAGACCCGCGGGAGATCAGCCCGGTCCTGTCCTTCTTCGGGATCGGGGGCAAGCTCCAACCGTCCTGCTAGTCATCATCTTCGTCGTCATCGCTCGGAGAGAGGTGGAAAACGCGGGACCTGCACCGGGGGAGGGGAGCCCTCGACTCTCCGTCAGTCGCCTCGGAGTCAGGCCCTTTTTCCCGCTCCCCTCCTTCCTCCTCTTCGCTGGAGTCGTCAGAGGACACGTCAACCGATTCCCCGGGAGTTTCCATGGGCACGGGCCCATCCCCGTTGAAGACGGGCATGGACTCCACTACCTGCTCCCAGTCGTCGCGAAGGAACAAGGGCGTAGGAGCGCCCTCCAACCTCGCGACATCGCCGCTGACCAGAGATTGGAGGACCACAGCCAGATCTTTGTCGGCCAAGGCCGCAGGGCTCGGATGGGGCCTCCACATCGGAAGCGAGTACTGCCGAAGCAGAACCAGCTGGTGCTCCAGGAATTCCCTCAGCAGCGACGCGTCGATCAGCTTCACCGCCGCCATGTTGGCCGGCCTTAGATCCGCTTCCATCTTCTCCAACACCAGCTTCGCGCGGGGGTCCGCGAGCTCCGCTCGACCCCAATCGCTGGAGCTCGTGGATTGCTCCGTGGGCAAGATCAGCCGAGGGTGGATGCGCCCAGCATCTTCCAAGACCCACTTGCTCCTGAAGCCCTCAATCCTTTTCCCGGGGTTCAAAATGGCAATGGCGCCACCGTACGCGATGAAGCTCGCGCACGCGGAAGCAGGACCGCGAGAGGTCCGGAGGTAGAAGTAGTGGCGCAGCAAGGCCACTAAGGGCTGCACCCCTACGTGAGCCTCGCAATAATAGGCGAAGATTGCCAGGAGAAGGACGGAGTTGGGGTGGAGATGCAGAGCCTGTAGCTTATAATGGCGGAGGACAGAGAAGAAGAACTCGGAGAAGGGAGGCACCAGGCCAGCAGCAATGGCGCTTGCAAAGAACGGATAGAAGGTGCTCCCTTGGCCCTCAGGGATGGCGGAACCGGCCTTGATCACCTTCCCCCCGTTGATGCCCTGCGCTGCTGCCATCCGGCGCAACCGGGCGAGGCTCGCCTCCGACACGTTCGGCGAGTCCAGGGCAGACGAGTACCAAGCTCCGATCGGGGACTGACGAGGCGCCATGGCTTCCTAGGTCACGCGGTCGGAGTAGATCTGGAAATTTTGGAGGAAGGAAGGAGAGACGCAAGAAAGGGGATCTGAACAGCAACCGGAGAAAGCAAAAAAGCAAAGCCTAGGCAGACGCCGCTCCTTTATCAACTTGCGCTGTTGCTGAGGCGCTCACGTCCAATCAACCGCCACGCGGCACCCAAGGCCGCAGGCTGTTAGGGCCCGCGGCGCTTCGCTCTTTCCCTTTCGCCTCCCTCCACGGCCATGTCTGGGCGTGCCTTGGGCCCGGGGGCTACTGTCGGTGTTCTGGGAACGGGGGTCCCCAGTATGCCTTCCTGCGGCCTGCGGCGTGGCTCAAAGGGTTGCCCAGCACGGCCCGTCTTCATCAACATAGACCCAAGACCCTCGGAAGGGGCCAAGCCTCGCGGGGCGGATGACACGGAGCTTCCTCAGACACAGCCTCATCAGGCTGGCTCGTGAGGAGGCGGAGAGATCAAGGCGGGGTACCTCACGAGGTTCCCGTGACGCAGGCCATGATGACCAAAGGCGCCAGGCGGGCGCCAGCCTGTGCAGTGTCCTCCTTTTCTCTTTGCTGCAAAGGGAGCAAGCACAGGTGAGAGCATCAAGCAAAGGCACCCGTTTCGGTGCAACGAGACCAAGACTAGTCCAACGGCAAGAAGGAAGTCATTGTGGAGCCCAAGCCAGCGTCACCACCAGAGCCTTTGGCAGACGAGGACCAACTTTAGTCAGGATAAGTGTACCAGATGTTCCCCTTCAAAATGGCCAATTGTTGGCGCCCTTCCCACTCAATTTTTGGGAAGAGGCCCAGGGCCTTTGCCTATAAATAGGACTAGCCACCCCCAGGGTAGAAAAGAGGATCGAGATCGGATCGTAATCGAGGAGAGAGAGAGAGAAGGGTGACTGAACTCCTCCTAGCAGTTCATCCCCCCAGCCAAGAACAGACCCTCGGGAGGCCATTCTTCCTTGTATTGCTCATCATCATCAGCCCAAGAGGCAATCCACCACACCACACACTGGAGTAGGGTATTACACCACAACGGTGGCCCGAACCAGTATAAACCCTGTGTCTCTTGTGTTGTTCTTTCCATAGCTTAGATCTTAGCTAGGCGGAGGGGTGCAGGTAGGTAGAAGGCGAAATCTCCGCTCGCACCCAGTGTTCGAACCTCAAGGGTCTGCCGAAACCCAAAATCCGACAGCACCCCCGAAGCAACGGCCAGGCCGAGCGAGCCAACGTAGAGGTCCTGAGGGGCCTCAAGACCAGGACGTTCAAGAAGAAGCTGGAGGCCTGCGGCAGAGGTTGGTACGACGAGCTTCAGTCCGTGTTGTGGTCCATCTACACAACCGCGACCAAGACGACTGGAGAGACCCCGTTCTTCCTGGTCTACGGAGCCGAAGCGGTCCTCTCTCACGAGGTCAGACGTCGCTCCGGGCTGGTCCTAGCGTTCGACGAGGCGCAGCAGGACGCCATGCGGGGGGGTGGACCTCGTGCTGGGGGAGGAACGTCGCCGAGAAGCTGCGCTGCGAGCGGCGAGGTACCAACAAGCACTGCGACGATATCACTGCCGCAACATCCGCCCCAGAACTCTCAAGGTAGGAGACCTCGTGCTCAGGCGGGTTCTCTCCAGGGAGGGACTGCACAAGCTCTCTCCCATGTGGGAGGGCCCGTTCAAGGTTGTTCATGTTTCCAGGCCCGGCTCCGCGCGCTTGGAGACTCAGGAGGGGTTACCGTCCAGAATGCATGGAACATCCAGCACCTCCAGAGGTTCTACCCCTAAAAAGGCCCAGAGCCTGTGAAGAAGGCGAATGCCTGTGAAGCTATCGCGTTTTGGAAAAGGCCCAGAGCTTGTGAAGAAGGCGAATGCCTGTGAAGCTGTCGTGTTTTGGAAAAGGCCCAGAGCCTGTGAAGAAGGCGAATGCCTATGAAGCTGTCGTGTTTTGGAAAAGGCCCAGAGCCTGTGAAGAAGGCGAATGCCTGTGAAGCTGTCGCGTTTTGGAAAACGCCCAGAGCCTATGAAGAAGGCGAGTGCCTATGAAGCTGTCGCGTTTTGGAAAAGTCCCAGAGCCTGTGAAGAAGACGAATGCCTGTGAAGCTGTCGCATTTTGGAAAAGGCCCGGAGCCTGTGAAGAGGGCAAATGCCCATGAAGCCTGCTTCCCCCAAGAAAGGCCCGGAGCCTATGAAGAAGGCCAACGCCTGTGAAGCTCGCCGCCCGTGACACTTTCACGTAATAACGAGTTGGGGCAGTACACGCCCCGGAGTCTCAGGAGCGCCGGCCTCAGGCCCTGGGGCTCCCTCCCACGCCTAGTGGCAGCACTTAGCTCCGCGCTGGTGAGAAGACGTCGAAGACTAGATTAGGTGCCGGATGCGGCTTTTTCATTTGCTTTCCGCAGTTCGCTTGTTCATTCTCATTCGAAGTTTTATTGAAGCTGTTGCCGTCTTTGGCTCATGGTTCTTCGACTTTTCACTCTCCTGCCTCGATTTCGCTTATGCAAGGCCTCGCGAGGGGGGCAGCCGAGCGCCGTCGCGAGTGTTCCTATCCTAGTCGTTCAGAGGTTTCACGACCTGGGTCCATTACAGGAGCACCCCTCCAGTCCGTGCCCCACGGGCACCGCGACACGAACACAGGGCCTGTGTCGGTCGCCCCCCACGGCTGGGGCCGGGAACTATCCACGCGTGGGCACGTAGCCGGAAGGCACGATAACGGAAGCAAAGCGATGATTAACAACAATAACCCAAACACGCCCCCGCGGGGCTCCATGCTACTGTCTTTTTACGCAGGAAAAAGGAAAAGAAAGAACAAATCAGGCGCAGCTCGCCTCACACCGGCCTGCAGGGAAGGCTCGAGCTGCCTCCGGGGCTCAGGCAGACTCCCTCTCGCGCTTCACCGAAACGCGACGGCGGGCAGACAAGCTACCACCTCCCAAGAAGGTACGACGGCGTGGGGGCTAACCGCGGTCATCGCTAAAAGAGTCGCCACCTGAAGAAGAACCGGTGAAGCTTGGGGAACCCTGAGCGCCGCCAATCACGCGAGCGCTGCCCTCTCCATCATCGTCGTGGCTGGGTTCCCGGCCGCGGTCGTCGTCCTCAGGACAGCACCCTGCGTGGCGACCATCTTCCCCAAACACCCTCACGTAGAGGGTGGCATCACCGTCAAACTTGAAGTGCAGGGTGCACCGACGGCTCAGGCCACGCGCGCGGGCAAACGTCTGCCAACCGCAGGTCAAGGTCAGGCTCCCGGCTGCAGAGACCTCCAGTGAAGCCCATGAGGCCCGGCTGCAGCAGCCGTCTGCCTGAAGCCCGAGGCCACCTGGGGCGCCGGCCGAGAGCTCGCCGAGGAGGAAGCGAGGAAGTTGAAGCCGGGTGCTAGTCGGCTCCACCGACCACAGAAGGAACTCTGGCAGCACCTCTGCAGCGCGAAAGTGCGGCCTAGGGGGACGCGCGACCGAAGCACGCCCTCGGCCGCAGCAGTCCGCCCGTCACCGTGCTGGAAATCGTCTCCATGGCCGCGGGGAGCTGCCGTGGTGGCCATAGGATGTTTGCGAGGGCGCCCTCGGCCGCGCTTGGGCGGGGGAGAGGCAGGCTCAACCTGGCGAGCCTTCCCCTTCTCTGCGGCCGAGAACCTCCTCGACGGGGTCATGAAGAAGAAGGAGAAGCAAGGGGGAATGAACTGGAAGGGCGCGCACCGATCCATACTTATAACCGGCGAGGGCCAACCGTCGGTCCCCACGATCGGCGTTCTGGGACTTGTCATGACCCGCTTTGCATGCAGGGACTTGTCCAATCCGTGTAGTTGCCGAGGTGCCATGGGGAAGTGGAGACGCCCACGTCCAATCAACCGCCACACGGCGCCCAAGGCCGCAGGCTGTTAGGGCCCGCGGCACTTCGCACTTGCCCTTTCGTCTCCCTGCACCGCCAAGTCCGAGAGCGCCTTGGGCCTGGGGGCTACTGTCGGCGTTCTGGGAACGGGGTTCCCCAGACTTGCCTGCCTGCGGCCTGCGGCGTGGCTCGAGGAGGGGCCTAGCACGGCCCATATTCATCAACACAGACCCAAGACCCTCGCGAGGGGTCAAGCCTCGCGGGGCGGATGACACAGAGCTTCCTCAGGCACGGCCTCATCAGGCTGGCTCGCAAGGAGGCGGAGAGATCAAGGCGGGGCACCTCATGACGTGCCCATGACGCAAGCCATGACGACCAAGGGTGCCAGGCGGGCGTCAGCCCGCGCAATGTCCTCCTTTCCTCTTTGGTGCAAAGGGAGCAAGCGCAGGCGAGGGCATCAAGCAAAGGCACCCGTTTCAGTGAAACAAGACCAAGACCGCCCCAACGGCAGGGAGGAAGTCATTGTGGAGCCCAAGCCATCGTCACCATCAGAGCCTTTGGCAGGCGAGGACCAACTTTAGACAGCATAAGTGCACCAGATGTCCCCCTTTAAAATGGCCAATTGTTGGCGCCCTTCCCGCTCAATATTTGGGAAGAGGCCCAGGGCCTTTGCCTATAAATAGGACTAGCCACCCCCAGGGTAGGGTGGGGGGGAATCAGAGAGAGAGAGCAGGGTGAGTGAACTCCTCCTAGCAGTTCGTCCCCCAGCCAAGAATAGACCCTCGCGAGGCTGTTCTTCCTTGTATTGCTTATCATCATTAGCCCAAGAGGCAATCCACACACCACACACTGGAGTAGGGTATTACACCACAACGGTGGCCCGAACCAGTATAAAACCTGTGTCTCTTGTGCTGTTCTTCCCATAGCTTAGATCTTAGCGAGGCGTAGGGGTGCAGGTAGGTAGAAGGCGAAATCTCTACGCGCACCCCAGTGTTCGAACCTCAAGGGTCTGCCGGAACCCGAAATCCGACAATTTTGACCCACAAATTAAAGTCCTACAAACTACACACCGAGGGTCCCACCTATCATGAAACAAATTTGGACCCATATACAAATAAAAATAAAGGACGAGGATCGAACATGCGACCAGGGACTTTAAGCCACACATCAATAGGCAACATACGTAGAACAACAATGTTTGTTGTACCCCCCTTTGTTCATATAATGTTTTTATATTACCACAGCCTATTTTGTGGATAACATGTAATATTACTTTTAGTACATTAGTGGGACCGGCTCGTTAGCATGTACCATTCGCCTTCACTGACTGGAGGGTTCCACGTGTGCTCTCTCTCTCCTCCCCTTCTACGTTTAGATGCACGGGCAAACACGAAGAACTCGCGGGCGATGTTGCGTTGACCATATCTGGGCGCGTTCACAAGTTACGCACCAGTTTCACGTACTAGTAGTACTAGTCAATGTGTACGTGCAATGCACGTTAATTTGGAAGTATATTAAGTGCATGCGGATATTAAGTAGGTTATTATTTGTGTGTTATTATGTGATTAGCACTACTTTTGGCATGAAATTAACTGCATGCTAAACATGTTGAGCACTCGACATTGAAGCAGTCTAGGTCGTTGGATGAGAAGGAGTACATGTGGCTTGATGATGTTTTATATTTAATTTGATACGGCTCTAGCAGAACATTCAATCGATCAAACCATAAATTTCATCCAGTCTGACTCTGACTTTACATTCATACGATGATCAATCTAAAAGAAATGGAAATGATAAATGTTCAAATTTTAAGCATGGCAATCCGAATGTTTTTCATGGCAAATATAGATTACATGGTGGCGGCGGGGGGCATCTTGCGGTGGGAAGCGACTCCTCTGCCATGCTCTATGTGTTGTCGGGCCACTGACCGATGGCGACGACGCGCCTTGCGCCGTTGTTCGCATACTCCTAGACGTTGGACCTAGTTTCAAGGAAGGTCAAAATGTTCTAGACTTCGGTCTCTAGGAGTGAGTCAACTAGCGGGAGGAGGCGACCGGCGTTGGGGCAAGGAAGCGGTCGGCGGTGGCCATCCATGCCACTAAGGGTGCACTGGCACCCACGCGGGGGACAGGCGCTGGCAACGACACGGCAGAGACATTCGTGTGCACGGGCACCGTCACGGGCATGCACGTTAGTGCATGCGTAGGCGCATACACTGGCAGGTGCACGGGCACCGGCATGGGCGTGCACGTCGGTGCACACGCAGGCAGGTGCATCGGTGCGTGAAAGTCGGCGGGGACTGTCGGTGTCAAAACCGGCGGATCTCTGGTAGGGGGTCCCGAACTGTACATCTAAGGTCGATGGTAACAGGAGACAGGGGACACAATGTTTTACCCAGGTTCGGGCCCTCTCTATGGAGGTAATACCCTACATCCTTCTTGATTGATATCGATGAATATGAGTATTACAATAGTTGATCTACCATGAGATCATAATGGCTAAAACCCTAGAGGCTTAGCTTGTACGGTTATGATAATGTATATCCTCCGGACTAAGTCCTCCGGTTTATATAGACACCGGGAGGATCTAGGGTTACACCAGGTCGGTTCCAAAGAAAGGAATCTACATATTTGGTCGCCAAGCTTGCTTTCCACGACAAGGAGAGTCCTATCCGGACACGGGTGCAGTCTTCAGTCTTCGTATCTTCACGGCCCATCAGTCCGGCCCATAGCTAATAGGCCAGACGCCCGAGGACCCCTTAGTCCAGGACTCCCTCAGTAGACCATGAACCTGGCTTCAATGACAAGGTATCCAGCGCGTAGATCTGTCTTCGGCATTGGAAGGCGGGTTCCTTCGTCCGAACTCCAAGATAGTCTTTGGACGTATTGAAATGTCCGGACCTGTAACACGCACCACACACAACCGTAGAGAGAATATAATATTCCACGAGTCCAATCTGCTGACAACTTTTTTACAACATGACATCACGTCTGCCCGGTCACTATATCGAACCGTTTTGTGTGCCATCCCGTGTTTCGAGATGCAATTTCCATTGGCACGTCTTGTCAAAGCAGAGATTGTGTCCCATTATTGCGGGATCCTCATCAATACGGGCATGGGTAACCCAACCGTGTCGTTTACACAGCCCTTGGGAGTAGGCGAGTTTTAAGGCGAGTAGGAAGGCGTTTGACATTCGCGGCCTTTATAAGGGGATAACGATTCGTCCTCAATCACCCACGCCTTCTCCTTCCTCTGCCCATCCATTCTTGAGCTCCAGCACCCAAGCTCTAGCTTCCCCCTCCAGAGAAAGCACTCCAACCATGTCCGGATCCGGAGCTGGAGGCAAGTGGATGGCCTCCTCTGTTAAGAAGAAAGACATCAAGGAGCTCCGAGAGGCCTGATACCTGGCCAAGGAGATCGTTCACCGTCTCCTGGCCGAGGGACAGATCGTCCCTACCCAGAGCCCCATGAGAGGGTTGTGTTTCTCACACATTTCATCCGCGGGCTGGGATTCCCTCTACACCCGTTTGTCCGCGGACTGATGTTTTACTGTGGGCTGGACTTCCATGATCTAGCCCCCAACTTTATCCTCAACATCTCGGCATTTATAGTCGTTTGCGAGGCCTTTCTCCATATCCCACCTCACTTCGGCCTATGGATGAAGACCTTCAATGTAAAGCCGAAGGTGGTGAGAGGCCAACAAGCACAGTGCGGAGGCGCCATGGTGGGAAAGATGCCCAATGTCACATGGCCCGCAGGCTCCTTTGTGGAGACGGTGAAGGGGTGGCAGTCGGGGTGGTTCTACATCACCAAGCCACGCGACACCAAATGGGCGGCGGCCCCCGAATTCCGAGCCGGAGTTCCAATGCGGCTCACCTCCTGGCAAGAGAAGGGTCTAACCCAGGGTTCTCCGAATGATCTAACTAGGCTCCAGACTACGTCCAGAACATGATAACCAAGAGAATCGAACTTGTCAATGTGATCCAGGTTATGCTCATTCGTCGGATCCTTCCGTGCCAACGCTGGACTTGCTATTTGTGGGAGTTCGTCTGGCCAAGCACTAGACGCTGCTAGAGCTCTTCGGCATGACGCACAAAGACATCTGGAAAGTGCTCTTTAAGGCCGGCGAGACACCACTGCCTGTGACCGAGGATCGCGGGCTTAGCTTAAAACGCTAGGCTAGCTCGATAAGTTCTTTCATGTTTTCAAGGTATAGCCTTTACCGGCATATTTTGAGAAGGAGTCTAAGCCTTCCTATCAATTTTTTTAGGCCTGGATCGACATAGTGGGGTGGATTAACCGTTCGGCTCCGCTGCCCAAAGACCAAGAAACCCCACTTCTGACGAAGATGCTGTTTCCGGCGCCTTATGATGTGCCAGAGAAGAAGGTCAAGAAAACGACCAAGGGGGCCCGGAGTGGCCTTCGCCAAAAAGGCGCTTCAGACGTGACGTCCGAAGACGAGACTTACTCTTCGGCCACCAAAGATGACACGAGGAGGAGGAAGAAAGCGACTCCCCCCTGGGGAGGGAAGGAAGAAAAGGGGGGGCCTCCCCAAATTTGGAGGCGAAGGCGCCCAAGAAGGGGAAGGGCTCCCTTGCGGATAACTCCGCGTGGGATGTCGATAGCAGTCCAGAGTGACCCCCCCTAACCAAGCCTTGGGCCGCCTCGTAAGTACCTTATGCACATCCAAATGTCCGACCTTTCTACTTTGCAATATTAATATGTTTAAATTATGCTATTACAGTCCGGCCCGCAACAGCTCCCCGCGATCCTCGACAGGAGGTTCGCAAGATTCAAGGGAGATGGCCAGCGTGTCACCGCCGCCCGCTCACTCCCCCAAGGCCAAGGACGAGGCGGAGGTGTTGTCCCGAAGGAATTTCCTGGGCCGGGGAGAGGCTCAGGAGGCGCCAGAAGGCGATGCCTCCGCCACTGGACACCAGCAGGAGCCGATACACATGGAGACTAGTGGTGAGGAGGGCCGTGTTCAGTTCGGCCCTCAGCTGGACTCATTTCCGGAGACCGATGCGGCTCCCGAATCTAGCACGCAACCTCCTTCAAAAGAAGTTGGTATGCGTATTCCGCCGGTGACCCCTGTCCAACCCGGGGCACCGGATAATCTGCTGGAAGCGCTACGAGGCGGTTCCATTGTGGATGAGCACCGTGTCCTTATGGGCATGATAATCGAGAAGGTTCAGTCCGCCAAAAGTGGACTGACCGAAGCCTGTGCTAGCCTTTTAACAGGCTTTGAGGTAAGTAATGTAATTGTAGAAAGGATATCACAGTGTAGACAGTAGCCCCTGATGCTTTGTTCGGTGTTCGGGAAGAAAAAGCCGAATAGAGGATCAAAATAATTTTCGCAGGAGTCTAACATAAGATGTTTATGTGAATAAGCAGGTGTCGCTGCTGGCAGCTGCCGCTCATACTGCGGAGGTCTCCAGCCTGAAGCAGAGCCTAGAGCGGGCCGAAGAAGAGCTCGACCTCATGAAGAAGCAGCTGGAGGACAGCCAAGGTATGTAGTGACCTGCGCGTGTATTTAGGAATGATGAATGTTTTGTGCTGACTAAAGTGTCATGAATTTTATTAGGGGCCACGACCGAGTTGGCGGCCCTCAAGAAGGCGTTAGTCGAGGCCGAGGACCAACCGGCCAAGGAGCGCGCCGCGCGTGAGAAACACGAGGCCCGAGCCAGTGAGTTCCAGCAAGAGCTCCTAGACGCCATCAAGAAGTACGAGTCCTTGGAGCGTGATTCTAAGACGCAAGCATCCGAACTTGCGAAGGCCCACTAGAGCGCACGAGAGGCTCGAACGGACGCCCAGAGCGCCCTTCAGGAAATCCATGCGGCAAAGAAGATCGCGGCGGGTAAGGCTTTCATTATGCAAAGCAAGTCTGTGAAGGAAACACTCCTTTTACTTACCCGAATTTGGAGTTCTCCACGGGCGTTTACGGATTTGCCGTGTAGTGTATCAGATGCTGCTGAGTTCTTCGAGCCGAAAAAGGGAGTTGTACGGAGAAGCTGTTCTGGTCTTAGTATCTTGGACCAGAACATCCGGTGCACTTCTACGACCAGCTGAAACAATTGGTCGAGCTGCACAAGGCGGCCGAGCTAGCCATCAAGGACCTGATAGTCCGACTATGGCCTGCCGCGCCGATACCTAGCAGCTACTTCGGACTTGTGAAGTGGCTTTTTAGTGCCTGCCCACGGCTTGAGGTCGATATGTATTGAAGGTGCCCAGATGGCCTTTGCCCTTGTCAAGATGCACTGGGCGAAGATGGATGCCAAGAAGCCGATGACCGAGGGGCCGCCTGAGGGCAAGGAGCACTGCCGACCCGAGTTATATTTTGATGGTGTCCTGGATGGATCCCGCCTTGTGGCGGAGAAATGTGTGAAGGATGTTATATTCCCATGAAAATATTCGTATTATCCTGTCCTGTAACATGAAACAATGATGTTATGCGATATAATGCTCGTTATGTTTTAATTTCTTCTTCCTGTGCGGCCGTGTTGTATGAAAACTGAAGGTTGGCCAGTCTTCGGCTTCTGCCCCCACGTAGGTACTACGGGGGTGTTCGGGATGGAATCTAAACAATCTTGATCCAATTATATGGTCCTTGAAGGAGTTGTTTAGCGCAATGAACCAGGCAACTAGACTATGCGGCTTGAACGCCCTCACTTAGCCATAGGAGTTTTATAATAAAAACATGGGCACAGCCCCTAGTATTCGAACTAGAGTGCTATAAGCGTCTGATTGGGAAGTACCAATCCTTCGGGTAATGCGGAAGAAACCTCCAACGATTTGCAACCTCCGAATAGCTGACCGGCTCTTGCCGCATCATGAGAGTCTGTTTTCGGCTTTCTCTACTGAGGTGCTCCTTTGGATAAACCAAGGCACAATCACAGTAGTTCTCCCTTTACTACCTTAGCCAATATAGCGGAACGTAAGGTAGCAAGAACAGGAGCTGGGCAACCCGACTATTGACCAAAGACATGATTTGGAGCCAATGCATATAATGCTAAATTTAGGGTGCCGAACTATACTTATCAAAAGTGTTTGGACTTTTGTTGCCATAGTGTGCGGTGCTATGAAGCCCCTGGCGAACATCAATCGTACCAAAGTGTACGAGTGCTACCTGATAGGGTTATGCACAGGGGGGACAGAGAGAAAAAACGAAAGAAAACAGAAAGGGTGCAAACGTAAAAAGCAGGGGTCCTAAAGCTCCAGCCGCAAACTGTTTTCATTGTAATTTAATTAGTACGTCAAGGCACATTGATACAAGTAGTGCGATAAGCAATAGGCTATTTGACATGCTGAAACCAAGGGAGAGCTGCATGTGGGTCCTAAAAAAACAGGTAGAGTTATCGTTAACGGAATCTCCTAAAAAGTCCCCCATATGTATGCGTTTCTCGCCGTCTTGGTGTGTTTGTCCTTCAAGAGGACCAATGACCAGACCACCCGATGGGGCCTGTGGGATTAAGACGTGAAAAGAAAACAAGTAAAAGTGAAAGTATGTGTGTATTCGATGTCGGTTGAGCCGTACTATGGACCACAAGCTAGCTATGCCTCTGTCGGTGCCCATGGGATTTTGAGTATGTAGTTATGTACGTGCAGCACGAATGCCACCACTTGATCGGGACTGAGACGGAGGCTGGATTGCTAGTCGAGCTCCTGGCGAGCCGAGCTCTCATGCTGCAGAGTAGTTCGCACCCTCTTAACAGTGTATGTGCGCTCGACAGCCGAATTAAGGTTCTACTTGAGAAGGCCGCTCTGTACTTCTGCTGCTAAGGCAGCTGTCTGCTCTTCTGTACGAAGGGAGCGTTCCATATTTCCATTGACCGTTATGATGCCCCGTGGATAGGGCATCTTGAGCTTGAGATAAGCATAGTGTGGTACTGCGTTGAATCGAGCAAATGTAGTTCGTCCGAGCAGTGCGTGATAGGTGCTGCGGAAGGGGACGATATGGAAGATTAACTCCTCACTTCGGAAGTTGTTCGGAGATCCGAAGACAACCTGTAGTGTGATTGAGCCCGTACATCGGACCTCTACACCTGGTATGACTCCTTTGAAGGTAGTCATGGTGGGCTTGATCCGTGATGGGTTAATGCCCATTTTTCACGCTGTATCCTAATAGAGCAGATTGAGGCTGCTACCTCCGTCCATAAGGACGCGAGTCAGGTGGAACCCATCAATTATTGGGTCTAGGACCAGTGCGGCTGAGCCACCGTGACGGATACTGGTCGGATGATCCCAGTGATCAAAAGTGATCAGGCATGATGACCATGGATTAAATTTTGGGGCGACTAGCTCTATCGCGTAGACGTCCCTGAGTGCACGCTTGCGCTCCATCTTGGGGATGTGGGTAGCGTATATCATGTTCACCACTTTGACCTGAGGGGGAAACTTCTTCTATCCCCCTGTGTTCGGTTGCAGGGGCTCTTCTTCATCGTCCTCGCTTTGCGATCCCTTTTCCCTGTTCTCGGCATTTAATTTGCCGGCCTGTTTAAAAACCCAGCAATCTCTATTTGTATGATTGGGTGGTTTTTCCGGGGTGCCATGAATTTGGCACGGATGATCAAGTATGCGGTCCAAGCTAGATGGGCCTGACTTGTTCTTTTGGAACGGCTTCTTCCGCTGACCGGACATAGAGCCACTGAATCCGGCATTGACCGCCGTATCCTCGGTGTTGTCACTGTTGTTTCGACACTTGTATATGTTGTGTCGAGACTTGTTTTTGTTATTTTTAACTTCAGGGGTGACGGCATCGCTTGCATTGTTTTTGCTATGGGCTAACCAACTGTCCTCGCCCGCACAAAAGCGGGTCATGATGCCATGAGGGATTCCATGGATTTTGGCTTTTCTTGGCCGAGGTGGCGAGCGAGCCATTCGTCGTGGATGCTGTGTTTTAAGGCTACTAGGGCTTCGGCATCTGGATAATTGACGATTTGGTTCTTTTTAGTTAATAACCTAGTCCAGAATTTCCTGGCGGACTCTCTAGGCTGTTGAACTATATGGCTTAAGTCATCAGCGTCCGGAGGTCAAACATATGTACCTTGGAAGTTATCGAGGAAGGCCTCATCCAAGTCCTCCTCGCTGCCAATAGAATTTTCAGGCAAACTATTGAGCCAATGTCGGGCTGGCCCCTTGAGTTTTAAAGGGAGGTATTTGATGGCATGGAGTCATCACCGCGGGCCATGTGAATGTGGAGAATGAAGTCTTCGATCCACACCACGGGGTCCGTGGTTCCATCATATGGTTCTATATTCACGGGTTTGAACCCTCCTGGGAATTCATGATCCATGACCTCATCGGTGAAGCAATGAGGGTGTGCGGCGCCCCTATATCGGGCCGTATCGCAACGTAGATCTGATGGAGCCCGTCTACGGTTTTCAGCCTGCGCATGACTAAGTTTGTCACGTCCGAATAGGCTGCCGTCGTCGCGTGTCGAGGCACGTCCTCGCGATCCGTAGATTGATCTGGTATGTCCTGCTTTATCGTTCAGGTTTTTCCAGAGGTCATATGTATGGCCATGGGCTAATTTATCTCTACCTATGCGATGAGGCGGGGCGAGCTGGTGTTCGGTGTGAGTTGCCGTTTTGCCCCGACCACGTGGTGGTCGTTCAATCGCATTGTACGATGGTGGTATATATTTTGGCGCCTCCTCGTCAAACTGAGGTAGCAGTTTGCGCTTTGGGTAGCTTTTGGTTGGGCGCTTGAGGCCGTATTCTTCGGCTGCTAGGACATCGGTCCATTTATCATTGAGCAGATCTTGGTCAGCCTGAAGCTGATGCTGCTTCTTATTCAGGCTCCTTGCAGTGCCTATTAGCTAGCTCTTGAAGCGCTCTTGCTTAAGAGGTTCCTCAGGCACGATGAAATCGTCGGTGCCAAGGCTCACCTCATCCTAGGGGAGCGGATGATAACTTCCGTCCTCTGAGTCTTCGTGTGTGGCCTATTTACCAGGGCTAACCTGCCCATCTTCCAGTTCATCTTGTTCATTAGTTGTTTCAACGGGGTCTTCGTTGTCTTCGGCACCTTCTTGTGTGTTATCTTCTCCTGTGCTGGTGTTGCTGTCTTTACTGTGCCATGACTTAGAGTGGCGCCGCTGACGCCGACGCTTGGATTGTATTTCGGAAGGTTTATCCTCAGCTGGATCTTCCTTTTCGCCGCCACTGTTCTCCTTTGGTGCATCCACCTTGTATACAACATACGAGGAAGTGGTCGTCCAGCGTCCGGTGAACGGCGGGTTCTGGGCCTCATCTTCTCCGGCAAAGTCGTCCATACCGTCGATGTCCTCGGAGTCATAATGAAGTGTGTTGGTCAAATCCTCGACCGTGGCTATGAAGTGGGTGGCGGCTGGGAAGCAAAATTCTCCACCGTCAGCCCCTAGTTCGGACCGGATAGAGTTCGGCTATGAGTCCTCTGTCAAGGACATGTTTTTCAATGAGTTTAGCATGTCGCCCAAAGGCGAGTGCTGGAAGATGTCTGCGGCGCTGAATTCGAAGATCGATAAACGATCAAGTTCGGCGTCCGTGGGCTCACATGGTTCGGAACTTACGGCCGGAGACGAGTCTGGAGTTCTGGTGGCACATGTATCGTGTGAGATCAAGTCTATGTGCGGCTCCAGCGCCGGGGAATCTATGGCCTCTGTGGCGGGGTTAAGCTTCCCATCCTTGGATGGTGCAGTCTGCTCCGGATCTAAGGCCAGAGCGGTTATGGGTGTTGTCTCCTGGATGCAGTCCGATGACGGATTTAGGTCATGTCCCTCGGGGTGGCCAGGAGTGGTAGCCGCAGTTACGAATCCGGCGAAGATCAAGTCCCCACAGATGTTCCCAACGTAGTTCAAGCTCCCAAATCTGACCTGATGGCAAGGGACGTAGCTTTCGATCTGCTCAAGATGGCCAAGCGAGTTGGCTCGCAGAGCGAAGCCGCCAACCATGAAGATCTGTCCGGAGAGGAAAATTCCCCCTTGGGCAACATCGTTGTAGATGGTTGCAGGAGCCATCGAACCTCTTGATGACAGCACAATGGAACTCTCAATGAAAGCACCAATGTTGGTGTCAAAACTGGCAGATCTCGGGTAGGGGGTCCCGAACTATGCATCTAAGGTCGATGGTAATAGGAGATAGGGGACACAATGTTTTACCCAGGTTCGGGCCCTCTCTGTGGAGGTAATACCCTACGTCCTGCTTGACTGATCTTGATGAATATGAGTATTACAAAAGTTGATCTACCACGAGATCATAATGGCTAAAACCCTAGAGGCCTAGCTTGTATAGTTATGATAATGTATATCCTCCGGACTAAGTCCTCCGGTTTATATAGACACTGGGAGGATCTAGGTTTACTCCAGGTCGGTTACAAAGAAAGGAATCTACATATTTGGTCACCAAGCTTGCTTTCCATGCTAAGGAGAGTCCTGTTCGGACATGGGTGCAGTCTTCGGTCTTTGTACCTTCACAGCCCATCAGTCCGGCCCATGGCTAACAGGCCGGACGCCCGAGGACCCCTTAGTCTAGGACTCCCTCAGGGACCTCATGGAACCCCGTGGCACCAAGCTCGACGACAATGTGTGGCTCCCAGCCCATCAATGCCATGGGGATGGGTGCTGGCGTAGTCGGGGCGACGGGAGCCGGAACAGGAGCAGGGACAGGTGCGACGTCTTCCCGCAAGGCCAGTTCAAGCTCGTGCCAAAGCGCCTTATGTTATTGAGACTCCAGCTGGGTGTCTGCCTCAGGAAACTGGAAGATCAAGGGAAGACCATCATGATGTGGCATGGCGTACGGTTAGGTCATGCTGGTTGGAGGTAGACGACAGGAGAGTTGGAGAGGAAGAGAGAAGATTGTAGCGATACCGGGTAGTGCGGGGTTGATTTTAAACTGCGGCGCCGGCGACGTTAAAAGTGGGAGCAGTTGGTACAAAGGTGGGCAGCAGAGCCTGGTCAAAGGGCTCACCTCCTAGTGAGCCTGCACAGCGGTCTGCTCGCACGCCTCCCTATCAGCCGACGTAGTGGTCTGCATGCACGCCTCCCACGGTATCAATAGTTAAAGCGTTCGCCTTAACGTGACAGGTCTTTGTTCCAAAATACCTTGGCTCTTCATTTGTGCAACTTCTCATAAGCAACTTGTCTCAAACTGAAGAAAAAAATTACGTAGGAATATTTGTGCCATATCACGTGACCATGCTCAGTTTCATGAATTTCTGGTCACTTTTAGATTTTCTGAAATTTAAAATCCAGGATTCGAAACAATATCATAACCTGCATCATGCAATAAATTTTCAAGCAATACATCTTTCCTGTTGTATTTCTTCAGAAAGGATTTGGTCAAACATTTTGCTTAGTTAGACTTCAAACAAGTTATATATGTAGAGTAAAAGGATTATCCTTCCGTACCAGTGCATTGCCTGATATATTAACTCAAGTACTAGGCACGAACAACCGGGCTCAATTCTGTGCTCATCCTGGTGTAGTAGTAGTACTAGGCATGTAGTTGACGGGTGACCCTGGGGAGCGGCGACCGAGGGAATTGAACCATACTCGGCACGGTAGGTAACGTTTTCTTTTACTAAAGCATCCCTCCATTGTTCATCGATAGTCATTATGGTCCGGGGACATGAGGGGAATTTCCTAGGGCTAGAATTCTGGCCGCTAGATATTTTGACTCGAAACATGGAGGCTCGACTGGTTGGGGTTGACTAATGTGTGTACCACGCACACCACTAGAAGGACACGAGCCTAGTTTTTTTTAGCATCAACATGAGCCAAGGTGTAGACAGTACATTGTTGGGTCCTACCATTCGAGAATACAAAAGGAATCTTTTAAATTGCCGAATGAATCTATGTGTATTACAATGCCCGTATTTTCCTTGCAAATACTAATCTCATCGTGGTAATTGATTTATGATGAGTTCTTGAATTAGAGTGAGTTTGTGATATAGTGATCTCAACGTGGATTTCACATTTTATGGTATCCCTAGTAAGTTTTCCATTGCAAATTCAAATTTAAAAGATGAACGGTATGGTGGTGAGAAAACTTTGTATGTATCAAGCATATGACCACACACACACACACGAACACAACGATAATCCAATAAGTATAGTGCATCTATTTTTCCAAACCATGCATGTATGACACGGATTCAAAAATACTCCTTCAGTTCCTAAATATTAATCTTTTAGAGATTTCAACAAGTGACTACATACGGAGCAAAATGAGTGAATCTACACTAAAAAATATGTCTATATACATCCTATGTGGCAGTCCATTTGAAATCTCTAAAAGACTAATATTTAGGAACGAAGGGAGTAAAATGTAAGACATGCATGGTCCTCAATTCAATATTTAAAATGAACAGGAAACTGAAACATGAATATTAAGTTTAGTACTACAGTACATGCAAATGTTGTGTTTAGGCAGAGCTATGTAGATTGTTGGGGGTTAACCTCGACCTTAGATAAAATTGTGAAGCTCTGTTTAGGATTGTCTAGATTATATTTATCCCCACCCTCCAAACACCGATTGGTTGTGCACCCCCTCCTCCCCGAGAGAATATCATGTGCCCCCCACACCTTAGATTCTATATGCTTATACGAGTTGCTTGGAGCTTGTAGATCTGAGATATAGCAGCTCAGAGGATGTCTTAATATTTTTACAGGAAACCTTAATGAGTTTGAGAATTGCACACAATTTGTACAAAAACTACTTAGATGCCCTTGGATCCCATATCCAACGACCTCGAAGCTCTTATCACCGTAGCATCTAAGATGAAGGTGGACATCATATTCTCCTATATGTAAGAATACCACACCTTAGATGCTTTGGTGATTCAAGCTCTTTGGAGCCGTTGGATTTGTGACCCAACAACTCCTCGGTGGTTCGAACGTTTTTTGCAGAAAAGTCCCCAAAGACTGCTTACAAGCACAAAGACTGCTCAGATGCCATTAGATCTCAGATCAAACGACCTCGAAGCTCGTATCACCGTAGCATCCGAGCTGCGAGAGCACCTGATGTTTTCTCGCATGGGAGAATATGAGGTGCTCCCGCACGGTAGATTCTATGGTGATACGAGTTCACAGAGATCTAACAGCTCATAGTAGGAGGTTTGAATGTTTTTGCAATATACGCGTGAGAGAGTTTGGGAATTGCGAAGAAAGTACAAGTACCACGCATGTGGCATCTGATCACAGATCATACGACCTAGATGCTCGTATCACCGTAGCGGCTAATTAAGCTACGGGGGGCACCTAATATGAGCATTGAGGAGCCTTTGGATCTAAGATGCATCGGCACACACGAGGCCTGGATGTTTTATTTGCAGAAAAACCCTTGGAGAGTTTGGAAATTGCGCGTAATTACAAAGACTACTCCCAAGCCATTGGATCTCAGTTCCAACGATCTAAGCTATGGGGTGGATGTGGATATTCTATGCCGTTGTCATTTTTTTCGTAAACTTGCAAAATACGTGTAACTCGTGTTGTTACTTGTCTAACCGCACAAAGTGTTTATTCAGAAAAACCATCCTACACTGAAATATCGGAACAACACACGGGAATCCCACTTTTCATTGATCAAATTTGGACCTAAAACTAACGAATATGAAAGACGAGATTCGAACTGGCAACCTAGACTACAAGGCGTAAGTCGATAGCCTGAAACAACAATGGTTGTTGGCTTTGTCCCATAACTTGATTTTATACAGTATTACGTTGAGTAGAGTGGAGGGAGTGCCTCGTCAACACGTGCATGACCATTGACTCACTTACTGGTGGGTCCTAGGTCTGCGATCTCTCTCTCCTCTCCATCGTCTAACCTTTAGACGTAGGGGCACGCACGAAGAGCAGCGCTAGCTTGTAGTGGTGTTATTATAACTAAGAAAAAGCTTGGAAAATATAAGAATCGCCTAGAATAAGAGATGTTGTGGCTGGTCGAGATGGAGCTAACCACACCTATCCTCCATGCCACGTTAGCATGATGAAGCTGTGTGGCCACTTGGGTGTTTTCGATAGACTGGCTGGGTCCCGAGGTAGAACCATAGGTACTACATCTGATACAGTATATTTTTACACACACATATTTCCTCCATGCCGAGATGTGGCACACCCTACCGCGCGGTTTCGGGATCCTCCGGGGTGGTGCATGCATACATTCTTCCTTGCCGAGACATGGGATGGCCTACCGCATGTTTTCTGGTCCTCCTCGGTCATAGCGCCGAAGCAAGTAAATGAGTCATCAAATCACGAAAGACCACCTTTCCCGCTGAGTACATCAGTGAAACACGGTGGCTAGCTATTTGGGCTAGTGCGACCCATTCTCTAGGTGCCACCACATTTGTTTTGTCACCCCTTTTTTATCTCCTTGCCGGTAGGTAAATTTAAATGCCCACCCTGGCGTTGCTTTGGTGTTTGGGTGCGGCAGGTTTTTTAATGTTTTGATTGACGGGAGGAGGCACGACAACAATTAGTCAGGATGACTCCGCCTGTAAAACCCACTGCTCCCTCATGTGAGAAGTCGTCGACTGGTTTCCATTTTCCCATGGAGAAAACCAAAAGATTCCCCGCTCATCGGTTGGCTCCCTCCGCCTTCCTGTAAATTGCATTGCCTTTCAGCTGTTTCACCCCCTTTGCTTCCTCTCCCCATTTGGTTCTACCTGGTGCCATGGCGGCGTAGCAGGTCACGGAGTCTGAGGTGAGGTGCTTGATACAGGAGCTCCAGGCCAAGGATGCGGAGCTCAAGGCCAAGGACGTGGAGCTCCGTGAGCTCATGGAGGAGAGGAGTGCCATGCTCCTCCGTTATGTGCGGAAGTTCATGGAGCTTCAAAAGCGACGGGCATCCACCACAAAGATGCTCGAGGCGTCGGCGGCGTTGCTGTAGAAAGCAGTATATACGATAGGCCGTCAGGGGAGCTAGCTAGAGCGCGAGCAGGCTGATCATGACAGGGTCCAGGATCGCCTCAGCCACTTGGTGGACCATGTTGCCACACATGTGTTGCAGCTGCGCGATGCTTATTGTCGTGCCAGCGCGACCATGCCGGCCATCAGGGTAGTGAGGTGGAGCTGCAGCAAGCACTAGCATATATGGTGGCTAACTTACACAAATGAGAGCGAGAAGAGAAGCAAAGCACGAACGAGAAGCTATAATGATCAAGAAGTGATCCTAAAACTACTTACGTTCAAGCATAACACGAAACCGTGTTCACTTCCCGGACTCCGCCGGAAAGATACGATCACGGCTACGCACGCGGTTGATGCATTTTAATTAAGTTAAGTGTCAGGTTTTCTACAACCGGATATTAACAAATTTCCATCTGCCCATAACCACGGGCACGGCTTTCGAAAGTTGAAAACCCTGCAGGGGTGTCCCAACTTAGCCCATCACAAGCTCTCACGGTCAACGAAGGATATTCCTTCTCCCAGGAAGACCCGATCAGACTCGGAATCCCGGTTACAAGACATTTCGACAATGGTAAAACAAGACCAGCAAGACCGCCTGATGCGCCGACACCCCGATAGGAGCTGCACATATCTCGTTCTTAGGGAAACACCGGATGAGACATCCTACGAGTAAAACCAAACCTGAAGTTTCCCCGAGGTAGCCCCGCAGTCTACTCGGTTTGGACCAACACTTAGACAAGCACTGGCCCGGGGAGGGCTTAAAATAAAGATGACCCTTGGGTTGGCCGACCCGAGGGAAGGGTAGGTGGTGGTGAGGCAAATGGTAAAACCAAGGTTGGGCCTTGCTGGAGGAGTTTTATTCAAAGCGAACTGTCAAGGGGTCCCCATAACACCCAACCGTGTAAGGAACGCAAAATCAAGGAACATAACACCGGTATGACGGAAACTAGGGCGGCAAGAGTGGAACAAAACACCAGGCATAAGGCCGAGCCTTCCACCCTTTACCAAATATAAATGTGCATTAAAGTAAACAAGATATAATAATGATATCCCAACAATAAACATGTTCCAACAAGGAACAAACTCCAATCTTCACCTGCAACTAGCAATGCTATAAGAGGGGCTGAGCAAAGCGGTAACATAGCCAAACAACGGTTTGCTAGGAAAGGTGGGTTAGAGGCTTGACATGGCAATATGGGAGGCATGATCTAGCAAGTGGTAGGTATCGCGGCATAGCAATAGAGCGAGCAACTAGCAAGCAAAGATAGAAGTGATTTCGAGGGTATGGTCATCTTGCCTCAGCTCCACCTCACTACCCTTATCCCGTTCGACCACCCCATCGACTTCAACAAGATACGGCTTCCTGACCTGGTCTCCTTCTTCACCTATATCTCCGAGGAGCTGAGCCATCTCCCCGCGATGGTGGGGCGGAGCTGGACAAGGAGGGGCTGCGGGCTGCCATCGCCATTGCGGAGCGGCGAGAAGCGACCCCCTTTAGTACCGGGTCGTGGCTACAACCGGTACTAAAGACCCCCCCCTTTAGTACTGACTGGAGCCATGACCCGGTACTAAAGGGGGTGTGCCGCCACCCCACGGTGCACAAAGTTTAGTCCCACCACGCGGAGCGAACGGCAGCCGCACTGTCTTGTAAACCCAGCCGCGGCTGCTCCTTCAAGCTCCTCTCTAAAGCAGGCTTCTGGGCTAAACTGCGTCATTGCCCTGTGGGCCTACTGGGCCTTGCGGGCCTGCATCCTGGCCCAACTACAGGTTGGGTTTCTAGTCGTATGCAAGCCATTGTGGTCCAGTAGGCGGGCTTTTTTTCGTTTTGTTCTTTTATGCTTTATTTATTTTCTTTTATTTATTTGTGAGTAGTTTTTTGCTGTATTTAGAGTTTCTTTGTGAATATTTTTGCTTTAGGTACAACAAATTACAAACTTTCTACTAGTGCCAGTAGTTTTCAAATTTGAATTGTTTAAATTTGAATTATTTGAAATTTGTGCTAATCACTAGTTTATGAATAACTTTACTTTTAAAATAGATTTTTCAGTGATTATTTTTTCTTATTTTTAATACTAGTGTGTTTTATCATTGTATTCAATTTGGTAATACTTAGGTTATTTAAAAAATGAAGTGCGTTTGTAAAAGATGAGTTTCTGTCCGAAACCCTGATACTTCGAAAGAGATTGTCCATTTTGTACATGAAGTGCTTCCAGTTTTTGCCGTAACCCTCTCAACTTTTTAGCAAATGCTATGTGGGTGAAATGATGATACCATGCAAACTTTCAACCTTTTCAAAGTTTATTTGTAGTGCTTTTCAATTTCAGGGTCATATAGCACAAACAAAATTAGTAAATGCATGAAAAATAACAAATGAAGTCAAAAAGGGTTGAAAATTGATGATGTGGCTTTGAATGGTGCATACTAAACGCACAAAAAGTACACGTTTCAAATGCCAGAACACATAACTACCCTAACTATTACAAAGATTCCCTACGGTTTGTCCAAATTGGGACTTTCCAGATATATATGTCCAGAAACTCACTATAGAAGAAAGTGATGACAGTGAAGCCAATCACATCCCAGAGTGGGGTATTTGGGCCATGTGAAACTTTTTTCCTTTGCGTGTGTCCCTTTGCGATCTTCATCATTTAACTGGATGCTCGGGTCAATATTCACTCTGAATGGAGCAATTTCATCAAACTTTTCATAATCTTCTGATATGTCTCTCTTGTCATCCACTCCCATGATGTTTCTTTAAAGGGTGATAAGAACTATGTGGCACTTTGGCTCATCGTATGACGTATTCTCTTCCTTATCTTTTCTTTTTCTCGGCTTGGTAGACATGTCCTTCACATAAAAAATCGGTGCCACATCACTGGCTAGGATGAATGGTTCATATTCGTACGCAAGATTGTTGAGATCCACTATTGTCATTCCGTACTGCGGGTCTTCCGTTACCCCACCTCGTGTCATATAGACCCATTTGCACCAAAACAAAGGGACGTCCAAACCACGTCCATAGTCAAGTTCCCATATGTCCTCTATGTAACCATAATATGTGTCCTTTCCCGTCTTGGTTGCTGCATCAAAGCGGACACCACTGTTTTGGTTGGTGCTCTTCTTATCTTGGGCGATCATGTAAAATGTATTCCCATTTATCTCATACCTTTTGAAACTCATTATATTCGAAGATGGTAACTTGGACAGCAAGTACAAGTCATCTTTAATAGTGGCGTCATGCATGACACGTGTCTACAACCAACCGGTAAAAGTCCATGTTTGTTCACGTGTAATCCAATCGTCAGACTGATCCAGGTGTTTGGTGCGTAGAAAATTCTTGTGTTCCTCCATATACGGAGCCACCAAGGTGGAATTCTTTAGACCTGTGTAGTGTGCTTGAGTGAGAGAATGCCCGTCCATACATATTATTTGATTCCCTCCTAGCATGCCTTTTCCACCCAGTCTGCACTTATGCCGCGATTCAGGAATACTAATCGGCTTAAGGTCAGGAATAAAGTCAATAGAAAACTCAATGACCTCCTCATTTTCATGGCCCTTGGAGATGCTTCCTTCTGGGCTAGCACGGTTATGAACAAATTTCTTTAAGACTCCAATGAACCTCTCAAAGTGGAACATATTGTGTAGAAATACATGACCAAGGACGTTAATCTCTTCGTGTAGGTGGACTGGGATGTGCGTCATGATGTTGAAGAAGGATGGTGGGAACACCAACTCAAAACTGATGAGACATTGCACCAAATCATTCTCTATCCTTGGTATGATTTCTGGATCAATTACCTTTTGAGAGATTGCATTGAGGAATGCACATAGCTTCACAATGGCTAATCGAACATTTTCTGGTAGAAACCCCCTCAATGCAACCGGAAGCAGTTGCGTCATATTCACATGGCAGTCATGTGACTTTAGCTTCTGGAACTTTTTCTCTTCCATATTTATTATTCCATTTATATTCGACGAGAAGCCAGACGGTACCTTCATACTGAGCAGGCATTCAGAGAAGATTTCCTTCTCCTCTTTGGTAAGAGCGTAGCTAGCATGACCTTGATGTATGCCATATTTCCTGTGCATACGTTGCTGGTCCTCCCGTGCCTCTGGTGTATCTTTTGTCTTCCCATACACACCCAAGAAGCCAAGCAGGGTCACGCAAAGATTCTTCGACACGTGCATCACGTCGATTGCAGAGCGGACCTCTAGGTCTTTCCAATAGGGCAGGTCCCAAAATATAGATTTCTTCTTCCACATGGGTGTGTGTCCGTCAACGTCATTCAGAACACGTTGTCCGCCAGGACCCTTTCCAATAATTGCCTTCAAATCCTTCACCATATCATCTACATCAGCACCAGTACAGTGGCGAGGATTCGTCCGGTGATCCGCCTCACCTTTGAAATTCTTGCCTTTCTTTCTTACGGGATGCCAGCTCGGAAGAAATCGACGATGTCCCAGGTACACATTCTTCTTACAATCATTCAAATATATACTATCGATATCATCCAAACAGTGTGTGCATGCGCGGTATCCCTTGTTTGTCTGTCCTGAAAGGTTATTGAGAGCAGGCCAATCATTGATGGCCATGAACAGCAACGCCTTTAGGTCAAATTGTTCCCCCATGTGCTCATACCACGCACGTACACCTTTTCCATTCCATAGCTATAAGGGTTATTCAACTAATGGCCTTAGGTACACATCAATGTCATTGTCGTGTTGCTTAGGGCCTTGGATGAGAACTGGCATCATAATGAACTTTCGCTTCATGCACAACCAAGGAGGAAGGTTATACATACATAGAGTCACATGCCACGTGCTATGGTTGCTGCTCTGCTCCCCAAAAGGATTAATGCCATCTGTGCTTAGACCAAACCATACGTTCCTTGCATCACCTACAAAGTCCTCCTTGTACTTTCTATTGATTTTTCTCCACTGCGACCTGTCAGCGGGTACTCTCAACTTCCCGTCTTTCTTACGGTCTTCTCTGTGCCATCGCATCACCTTGGCATGCTCTTTGTTTTGGAACAAATGTTTCAAACATGGTATTATAGGAGCATACACCTTGGGAGGAATCTTCTTCCTGGGGAGGTTTCCCTCGACATCACCAAGGTCATCATGGCTGATCTTATAGCACAATGCACCGCATACCGGGCACGCGTTCAAATCCACGTACTCACTACGGTAGACGATGCAGTCATTAGGGCATGCATGTATCTTCTGCACCTCTAACCCTATAGGGAAGACAACCTTCTTTGCTTCGTATGTACTCTCGGGAAATTCGTTGTCCCTTGGAAGCATCTTCTTTAACATTACCAACAAATTTCCAAATCCCTTGTCAGATACACCATTCTCTGCCTTCCATTGCAGCAACTCTAGTGTGGTGCCCAACTTTTTCTTGTCAGCTTCGGAATTCGGGTACAACAATTTCTTGTGATCCTCTAACATGCGGTGCAACTTCTTCTTCTCCTTTTCACTTGCGCAGTTTCTCTCCGCATCGGCAATGGTCCGACCTAGATCATCAGCTGGCTCATCTGATGCCTCTTCTTCAGCTTCTTCCCGCATTGCCGGCTCGGATTCTTCCTGCATTGCCAGCTCAGCTTCTTCCCCCATTGTTGTATCATCGTATTCAGGGAACCCATGACCAGGATAGCTACCGTCGTCCTCTTCTTCATTGTCTTCCATCATAACCCCTCTTTCTCCATGCTTGGTCCAAACATTATAGTGGGACATGAAACCGTACTTAAACAGGTGGACGTGAATGGTTTTTAACTTAGAGTAATTCTGACCATTCTTACAGCCAACACATGGACAAAGCATAAAACCATCCCCCCGCTTGTTTGCCTCAGCTGCAAGCAGAAAAGTATGCACGCCATCAACAAAACGGGGAGAGCACCGGTCATCGTACATCCATTGCCGACTCATATTCATTACACACCACCGAAAATACCAAATTAATACTAGTTCATACAACAATTATTCTCATAAAACATACATACAAATAACTCTCTAGCTAAAGCATTTAAATGCAACAACAAATGCGATCAAGATCGCAACTAAGGTAACAATTGATCCAATAGCATAATGATACCAAGCCTCACTATCAATGGCATATTTTCTAATCTTTCTAATCTTCAAGCGCATTTTCTCCATCTTGATCTTGTGATCATCGATGAAATCGGCAACATGAAACTCCAATTCCATCTTCTCCCCCTCAATTCTTTTCAATTTTCCTTTCAAATACTCATTTTCTCTTTCAACTAAATTTAACCTCTCGACAATAGGCCTGGCTGGCATTTTAGCCTGCTGAAGGTCCATCGACGACTAGTAAAAATTGAGGCCTAACATGAATTTCTGCGTGCTAAAGGCCCATGGTTTGTTCTGGGCCGTAACAGGCCAGCAAAATATTTAGCCTGTTAATGGCCCAATGCTACATGGGCCAAACTAAGCGGTGGGTCCACAAAAGGCCTAACTAAAATTTGGGCCGAATATAGGCCGATGTAAGTTCTGGGCCTGGCTCAAAGTGCGAAGGACCCAATGGCCATTCGGGCCCAAGAAAGATGCAAGCCGACCAATTGTGGCCCTCTAAAAACCAGGCCTGTGAGAGGTGAATGTTTCGGCCCAGTCGACTACATTAGATTTTTTTTAGATAGCGAATGATGGCAGTAACTAGTAGGAATTAAGAACAAACCTACTCTATACAATAAAGAAATTACAGCATAGTAACTTAGAATAAAACCTACACTATACAAAAAAGGATTTATGGTATATTACATCCACTTGGCATCGAAGTTTGGCACCAGTGATCATAAAGCGCAACGAAGAAGCAGATTACAAAAACTGGGCACCATTACAGCGTAACAAAATAATAGTGAAGCGAGACCACTTCCAAGACAGTTCAAGAAAGGTTAGCCTTGCGCGGGAACTGCTGCGCAAGCCGCTAAGCAAGGCGGTGAGACTGGCCTAGCATGTCAGTCATAGCTTCTAGGTGTAGCTATTTAGCAATAAGGTTCTCACTGGTGTTCTCCACAATCTTTCTTAGAGATGGGACTTCATGTCAAAGTTGAGATGCGGAATGCCTTTCTGCTAGAACATGGGGCTGAAGAAGTCGAACTGATTCAGACAGCGAATTTTGTGAGCTTGTCTGACTGCTAGTCTCAAGTAACTTGAACACTGCATCAAGACAATACTTTGGGGTTGTCTCGCTATCTTCAAGATGTTTTGCCTTCTTTTCTACAATATATGTTGGGTTTGTCTCATAGCCTTCAATAGACTTGTGCATGCCATCGGGCATATCACCCTGAAACAAGCCGAGAGATGACAGGTTTTGCACCTGTGTGAACAAAGATGATAACTATGCTATCAATTCCATTCAATTTCAAATTAGAAAATAAAGAGCAAGTTCAAAATATCAATAGCATAATTTGGCATTGTTCATAATGCGGGGAGCTTCACCACACTACTGGATTACCATGTTAACATAACAAGCATATATGAAGGGCAAAGATAATCATTGTATCTATTTTGGTTAATGTGCATCGCATGTTGTTCATATCATCAGCCACATCAGTAAGATAAAACAGGAGATGCCAAGGTGCAAACGCGGGCTGCTTCACCACACACTGGATTATAGATCCACAAAACAAGCATGCATATAGGGAGTATTGAGTAATGTGCATGGTATGAACAAGGAATTTTGTTTTATAAGTAAATATTGGAACTTACGGTTGTTGCCAACATGCATTTTGATAGAAACAACAAACTAAACAGCAGTAAACGATAGGGAGTATGAGCAAATTAAACAGTAGTTGGGGATAAAGGCTTTGCAAGGACTGACTTACATTAACAGGTAACACCGGCTTTTTAATGCCCTTCTCCATGTCAAGGGAAGGATAACTCAAGAATTTCAGCACAGAATCTTCTTCATAAGCTTTTTCTGTACTCTACATTTTGTAGAGAGTAATTATAGATATGATAATACTGGAAGGGATAGAGGATAATGAAGATAAGATGCAGATTGATGCTACATAATTAACTACCAATCCCTGGAAGTACAAGCGTTACATGACAAAATGTACTGACAAGAGCATTGGGCTACACTTCTGCACTGGCATTGTCTGTGTATTCAACTTTTTGGTAAGATTAAATATAGATCTAATATTTTTTTAGTAAATGGTGGGCGAGGGCGATAAGATGCAGAAAGCATTGGGTTGATTCTAAATTTATTTAAGAGTCCATACGGATCTTATAATGTCCACCAAATGGATGATAACGAGGCTAACATGTGTCGTGATGCTACATAATCAAACAGCTATGAAAGTAAGTATGGTCATACAGGGCAAGAGGTAGTCACAGGAGCAATGAAGTGTGTAGTATAGTTGTGAGATTCTGTGAACCCTTGAGAATGAATGTTCTTCTGCTAACAGTTTTCATACAAGTGAGGCGTTAAGGCAAATGCGGAAATGTAGTTCAAATTGTGATGTGATATCATAGATAGTACCTTAAGCTGCAGACGAGACCAATGTGTAACAAGATTATTCCAGTCACTATCAGATAAATGTAGCACCGGAGACTTTACAGAAATTTTGTTTAGAGGCTTGCCATCAAAGTGCGCCTGGCTCAGGTAGTAATGATACTTCATCAATGAGTGCTTGAAAAGCGCAACCAACCCTTGCTCTTCTTGACAATCCAGTTTGGTCCTCACCTATTTCAAAAAAATGAAATCTTGTGTCTTTTGTCAGCCGAAACATATGAAGTAATTAACATGAATAACATTAGTACATTACTTATGCATAAGTTGCAAAGGAAGACTGGAAATTGTTCTGTGTCTGCGGTATAATCTTTCCATGAAGGAAAGATGCACACAAAGTTCCTGACAACAATATAAGCTTCGTCTTCTAAACTGGGAAGAACTGGAATAGGGGTCCTATTTGCTGCAATTGGGGCTCTCTCTGGTTCAAAAATGGATTTGGCAACTAGATTTGGTATACTCTTTGCTGGAATGGGGGTTTTGTGTCGTAGAGCTGGTGCTATTTCAACTGGCATCATCATACTGTTTGCTGCAGTTGGGGTTTGCTGAGTTGGGGCATCAGAAATGACCAGTGTAGTAGGGCTAGAGTCTGCTAGAGTTGGGGTGTTTTGTGGGTCAGGTGATATTGCAACTACACCTAATGGGCTATTTGATTTATCAGGTGTCACTACCTTTTCCAAATACTTTGCTCGTGCTCCTCCGCGGTCAGCAGTCGCCCTCTTCCTTTTGAACGTCTGATACACAAGAACAACATTTGAATGGATAAATATGGTATGATGACAAATGTAATATGTACTGATAATGGATAGGCATGGCGTATTCACATACACGACACTACAAAAAAATGACACATCCGTGACAGTTTGGGCCGAACGAAATTTTTTCTGTCATACATATGACACTTCTATGGCGATAATTGTGACAAAACCCGGTATCATCACAGATGTGGTGGGATCCTACTTCAATGACAAAAAATCATGACAGAAAATGGGCTTTTCGTCCTGGGCGGGCCGGAGACGCAGCTGCATGACATTCTTTGGGCCGTCCATGACGGAAAAAACCGTGGTAGAAGCGAGGGCAAGGTAAATTTTGGGGAGTTCCCGGTTACGGTGGGAGGTCGGGGGCCGAGTGATGCGCGTTTCTCTCGTACACATACGCGTGTGTGTGCGAGGCGTTGGCTCTAACTGAACCCGAGCGAGGCGTTGGGCTCTAACTGAACCCGAGCTGTTGCACTGTAGGCTACGCGTTACTGAACCCGAGCGATCGATCGATGGCTGTTAACTGAACCCGATCGAGCGATTCCTACGCTACTGCTGCTAACTAAAGCCGATCGATTGGATGAAGAGTGAGCATTGCCGGGGGGGTTGGATGAGCAGTGAGCGGTGGCATTGCCTCTGGATAAACAGGACCCCGTGGTGTGGTGGAGGGCTGGATGAATAGTGGAAGGTGGAGGGGTGGTTGAACAGGACCCCGTGGTGTGGAGGGCTGGATGAACAGTAGACGGTGGAGGGGTGCCCGTGGAGGGGTGGTTGAACAATAGTCGGTGGAGTAGCGCGCGGTGGAGGCTGGATGAACAGGAGCCCGTGGAGGCTGGAGGAGGTCGACAGTGGAGATGAATAGTATCCCGTGGAGTCCCGTTTTGCGGTACGCCACACCACTCCCGATCAACAGGACCCCCGTTTCGACCGTAGGAGGTACGTTTCCTTCATTTTGCGGTATGCCACACCCCTCCCGATCAACAGGACCCCGTTCCGAATGTAGGAGGTCCGTTTCCTCCAGTTTGCGGTACGCCAGGCCTCGTTTCCATCGCCTATTCCATCCAAGCCCTCCCGATGAACACGACCGCGCATTCCGTTCTGACCCAGCCGGTTGGCTCCCACACGTTCTGTTGCCTCCTGATGAACACGACGCCTTCTGTTGCCTTCCCATGAACACGACGCATTCCATTTCCTCCCCATGAACACGACGATGACGTTGTTTCTCCGTTCCGACCCAGCCATGTACACGAGCCATGGCTGTACGTATGCACGAGTAGACGTTCGAGACCCCGCCCATATGTACACATACGTGGACGTATTTTCTTTCTTGCACCCTGGACGTTGTACGTACGTGTACATGCTACGTGCGCGCCTCTACTATGACACGTACGCGCCTCTACATCCACCAGTATATATGTACGTACACGTTCGCGACCATAATGACAACGCTACATAGGCTTCGACCAGGTGGTCCCGACTGTCAAGCACTTGCTTGCGTGTGAAGATGTAGCCGGTGGGTCCCAACAGTCAAGGCGGAAACGTTTTTTTCGCGAAATACAGTGGCCCGTCCGGTGGGTCCCCGCTGTCAGGTGGAGGAATATTTATTTTGCACATAATAAGGAGGCACTTCCTTGCTGTAGCCGTGGACCCAGCTGTCAGCCTCTCTACGTGCAGTCCACATCCGATGGAAGCCATTCCTTGACCACATTGACCACGCCGCGCCGAGAGCACCAGGGTGGTGGACGACGACGAGGCCTAGGAAGGGGACGACGCAGAGCCGGGGAAGACGCGGCAGTGGATGCCCTCGCGTAGAGGAGTACGAGGGTTCACTGGTTCACTGCGGTGTGAGGGTACCGTCGCCGCAGAATAACAGGTGGTGTGGGTGAGTAGAGGGATGGCCTGGCCAGCGGTGGGAGTAGTAGGGGCGGTGAGGCCTCCGCGGCATCGCAGCCGGCCACGGGAGGCAGGAGCACGAGGCACGACCGGCGCTGGTTTGGGCGGCTGGAGCAAGGATACCAGAGGTTGAAGAAGCACTACGGCCGTTGGATGGACATCGTACGGTCAGTGGAGCTAGAATCGTGCATATTGACTAAGTTGACAAAGCCATCCGTCCCCGTCAACTTAGTAGGCCCACAAGTCAGCCTGCAACTATACTGGGTCCCAGCTAACAAGGGGACACTAGTGCAGAACCGGGCAATAGCACTGGCTCGTAAGGCCCTTTAGTGCCGGTTTGGTAACCGTCACTAAAGTGTGGGCACTAAAGGTCCCCCCCCTTTACTAGCGGTTCAGCACGAACCGATGCTAAAGGGAAACCACGTGGCACGAGCCAGCTCCGGGGGCAGGGAGCCCTTTAGTACCGGTTGGTGACACCAACCGGTATTAAAAGTTTGGGGGGGTTTTGGGTTTATGATTTCTTTTTCATTTAATTTTGTGTTTTCCATTTAATTCTTTTTCGTTTGCTGGTATTTTACGATACTGCATATTGTACACGTTATGCATATAAATAGAATTTCTAGTAGAACCGATCATATATATATATATATATATCATCGACTGTCTCACAACCACCATTAATTAAGTCACACATATATACACACATGTATATATATATACAATTAGCTAGCTATATACAATTTCTCCTAATTGGTGCCTTCGGAGCCAGTGGCATTAACCTAATTGGTGCCTTTGGAGCACGATAACAATTGGAAGTGGCTCATGGGGGCGGTAGCGGGTAAAAGGATTCTCCTTTGGGATCTATGACCTGGTCGAGCAAAAATCCCGCTATTTCCTCTTGAATTGCTTCTATGCGGTCCTCTGGTAGGAGCTTCTCCCGCACCTCTTTGAACTGTTAAGAAGGAGATCAATATGCATGTGTATTAGTTGTGTGACTAGATATCGATAATGGTGTAAAAATTGTGAATAGTGTTTTGACAAACGTACCCACTCCTGTCTTTGAGATCTGCTCCTTTCGGATGCCATCATGCGAATGTTCTCGCAAACGTAGTATGCACACAGATTATTCCCCGTCGCCTGCTTCAGGGCCTTTACGAGAACGGAATTTTATCAGATAATAATTAATCAAGCATGATAATTAAAGAGATGGCAGCTAGCTAGTACTACTTAATTACTTACCATGAGTTGATACCATTTTACATTTTGTTTCCATTGGCCTGGAGTGACGTTGATGAACTTTGTCCAAGCCCTGCCCGCCGACAAAGAAAATGAATAAATGGGTTATTAAATATTTGTTATCAAGAAATGACAAACTAATTAAATAGGCCGAGATATAGTTAATAGTGATTGAAATTACCTGTTGACTATCACCTTCATGATGGTGTAGTCAGTTGGTTTCTTAAGTAGTGAGTCTAGTACTTCAACTATTCCTTCATTAGCTTTAATGATTAACAAGATCCAATGAAATCTGCATGCACACACGTTTTCATGTCTTAATTAAGCGGGCATATGTAAGCAAAAAACATGTAGCTGGCTAGTAGGCAAAAACAGAATTTGTAGTACAAGACAGTGTGACTCACTCGAAGTTGTAAGGAAGTAGTATATCATCATTGTATTTGAGGCGCTTGAAGAACTCTAGAATGCTTTCCTCTACACTTTTTTCGTAATATGGATCTAATTTCCATGTGTATTCATTAATGGTATTTGGGTCAATGAAACCAATGCCATAGCGTCCACCTTTTTTCATTTCATAAATCTTCATCCTGCATAATACCACAGAAAAGAATATAGTGACGATAATTACAGGTAATGATTGATCAAAATGATCACTACAGCTAGCTTGAGACTTAAATTACAAAAATAAATCACTTACAGACAATAGCAACTGATGATAGATTTGTCGAGTGCGTCTTGATTGTATAACTGAAATAGTTCTGAATACTCAACGGACACAACTTTCTCATGGTAGTAATGATCCTTCTTGACATTCACCATGAGGGACTCTCGATTGGAATTCTTGGTAATGTCCATGTACCATTGATGCAATTCATACATTCTCGTTGGGAGCTTCTTGACCTCGTCTGGCTCGACCAAAGGTTGGCCCCGGATATATTTCCGTTTTATTTCCTCCTCTCTAGTCGGAGACATGGGCTCGATATCAAGGAGTTGTCCAACAGTGATCATCAGGCTTTTAGCCTGCTCAATATGCTCCTTGGTTATTACCATATCGCCTAGCCGGGGAACGTTAACGGCTTGCCCACAATAATATTGGGTGCGCCTACTCTCATATGTTGTTGGCACAACAAGCGGGGGGATTGATTGCGCTGCCTGTTCTCCCAGCTGGGGAATGGTTTTACCGCATGTTTTGCCAGCTGATTTGCTCGAGCTCGAGCTCGCCTCTTTTTGTAGACGTGCTCGATTTAACTTCATGAGGTGGCGCTCATAGTCTGTGTCAACAGGCTTGGGAGCTGGTGCTCTAGCCATACGAATGAAGTGGTCAATCTTTTCCTCAGGCACTTTCTCCCTTGGCGGCGGTGGCGGTTTCGGTGCAAAATGGGCTTCCACCTCGGCCTTCGATATGGCTGCGTTTTTCTCCTCGGACTTGTCGTTAGGCCTCTGTGGAAGAGGCGCGAGGCTTGGACCATATTGAAATCGCTTGCCTCCGCCTGTACCTCCAGTACTACCTCGACTTGTACCGCTATGCACCATAGCTGAGGCGGCTCTTTTCCGTGATTGCTGAGGCGGCGAAGACGGCTGACGTGGCTGAGTTGGAGGAGGAGGAGTGGCCTGAAGCTGTGCCGGACTTGGAGGAGGAGTGGCCTGACGCTTTGCCGGACTTGGAGGAGGCGGAGTGGCCTGAAGCTGTGCCGGACTTGGAGGAGGAGTGGCCTGACATGTTGGTGGACTTGGAGGAGCAGGAGTCTGCTGACTTGGTGGCGGACATCGACGAGGAGTCGGATGACGCGGTGTCGGTGGCCTTCGAAAGATGATGCAATCCTTTCTCCATAGGATGATACGATGGTTGGCCTCTCCCAGTGTGTGCTCCTCGTCTCCTCCAGGAATATCAAGCTCTAGCCCTTAATATTGGTCCACCACCTCATCAACCAAGACACGAGCATAGCCCGCTGGAATCGGGTTGCAATGGAAGGTTGCCTTGGGGGGATTTGTAAAAGCAAGGGTGTCCGCCACCTTCATGGATATGTTCTTCATTTTGAAGTGTAGCTCGCAGTTAGTGTTCTCCATGATGTCATCCACTGGGTAGCTATCCAGCAATGCGTCGCCCGGGGTGGAACCCATGCTGCTTCTTGGCATGGATGGGACGGTGCTATCCAATGCTGGATCATCCGCTAGCTGCTGCAGCTGCTGAGACCCCCTTTGCTGGCTAAGTGAGTCAATCTGCTCCTGCTGCCGCTGGAATTTGACTGCCAAGTCCACGTGCACTGATTCTAGGCCTTGAAGGTGTTCATAGTCCAGCTTCCTCTGCTCCTCCATCTTCCTCTTCTTCTCCTCCGCAATCTTCTTTCTCGCACGGGTTCTGTAGTCGGTGTTCCAGTCCGAAAACCCCTCATACCACGGAATAGCGCCCATGCCTCATGTTCTTCCCGGGTGTTCAGGATTTCCCAGGGCACGCGTATGCTCTTCGTTCTCTCTGTTGGGCTGGAACACCCCCGACCGAGCCTCTTCTATTGCAACAAGTAGCTTATCTTCGGCTCCGTCCAGACATGCCTTCTTCGAAACTTTGCCTGTCTTTGGGTCCAACTCCCCCCCATGCGCATAGAACCAAGTCCTGCACCTGGGGGCCAGCTCAATGTTTCTGGAGTGACACCTGCATCCTCCATCTGTTTCTCAGACTTATCCCACTTAGGCATTCCCACCGCATAGCCACCTGGCCCCAGCTTATGGAACTTATCCTTTTTTGCGGCATTGGCCTTGTTTATTCTCAACCGTTCCTTAGATAATCCCGAATCCTTGAATTTCACGAAATCGTCCCAATGAGCACTTTGCTTCTCTAGTGTTCCCTTGAATACTGGAGTCTTCCTTCCTCCCTTGACGTACTTGGCCCATTCACGATTCTTGTGGTTGTTGAATGCAACCGCCATCTTCCTAAGAGCAGCGTCCTTAACTTTCTACACATCTGCATCTGTGAAATGATCTGGTAGGGTGAAATGTTCCATGAGCGTTTCCCAAAGTAGAAGTTTTTGTCTGTCATCGACAAAAGTAACTCCTGGACGTGGCTTTGCTGGCTCTCTCCATTCTTGAAGGGAGATCGGGAGTTGGTCCTTCACAAGAACTCCGCACTGACGAATGAACTTGTCCGCAATCTTCTTAGGCGCTAATGGTTCGCCATTAGGTTTGATGGCCTCGATATTATACTTTACGCCCTCCTTCAACTTTTTGTTCGGGCCTCGTTTCCTGTTGCCTGAAGATTTGCTCGATCCGGATGGCTGAAAGAAGAAAGATCTATTCGTTAATATATCTTCAAGTCATTTAAAACATGTGATGATCACCAGATGCCTGCTTATATAAATATATATACCTCGCCGGTCTTTGTTGTTTCAAGATCAACATTTTCTTCGTCATGTTCATAGTTCATGACTTCATCAATTCGGTCGTCGCGATCGAATATCATATCACCCTCCCCGGTGTTGTTTAGATATCCGGAGCCGTCATAATCTTCTTCATTCTGATCATCATCTGGCCCATGAGGATTGCATATGATATTGAACACGGCCTCTTCTCCCTCTCTGCCGGTATTGTCTGCCATAGGATTTGTTTAACTAATCCAAAAGAAATATATTCAAATTACAATGCATGGATGCAATCAATTAATAAGGAAAAACTGAATCAATCATAGTACATAATAAGCATCATCGAATATAATCTCGAATACATCGTCTCGAATAATAGATATAATCTCGAATACATCATCTAGAATAATATATATAATCTCGAATAAATCATCTCGAATATTATATATCAAATACATCACTAGCTAGCTAGCTAGCTAATAAAGATCGAATACTAGAGAGTAATCTAGGCGGTGGACAACCAAAGTGAAGGAACCATCACTGGATCAGAGCTCGGGTGATCTCCCCAAAGAACCTTCCAGGTATTGGAGAACCTGACGTCCATAGCAGCCACGTAGCAATCTACATGCTCGTTCACCTCCCTGACACGGCGACGTACCACCTCCCGCGGGGCCGGCTCCCTCCGCATCGAAAGTGGCCCACGCGAACGCCACCAAAGGAGATGAGGGTCGACGACGGGACCCGGTGCCGGGTTCCTCACCAAGCGTCACGCCCCTGAAGGTAGCACCTCCCAGTGCCAGCCCGGCGGAGCCCAGTCCCGGACATGGGTCCTCTGAAGCAGAACGTCGTCGTGAACGGGTCGATGACAAGGATGCGGGCCGGGCATCGTCGACAACAAATACTATATGCCGCAAAAGTGAAGTAACATTTTTTAAATGATGGATTGTGATTTCATATATGCAAATTCTAAATTTTATAACTAAAACTAACATTTCTAATATTTCTATAACTAAAACTAACATTTCTAATATTTCTATAACAAAAAAAACATTTCTATATAACCAACATTTCTATATAACTAACATTTCTAATATAACTAACATTTCTATATAACTAACATTTCTATAACTAAAATTAACATTTCTAATAATTTCTATAACTAAAAAACAGAAAGATTGCTAACAATTCTATAACAACGTCTGTGTGTGTGCGGTTGGCGGCCGGGGCAGGAGCCACTGGCGAGGCGCGACGACAGGGGGCGGCGATGGGGATGGGGAAGGAGACAGGGACGGGGCGGCGACGATGGGTCCGGGGATGGGCCGGGCAGGGACGACGGGAGGACGGGGCGGGGCACGGCGACGGGGCGCGGTACGTTGACTGGGACGACGAGGACGGCGACGGCGACGGCGACGGACGGTGACGGGGGAGTCGACGAGGGGCGGCGGCGACGGGGCAGAGGAGAAAGAAGCAGAGGGAGAGATGAGAAACTGACAAATTTTTTGAAGTGTTTTCTTATATAGAACCCACCTTCAGTACCGGTTGGAGCCACCAACCGGTACTAAAGGTCTGTTTTGGCCAGGCGAAGTGGCGGGAAGCGCACCCCCTTTAGTACCGGGTCGTGTCACCAACCGGTACTAAAAGCCCCCCCTTTAGTACCGGTTGGAGCCACGACCCGGTACTAAAGGGTGTGCGCTGCCAGGCAAGTGATGCAGAAGTTTAGTCCCACCTCGCTAGCCGAGGGGCACTCACACCTGCTTATAAGCCCCGCCGTCGCTGCTGTCTCGAGCTCCTCTCTTAAGCAGGCCTTCTGGGCCTACCTCTGCTGCGATGCCCTGTTGGCCCTACTGGGCTAGCTGGCCTGCATCTTGGGCCAACTAGAATTTGGGTTTCTAGTCGTATGCAGGCCGCTGTGGCCCAGTAGGTGGGCTTTTTTTCTTATTTTTTTGCTTTATTTATTTTTGTTTTATTTATTTTTGAGTTGTTTTTTGCTATATTTAGAGTTTCTTTGTGAATATTTTTGCTTTAGGTAAAAAAAATTACAAACTTTCTGTTAGTACCGATAGTTTACAAATTTGAATAGTTTAAATTTTGAATTATTTGAAATTTGTGTGAATCACTAGTTTGTGAATAACTTAACTTTGAAAATAGATTTTTCAGTGATTCTTTTTTCTTATGTTTACGCTTAGTGTTTTTTATAATTATATTCAATTTGGTAATGCTTAGGTTATTTAAAAAATGAAATGCCTTTGTAACAGATGAGTTTTTGTCCGAAACCCTGATACTTTGAAAGAGATTGTCCATTTTGTACACGAAGTGCATCCAGTTTTTGCGGTAACCCTCTCTACTTTTTTGCACATGCTATGTCGGTGAAATTATGATACCATGGCAACTTTCAACCTTTTCTGAGTTCATTTGAAATGATTTTCAATTTCAGGGTCATTTAGCTGAAAAAATCAGTAAATGCATGAAAGAATTTGCTTGCACATAAATTTCTTCGCGTTTCAAATGCCAAAACACATAACTAGCTACCCTAACAATTACAAAGATTCCCTCCTGGGTGTGAAACACAAAAGAAAGTGATGATAGTGAAGCTGATCACATCCCAGATCTTTGGGTGTGAAACTTTTTCTTCGCGTGTGTCCCTTTGCGCCGTAGCCATGGAAAATCTTCATCATTTAACTGGATGCTTGGGTCAATATTCATTGTGAATGGAGCAATTTCATCAAACTTTTCATAATATCCTGACATGTCTGTCTTGTCATCCACTCCCACGATGTTTCTCTTCCCAGAAAGAACTATGTGCCGCTTTGGCTCATCGTACGATGCACTCGCTTCCTTATCTTTTATTTTTCTTGGCTTGGTAGACATGTCCTTCACATAGAAAACCTGTGCCACATCATTGGCTAGGACGAATGGTTCGTATGCATACGCAAGATTGTTGAGATCCACTGTTGTCATTCCGTACTATGGGTCTTCCGTTACCCCGCCTCGTGTCATATTGACCCATTTGCACCGATACAAAGGGACCTTCAAACCACATCGATAGTCAAGTTCCCATATGTCCTGTATATAACCATAATATGTTTCCTTTCCCATCTTGGTTTCTGCATCAAAGCGGACACCACTGTTTTGGTTGGTGCCCTTCTTATCTTGGGCGATCGTGTAAAATGTATTACCATTTATCTCGTATCCTTCGAAAGTCATTATATTCAAAGATGGTAACTGGGACAGCAAGTACATGTCATCTTCAATAGAGGCGTCATGCATGGTATGTGTCTGCAACCAGCTAGCGAAACACCTGGTTTGTTCACGTGTAATCCAGTCATCAAACCGCTCCGGGTGTTTGGAGCGTAGCAAATTCTTGTGTTCATCCATATACGGAGCCACCAAGGCGGAATTCTATAGAACTGTGTAGTGTGCTTCAGTGAGAGAATGTCCGTCCATACATATTATTTGTTCCCCTCCTAGCGTGCCTTTTCCATCCAGTCTGCCCTTATGCCGCGATTCAGGAACACCAATCGGCTTAAGGTCAGGAATAAAGTCAATACAAAACTCAATGACCTCCTCATTTTCATGACTCTTGGAGATGCTTCCTTCTGGGCTAGCACGGTTATGAACATATTTCTTTAAGACTCCCATGAACCTCTCAAAGGGGAACATATTGTGTAGAAATACAGGACCCAAAACGTTAATCTCTTCGCATAGGTGAACTAGGACGTGCGTCATGATGTTGAAGAAGGATGGTGGGAACACCAACTCAAAACTGAAAAGACATTGCACCAAATCGTTCTCTAACCTTGGTATGATTTCTGTATCGATTACCTTCTGAGAGATTCCATTGAGGAATGCACATAGCTTCACAATGGCTAATCGAACGTTTTCCGGTAGTAGCCCCCTCAATGCAACCGGAAGCAGTTGCGTCATAATCACGTGGCAGTCATGAGACTTTAGGTTCTGGAACTTTTTCTCTGCCATGTTTAGTATTCCCTTTATATTCGACGAGAAGCCAGACGGTACCTTAATACTGCGCAGGCATTCAAAGAAGATTTCCTTCTCTTCTTTGGTAAGAGCGTAGCTTGCATGACCCTGATGTATGTCGTCTTTTCCGTGCATACGTTGCTGGTCCTCTCGTGCCTCAGGTGTATCTTTTGTCTTCCCATACACGCCCAAGAAGCCAAGCAGGGTCACGCAAAGATTCTTCGACACGTGCATCACGTCGATTGTAGAGCGGACCTCTAGGTCTTTCCAATAGGGCAGGTCCCAAAATATAGATTTCTTCTTCCACATGGGTGTGTGTCCATCAACGTCATTCAGAACACGTTGTCCGCCAGGACCCTTTCCAATGATTGCCTTCAAATCCTTCACCATATCATCTACATCAGCACCAGTACAGTGGCGAGGATTCGTCCGGTGATCCGCCTCACCTTTGAAATTCTTGCCTTTCTTTCTTACGGGATGCCAGCTCGGAAGAAATCGACGATGTCCCAGGTACACATTCTTCTTACAATCATTCAAATATATACTGTCGGTATCATCCAAACAGTGTGTGCATGCGCGGTATCCCTTGTTTGTCTGTCCTAAAAGGTTAATGAGAGCAGGCCAATCATTGATGGTCACGAACAGCAATGCCTTTAGGTCAAATTCTTCCCACATGTGCTCATCCCACGCACGTACACCTGTTCCATTCCACAGTTGCAAGAGTTCTTCAACTAATGGCCTTACGTACACATCAATGTCGTTTCCGGGTTGCTTAGGGCCTTGGATGAGCACTGGCATCATAATGAACTTTCGCTTCATGCACAACCAAGGAGGAAGGTTATACATACATAGAGTCACATGCCACGTGCTATGGTTGCTGCTCTGCTCCCCAAAAAGATTAATGCCATCTGCGCTTTGACCAAACCATACGTTCCTTGCGTCATCTGCAAACTCCTTCCCGTGCTTTCTTTTGATTTTTCTCCACTGCGACCTGTCAGTGGGTACTCTCAACTTTCCGGCTTACTTACGGTCTTCTCTGTGCCATCACATCGCCTTGGCATGCTCTTTGTTTTTTAACAAACGTTTCAACCGTGGTATTATAGGAGCATACCACATCACCTTGGCAGGAATCTTCTTCCTGGGGCGCTCGCCCTCGATATCACCAGGCTCATCACGGCTGATCTTATAGCGCAATGCACCGCATACCGGGCAAGTGTTCAAATCCTCGTACTCACCGCGGTAGAGGATGCAATCATTAGGGCATGCATGTATCTTCTGCACCTCTAACCCTAGAGGGCAGACAACCTTCTTTGCTTCATACATACTCTCGGGCAATTCATTGTCCTTTGGAAGCATATTCTTTATCATTACCAGCAACTTTCCAAATCCCTTGTCAGATACACCATTCTCTGCCTTCCATTGTAGCAATTCCAGTGTGGTGCCCAGCTTTTTCTTGTCACCTACGCAATTCGGGTACAACAATTTTTTGTGATCCTCTAACATGCGCTGCAACTTCTTCTTCTCCAAATCACTTGCGCAGTTTCTCTTTGCATCGGCAATGGCCTGACCTAGATCATCAACGGGCTCATCCGATGCCTCTTCTTCCCGCATTGCCGGCTCAGCTTCTTCCTGCATTACCTGCTCAGCTTCTTCCCTCATTGTTGTACCATCGTATTCAGGGAACCCATGGCCAGGATAGCTGTCGTCGTCCTTTTCTTCTTCATTGTCTTCCATCATAACCCCTCTTTCTCCATGCTTGGTCCAAACATTATAGTGGGGCATGAAACCAGACTCAAACAGGTGGACGTGAATGTTTCTTGACGTAGAGTAATTGTGACCATTCTTACAGCCAGCACATGGACAAGGCATAAAACCATTCGCCTGCTTGTTTGCCTCAGCCGCAAGCAAAAAAGTACGCACGCCATTAATGAACTCGGGAGAGCATCGGTCTTCGTACATCCATTCCCGGCTCATCTTCAATACACAACAACGAAAACACCAAATTAATACAATACATAAAGTTCATACATAAAGATCATACAACACTTAAATGCAACAAACAAATAACTCTCTAGCTAAAGAATTTAAATGCAACAACAAATGCGATCAAGATCGCAACTAAGGTAACGATTGATCCAACAGCATAATGATACCAAGCCTCACTATGAATGGCATATTTTCTAATCTGTCTAATCTTCAAGCGCATTTTCTCCATCTTAATCTTGTGATCATCGATGACATCGACAACATGCAACTCCAATTCCATCTTCTCCCCCTCAATTCTTTTCAATTTTTCCTTCAAATCCTCGTTTTCTCTTTCAACTAAATTTAACCTCTCGACAATAGGGTCGGTTGGAATTTCCGGTTCAACTACCTCCTACATACAAATATCTATGTCAACTTGATGGGCATAATTTGTCATCAACACAAAATACAACGAATAGTTTTAAAAGAGAATATACCACATCCGAATCATAACCCGGACGAGGGCCGACGGGGACGGATATCAAAACCATGGCACTATGTATAACAAACAACGTATGGGTAAGATAATTATATGAGTAACTATATATCCAAATCTCACAAACATCAATTTTTTATATAAAACTTCATGAACAAGAGGCTCACCACAAGGTGGTGCCGGTGACGGGACGTTGCGGGCGATCAACGGTGGTTACGACGGAGATTTAGAAGGCAATAAGTAAACCACACCTACATATGCAAACTAAGTGTTATTTTTGACCTCAAATTGCATATAAATCAAATACTAGCACATATATATAATTCCTCCCAAATTACTAAACTCAAAAATCAATCACTATATAAAGCATTGCACGAGCTAATCTAGCAATGAGAGATGAAAGGAAAAAGTTGTTAACCTTTGTGATCATTTGAATGGATGGGGGCCTTCAAATCTTGAAAAAATTTGGGCAAAATGTGCGATGAGCTTGAGAGGAAGAGGGAAAAGAACAGAGAGGAGAGGGGAAAGGGGAAGAACAGAGCGAGCTCGGGTGGACGAAGGGTCTATGTAGGACGACCTTTAGTACCGGTTCGTGATACGAACCTGTACTAAAGGTGCTGGAGGGGCCCCGGACTGACAACATCCTGCCACCACTCACTTTAGTACCGGTTTATGGCACGAACAGGTGCTGAGGTTCGCCACGAACCGGTACTAATGAGAGCGGCCGGCTAGCCATTGGAACCGGCACTAATGCAAACATTAGTGCTGGCTCAAATTCAAACTGGCACTAATGTGCTTCACATTTGACCCTTTTTCTACTAGTGGGAGTATTCATTTTTTTTGTGCGTAATGAGGAGGCACTTCCTTGTGTGCCAACATATAGCTTGTGGGTCCGAGCTGTCAGTGGCGGTAATGTTTTTTTCGCGAAATACAGAGGCCCTTTCGGTGGGTCCCTGATGTCAGGTGGAGGAATCATTATTTTGCGCATAATAAGGAGGCATTTCCTTGCGTGCGGCCATGGACCCCGCTATCGGCCTCTCCACGTACAGTCCACTTCAGATGCATGTCGGTCGTTGACCACGTTGACCAGGCCGCGCAGAGAGCACCAGGGCGGTGGATGATAGTGAGGCCTAGGAAGGGAACGACACGGAGGCAGGCAAGACTCGGCAGTTGTTTCCCACACGGAGGGGAGTACGACTGTACGAGGGTTTACTGGTTTGTCTGCCGTCGCCGGAGAATAACATAAGATGTGGGTGAGTAGAGGGATGGCTAGGCCAGCGATGGGAGTACGGTGGAGCGGTGAGGCCTGCGCGGCAGCAGAGCCGGCCGCGGGGAGGAGGGAGCAGGCAGTCCTGTCGGCGCTTGTTTGAGTGGCTGGAGCAGGAAGAGCAGAGATTGAAGAAGCACGACGGCCGTTGGATGGCCATCCAACAGTCACTGCTTGTGCATCAACCTTTTTTTTAGGAAAGCCTCAAATCTGTGGAAAACAGCATACAGCCCATATGCCATTATTTCTAATAATTTACAGCCCATTTGGTAATTATTATGGTTTTTTTGGAGCCCATATTCTTTTTGTTAGCATTACAGCCCATATTGTGGCCACAATTAAAAAACTATACGAAATTTTGCATATTTCGGTGCGGTCCAAATTGTTTTTAATCCCGAAATTTCGACTCACATTCAAACTGATTTTAAAAATAAATGTATATCAATATAAAATCCAACAAATTCTCCATGCATAAAAATTAATGTAATTTAAAATCTCGAAATGAAAAAAAAGATATTTGAAACTAATTGCCGGTTTGATGTGTTTTAAAAATGTACAGCCCATTTCTCATTACTGATGGGCCATTTTCTCGGCCAGCCGAATCAAAGCTCTCCTCGTCTTGAAAGATTTGCAGCCCAACAGGGCTGGCAAAGCAACTTACTTGGAAAATCACAAAAAAGTGGGTTGTGGCCGTGGACCCAGCTGTCAGCCTCTCCACGTACAGTACTCTTCTGATGGAATGTCGTTGACCAAGTTGACCACGCCGCGCCGAGAGCACCAAGGCGGTAGATGATGGCGAGGCCTAGGAAGGGGACGACGCGGAGCCGGGGAAGACGCGGCACTGGATGCCCACGCGGAGAGGAGTATGAGGGTTCACTGGTTCGGCTATGGTGTGAGGCTGCCATCACCACAGGGCCTGGCTAGCGGTGGGAGTAGTAGGGGGCGATGAGGCCTCAACGGCAGCACTGCCGGCCACTTGAGGCAGGAGAAGGCGGTCTCCCAGGCGCTGGTTTGGGTGGCTGGTGCAAGAAGAGCAGAGATTGAAGAAGCATCAGGACCGTTCGATTCAAATCCAATGGTTACTGCTGCTAGAATCGTTTGTTGACTAAGTTGACAAGCACTGCTTACGCGTCAACTTAGTAGGCCCACAGGTCAGCCTCCCAACTGGTGCGCCCCAGATGTCAGTGGGAGGAATCATTTTTTTTGCGTAATAAGGAGGCAATTGATTGCGTGCGGCCAGGCCAGCGGAGGGAGTAGGGTGGGCCGGGGAAGCCTGCACGGCATCATAGCGGGCCACAAGAGGAGGGAGCAGGCAATCCCGCCAGCGCTAGTTTAGGCGGCTGGAGCAGGAAGATCAGAGATTGAAGAAGCACGTCGGCCGTTGGATGGACATCCAACAGTCACTGCTGCTAGACTTGTGTGTTCACTGACAAAGCCTTGCGTAAACAAGTCAGCCTCGAAATCTATGGCGTGTACAGCCCATTTGCTGTTATTTTTATAATTTTTACTCAATTTCTATTTCATATCGAATTTATTGCAGCCCGTTTTCCATTTTTAGAATTGCTGGCCATTTTCTGGTCAGTACCAGGGTCCAAAAATTAACTAAATTTGTGGGAAACTTTTTAAAATTCGCAAATTTTTTCTAGGGAACGAAATATTCTTAATCCAAAAATTAATAGCCATACTAAAACAAATTTAAAAATAAATTAGTACCATGTCATGTTAAATCCAATGAAATACGTATAAAATATGAGTGAAGAACAAAAAAAAGAAACTTATATCCCATTTGCTATAAATTTTTTGGAATTTTCAACCCCTTTTGATATTACTTTTAACAGACATTGACCATACTCTTAAGCCAGGCCAGAATGCATCCCTCCTCGTCTTGAAAGATTAGCAGCCCAGTAATTCGGAGAAAACAAATAGGCCTAGCTTGGGTATTCTTCAAAAAGAAATACCGGGCTACCTATTTTCCTAAAGAACTGGTGCATGAGCATTTAGCTTTATTTATTTATTTATTTATTTACTTATTTATGTTTAGGGGACCATGAGCATGTACCTGGGCCGGATTCATGTGAGAGCCTCCCTTCTAGTTAATTATGGGCTTCTCTATTGGGCCTTCATCAGTGGGCTGCATGTTATCAACAAGTGGAAAATGTGTTCCGTACGAAAAATAGTATGCGCTACGTATGGTACGGGGCACTAAAGGATCGAACCGTGCAACGACTTCCAAAACATTGTGTTTGTCGTTCTAACAACACATTTATTCAACCAACAGACGAAATATACTACTGATTGTACATTGAAAACAGCAGCAGCAGCAACCAGGGCTGGGGGTGCAACAGAAGCAGTAACCAGACCAGAAGAGTGAAGACGCAGCTCTCTCTTCCAAACCAAACATCAGCCATCATTACAAAAGGGCTACCAAAAAAGAACAAGTGTATGCATCAAACTAAATAAAGATCCCACTACACCAAGTGTACGCATCTAACTAACTGGCTCAGATAGACGTTACTATTTATTAAGTTGTGGAGATTGGCTGACGGCTTGAATCAGATGGGTGCCTGACGGGGGAAACTCCAGCCAGCAGGTCGAAGTCTGATACTTGCGACCCTCTCCCCTACTTTGGGCTGCAGAGCGTGGCGGCACATATCAGGGTATGGTGCATGCAGAGACGCATGGTACGTTGTGTACACACAGTTTTGCCTAATGAACGAAACCGCGCTGCCATCATGATCCTTGCCGTCGGTTATCTCCTGGTTAATCGGATAGTTCAGTCCGACAAATAGAGAGCGTGTACCAAGGCTACTTACCAGCCTCTAGTCAAAAATTCCTGAAGGCCTAGAGAAGCTGGGATCCTACGCAAAGACCTTGCAGTGACTGTGATTGTATTCCGCAAAACAACACGTCCGGTACATGCGAACGATCATCAATCTTTCGCCGTCGTCTGATCGAGCCAGGAACCACCTGCAACTGCCATGCCACTTTTCTTTGAAAGGTTCTGGGATTAGGAAGGGTAGGGACACCAGGCGGCCTACAACATCACACCAAGTTGGAGTCAAATAAAAAAGGGCTCTTGATTTTGTTAATCTTGAGAACAGCATGTTATGAGCATGAATAATTTTTCAGCAAATGTTGACAGTAATATAAGCAAGCCATCATGATATCATAGGAAAGTAACATACTATTGTAACAGCCGTTTGTAGCGATGACTGGAGTAGGCCAGCAATACGTCCAGCCATAGAAGGAGTCGACAGCGTAAATGAAGCCCTTGTGTTCAATGGCATCAGAGAACCATGGAGGACGTATGATCCTGCGATGGACGTGCAGATTTATCCACTTACTGTAGTGAACTTCAGATAGGCGAGACCGTGGTTGAACAACGCAATTAGCCTGAAGTCTTTATAATTCGCAGATCTTGTGGGCACTTGGAAGATTACAACCTTGAGCAAATCAAACTTGGTATCATGTTGGCTACTGTAAGATTCTGAGTATTCTGGGCCGCGGTGCCAAAGTAGTGCAGTGTTAATCGAAGGAAGGGGGATCAATCGCCGGGTGTAGACCTCCACGAGCATCCAACTGCTGCGACCGTCGACGAGCACCATCCAAGACGTGTTCATGCCGACCCAGTACATACCGTTAATGTAGTTGAGGCTGACGGGGATCGGATCGCAGTCAAGGGGGTTGATGCTCGCCACCCTACGATCGTTATGCTGCGTGACACGGCATTTCTGACGATCAGGCGGCATCAGCAAGCAAGGAGCTGGCTTAAAAAGCTCCGGCCTGAGGGCTTTGAGTAAATGGCACAGCCCCGACGAGCACGCGGCGAGAGGCATGGTACTGAGATTGTCCACACGCGAAACAATGAGCTTGATTACCTCTATGGGGATCGAATTCCAGCCACTCTTTCGGCGGATGCTGCTCGGTTCTACCATTGTTAGTGCTTGGGTTTCGGACGAGACAGGAGGCGCCTTAGCGGGGATGGAAGATTGGACGAGATTATGTGCGGACAAAGATGGAGAAACGAATATGTGCTGCGGGAAGTGGACAGGTGATGATGACTACAGCACGCCGCTTGACTTACGAGACACATACCAGCAGCGTAGGGTCATGTTGATGCCAGACAACTTGCTTGAGTGATCAAAGTACTGGTACTCCCTAGAGTGCTATGCCCTAACTTTCTTGAGTAGAGTAGTAGAGTAGGACTCTGCTCTACTACGAGCACCGGAGGAGTAGCATATTCTAATCTAAAATAGTTACAAACTTCAATTCCCGAGCGTGGAATGACTACGAACCGTGCTCAAAGACCGTGTCTACGTGGTGTTTGGACATGGGAGACAACCTCAACACCAACAGTGCTGCTCCCGTTGCACCGTATGTGTTCCTGCCATTCCTGTTCCAAATAGCTCAATGTAATCCGCTGTCTAAGCATGTGGAGACTTCCATGCAGGATCTTGCTCTATTGGAGTATCGCGCATGAATAAAAGTGTATCCGTTTATTGTTTAGTCTAGAATCTTCCATGTATGAATTTTTACTACAGTACTGGTGAAAGACTTACGATGAACCATTTCTTACATCTCCTCTGCCCGCTTGCAAGTCATCCTGATTTAGTCCCTCCGTCTAGGTGTATAAGGGCATGGTTAATATTACTTAATAGTATAGCCAACTGTTGACTATAAGAAAGTGCCATGTCATCTGTAGCCAACATGTATAACAATCGACACTCAAAAACTAATTCTTAAAGATCATTTCTTGCAAAGCACAATAAGTGTTATTTCTTCACAAGTTTTGAATGCAGGTTGAATAGTTGAATGCTTTTGTTTGCAAAAGATACCTTTCTATCTACTTCACCCGGATGTTTTTGAGCTCTAGAGATGAAATAATATCCGAAGAAACCTATCGATACCCGTTACACATGAGATGACCCCCACATCCTTTGTCAAAATAAACAACTCCCCGATCAATGCATTTCACTCTTTGGTGCAACGCACGGGCACCTTACTACTATAGATTAGTACGACCAAAAATTGAACTAACATTATATATAGTATGATAAATGCTGATGCATGTCACCTAAAATTATATCATTCAAAACTTTGTTCAAATACGAATCCAACGATATAGTTTTTGTTGACATGCACTAACATTTTGTCAGTTAAATCTCCGGTCAAATTCAATGGGGGACTAATAAACCACGACCGATGTAGTACAAGTGCAGAGGGCGGCGCTGCATGGGAGTCTCACCTCTCACCCCGCTCGTGGCGCGGCAGTAAAGCCGTCATATCACAAAACCCAACCACTCCTAGTAATAAGTGGCCTGGTAAAATAAACGGACAAGCAACCATCACATCCCTCCCTCTTTTTTGCATTTCATATCTCTGCATTTACTTTCTCTGGTTCATCTCGCACACTCGATCCCTAGATACTACTCCTAGGGCCAGTTCTTTTGGCGTCTTCCCCAACTTTTCCCACAAGACTAGTCACAGTGGAGAGTACTACTCATTTATTTGGGCTTCTAAACTACTACTCCGTCCTGGTTTATTCCTCACCATTGTAATTTGTGCTGAATTTTGACCAAAGATTTAATTGGTTTATTCCTCACCATTGTAATCCCTCCGTCTAGGTGTGTAAGTCATCTTACGAAAACCAAATAATCCCAAAACACTTAGGCACGGTGCATTAAGTTCTACCTCATTTCTTGTTTCTTGACATATCAACCAATAAGAGATAAACAGTGTGCATGCTTTTCATGACTTGAGATATCAAACACGACATGCGGTGGTTAGTTCATTGCACGCAACACTATTAATTAGCAAATAAACATTAACGTTTCTTGTTTTCTCCTCCTTGGTCACAATGCACAGCCTAAGATGACTTACTCACCTAGATGGATGGAGTAGTGCATGTGATATGCACTAACATTTCATTAGTTAAATTTCTGATTAAAATTTCACATAGATTACAATGGGTACCAATAAACCAGGATGGAGGTAGTAGTTATGGGATTACTAATCTAGAAGCCTAAAAGAACTAGCCCCTGGTACTCCTACTAGTAGTAGTACTCAAGTTGGAATTCCAATTGCACGGCACTTGTTAGGCAAAAAATTCGATACAGGGTGTAGGAAGCGGTTTGGGAATTTGCATGCCTTTCCAACCGGTGAGATACTCCATACAAAGTACGACAGATAAATAACCACAGAGAAGGAAGCTAAAAGTAAACAATCAAATGAGCATTTTTGCATTGGTTTTGCATTGAATCGTTTCACAAGCTTGACTAGTGTTGTTTTTCTACTTTTACAAAAACCGCATCGTAATGTTAAAACGTGCATTTGCACGTACATAAGTAATAGTAGTACTCCCTCTGTCTAGGTGTATAAGTCTTCCCTCCTTCTTGGTCACGGTGCACAACGAAAGATGACTTATTGACCTGGACGGAGGGAGTAGCACAGTCTACAAGCGTATATCGAGAGAGACATGTAGTGCGATAGTATATAGTAAAGTTTGTGCTATATGCACGTACTTGCAAAATGCGTATGAATACACAAGGTTTCCAAACTTTCCCTTTTACATACTTAATTAAGGATGCTAAAAAGTCCTGAACGTTCGGGATTTATCATTTGCGTCCCAAAACTAATGAGATCGCCTTACAAAACAAAAATTATACTCCTCCTAAAAGCCACGGTGCTCGCAGGAGCGCTTGCGGCGTGCCACGAGTGCCCTAGTGCGCGGCCGTTTCCCAGCGCGCCGACACAACGCCTCTTCCGCAGCCTCGCAACTTGCGAGGTGCTGATTGGCGGCTTGTCGGCGGGCGAGCGCGATCTCATCGATGTGGTGATCCGGCGCCAACAGGTACTCCTCCTCGCTGGAAGCGTGCACCCGGTCCACGTACCGCCAAGTGTACATAAGGCGGTTGGGCTCGACTGCACTCAGGGCGTCAGCACGGGCGTCCTCCGCCACCCTCACGGCCCTCGCACAAGCCTTCTGCCAAATAGCCAATCGCCTGACTCTCTCGGACGCGACATAGGCCTCCCAGGCAGCTTGTTCCGTGGTGCGCATCTCTTCCTCGGCCTTCTTCTCCGCCTCTATTTTGGCGCGCTTTGCTAGAGGTAAAGCCTCCCACAAGGCGACATCCATTTCTTTCCAAAGCTCCTCAAGGCTGGGGGGCTCAACGGGCGGTGTAGCGTTCTCCTCATAGTGGGGAGCCGGCGCATCCTCCGGCGCACGTGCTGGTGAGATTGGGAACGCCAACGCGTCCACCTTGACGTGTCGCGGTGAGGAGCGGAATGCCGACGTGTCCTCCTCAACTAGTGGCGGCGAGGAACAGAACGCCGACGCGTCCTCCTCGACTAGTGGCGGCGAGGAACGGAACGGCGACGCATCGCGTCACAGCGAGGAGCGGAACACCGATGCATCCTCCTCGACTAGTGGCGGCGAGGAATGGAACAGCGACGCGTGACCATTTGGGCGGTGTAGCGAGGGGCTCCTAGGGCTTGGGAGGGGCGATTCCATGGTGGTTGAGGTGAGAGGGAGGGGGAGGAGATAGCGATGTCGTGGGAGGCGCAATATTTATAGTGAGCTATGGCACACCTACGTAAGATATGGACTGAGCTGCACTGACTTAACTGCAGGTCCAGTTGCGTCACTGACATGTGGGCCAGACCCCTGTTGGGCCCATATGTTAGTGACCCAATGCACCTGCAGTTAAGTAACAACTACGTGGGAATATTGGTTGGAGTAAATTACGGGGGAGCGAGGGGGTGGAAATATTGCTGGTCACAACGGATTGGACGAGCATGGGGGGAGGAGAGTCATGCATGCAGATTTTTTCACACGGGGTGGAGTGGTGGGACCACCGGAGGGAGAAGGAGAGTTTGGCAGGCATATTGTTTCCACACATGGAGAGGAAAAGATTTGGAGACAAACAGGCTTCCTGCAGGTATGGGGAACGGTGCATAATAAGTCATCTTACATGCCGGGCTAGGTATAGTCTCATGTCATTGAAAGCATACACGCCCCACACATGTTCATATTTCAAGGTGCACTAAATTATTGCATGCGATGATTAAGGCTGGCCATAATGGTGGTATATTAGCTAGTATCATGCACACGGGAATAGCAAACATGCTGATGTGGCAAAGAATTAAAGAAGAGAGGGGGGGTTAGAGTAACTAGTGTTCATGCATGCATTGGTAAACACATTTTTTTGTGAAGAACAACATCACTAGTTGAGTACTTTTGCAGACTTCAAAAACTATTTCACCGCCTCTACTATCTTGCTAAGGGTAGATGAAAATTTTGAATCGAGCCCTTTAAACTAGAAGGGAGTTGTGGTACTCTAATAGCTAACCTTGTTGTGATGACAAGATAGGACATGGCACGCACCTGAACGGAGGAACTAGTCTGCATTCTCCATTTAAGTTTTGTCTGATGTCAATGTACCTCTACTTTCACCAGACTTATAGAAAAATGTGTCAACATTCACAATGTCAAATCAATATTTTTACACCCATTATAAAATGTAGTTCTTATACTCATTATAATTAGTATAGTAGATATTGATATTGTTAGTATAAATTTGGTCGTGGGATTTCATCGATGCTTGTCAAAGCGTGGAGGAAGCGGAGCTTAGGGTTTGCATTGCTGGTCTCTACATAGGTATTTATCTTCATAATCCTGTAATTTTAGAGACTGATTGCGCTTTTGTGGTAGCGTCTCTTGCATCAGGGGACTATGACAGGTCTGCTATGCGTGACCAGAAGATGAAAGCGTTGAGCATCTCGAAGTTGGTCAACAATCTTCAATTGTCAAAGATTAGCTGTTCGGCCAATAAGGTGGCACACTTAATCGCTAAGTATAGCTTTGACAATAGATTAGATGGTATTCTTGTAAATAACGTACCGCCCTGTGTGGTGAATATTGTATCGAATGAGTGTACTGGTGTGGCTGGTTAATTAATATAAGGTGGTGTTAAAAAAGTATAAATTTGGTCAAACATTTTGCAAACGGTTGACGGGAGTAAAAAGGACCAGAGGGAGTATCATGCATGCAGAGTAGGCAAAAAATTGCTTGTCTAAAAAAAGGCAAAATTTTTGCTCATTTATAGCATATCGAAGTCTCAAAGGGTGCGATCGCGTGAGGGAGTTGAAGGTCATGGGAGGCGCGACATTTGACGGAATTAAGTGAAGTTACATCCACGCGCCGGCATGGCGTGCGAACAGGCAGAAGCTATACCGTCAGGCCTACGATATGGGTCTAGTAGAGATGACATCTAGTGGGTCCCGCATAGTTCTCGAGAACTCTTTGGGGGCTTGCAGCTGTTTATCCACCGGGCAAGCCAGCAACCCCATGCCGTTCGCACGCCCTAGTCGTCCCCGTCTTCTACCTTACAACAGTTCGCTCCCAGTTGTCCCGTCCTTTCACATTAGTTTGCTCCCAGTTTTTTTGCGGGGTACAACAGTTCAACTTCTCCGAACTGTCCTCCAAAATCCATGGCCTCCCAAATCTCCATGGTCGCCGTTGAGTACCAAGTTAGAGCCATCACTGGCGATCAGTTCATCGTCATCTACACACGTGGATCTGAGACGGTGAAAGCATGGCTTGCTCGCTTCCTACGCATGTTCAACAGTTCTACGGATGAGTGGCTCGCTGGGCTAGATGTTGAGTACACCACAATCCTGGGACGAGAGAAGGATCTAAAGGATGAAGAGAGGAAGAAGCCCTCCATGATCCAGGTTTGCGTACATAACGTTTGCTTGGTCTACCACATATGCCATGCCGACGTTGAGTGCCAGGATTGTAAGAACTTCCTCAAGGACAAAAGAGTGAAATTCGTTACTCTAGGCTTTAAGAACAACATGGATGTCCTGCATCAGATAGGTATCGTTGTAGGCCAGCCCTTCGATCTCCATATGGTAAGCCTGGTGTCCTCCTCTCAACCTTCAATGTTGACCCTGGCAGCAGCCATGATTGATCCTTCATACGCTAAACTGAAGAAACCTCATCACAAGTTTAATCATGCATGGGAGTCGAATACATTAGATGAAGATCGCATCTTGTACGCAGCAATGGATGCCTACCTTTGCTTAAATATCTACAAGGCTTGGATGAAGAAGAAGAGCCCAGTATCCGGTTCAAGCAAATAAGTGTCAGCGAAGGGGAAGAGGAAGAGGGACGAGGACGAAGTCGAGGACGTGGACTCGGACTCCAAGTAGGTGGCAGTACCATCGCTCATGCTCGATCTACTGCAGTGTCAAGCGGACTAGTTGCTTAGTTATTTTCAAGGGTGTGTTGTGCTGAGGCCCCAGCAGAACTATGTTTATGTTCTTTCTCGTTATTTGAACTCTTTAGTACGTACAGTAGTACTAGTACTATGTCTTACTACTGTTCTTCTTGTAGTTGGTACTACTGCTCGTATCTTTGTGTTCCTACTGTACTTAATACATTCGTACTAGCAGTATAATTTGGGTCAGTCGATTTGTGAAAGAAGTTCGACGGAGCGAAGGAATAAGACGGCAGAAGAGGTGGAAGAATCCCTTCTAGCCATCCATGTTGCATCAAATGGCTCACATGAGTCGACTGATCCAAATTGCTCCTTCAGATTGCAGGAACCACGTGGCATTCAAGGTCTCGAAGGTAGATTCTGTGTTTGCACCTGGTTTGCGGGCTCGACGAGCGCGCGACCGGCTTCCGCCGCACAGCCACCATGCGCGCCTCCTCCGCGCGGGTGGAGACGACAATGACCTGCTAGTTCCTCCTCGCCGGCGTGCTGGAGCATGCGCTCGTCCTCCTCTTCGTACGCTGCATGCATAGATGCGGCTCCACCAGCTGCTCGCGTGCTTAGCATCACGGCGGCATCACGAGGAGGGACTGCAGACGACATGAGCGGGCGAGCCTTCGGCTTCAAGGCACAGGGATGGGGGTGACACGGCGGTGATGGGCGAGAAATTGTTGGCCGGAGCAGGCGGGCACCGGCATGCGCAACGATGGCCGCGGCATATTGATGAGTGCGCGTGTGGGAGCTTACTTTAGTTTTATATATAAGGTTGGTCAAACTGAAAAGAAAACCGTACTAGTTGTCGGATTTCAGGTTCCGGCAGACCCTTGAGGTTTGAACACTGGGGTGCGCGCGGAGATTTCGCCTTCTACCTACCTGCACCCCTCCGCCTCACTAAGATCTAAGCTATGGAAAGAATAGCACAAGAGACACAGGGTTTATACTGGTTCGGGCCACCGTTGTGGTGTAATACCCTACTCCAGTGCGTGGTGTGGTGTATTGCCTCTTGGGCTAATGATGATGAGCAATACAAGGAAGAACAGCCTCGCGAGGGTCTGTTCTTGGCTGGGCGACGAACTCCTAGGAGGAGTTCAGTCACCCTTCTCTCTCTCTCTCTCTCTTCTCGATTCTCTCTCCGATTTCCCTCCTTCTTTTTTTCCTACCCTGGGGGTGGCTAGTCCTATTTATAGGCAAAGGCCCTGGGCCTCTTCCCGAAAATTTAGCGGGAAGGGTGCCAACAATTGGCCATTTTGAAGGGGAACATCTGGTACACTTATCCTGACTAAAGTTGGTCCTCGCCTGCCAAAGGCTCTAGTGGTGATGCTGGCTTGGGCAACACAATGACTTCCTCCCTGCCGTTGGACGCGTCTTGGTCTCGTTGCACCGAAATGGGTGCCTTTGCTTGATGCTCTCGCCTGCGCTTGCTCCCTTTGCACCAAAGAGGAAAGGAGGACACTGCGCGGGCTGGCGCCCGCCTGGCGCATTTGGTCGTCATGGCCTGCATCACGGGCACCTCGTGAGGTACCCCGCCTTGATCTCTCCACTTCCTCGCGAGCCAGCCTGACGAGGCCGTGCCTGAGGAAGCTCCGTGTTGTCCTCCCCGCGAGGCTTGGCCCCTCGCGTGGGTCTTGGGTCTGTGTTGATGAAGACGGGCCATGCTGGGCCCCCCTTTGAGCCACGCCGCAGGCCGCAGGTAGGCAAGTCTGGGGACCCCCGTTCACAGAAAGCCGACAGTAGCCCCCGGGCCCAAGGCGCGCCCGGACTTGGCCATGCAGGGAGGCGAAAGGGCAAGAGCGAAGCGCCGCGGGCCCTAACAGCCTGCGGCCTTGGGTGCCGCGTGGCGGTTGGTTGGGCGTGGGCGGCACTGTTCCCCCGCGCCCCCTTATTCTGCGCCATGCTAGGCGGACTCGTAGTCGTACACAGCCGCTCCCCTTTTTGTTGCTCGAGCGCCCTCTGTCCTTCCTCCTCTCGAACTCCAGCTTCTGTTTTCAAGCCAATCTCGAACCTTCCCCCCTCCCATCGCCATGGCTCCGACGAAGAACGGAAGAGGGAAGAAACCCATGCCTCCGCCTTGCTCGCCGCCGTTGGCAGCCCCCGCCGAGGGCTTGGGCAAGGTCCGCTCTGCTCTAGCCACTATCTTCAACGAATGCGGGAGGACGACGGCCTGGCCCGCGTCCCACTTCTCCATCGATAGGATAGCCACCAAGGTCCCGTATTTTGCCGACGCCCTGTGGGCGGGTCTGGATCCCCCCTTTTCCGATTTCTTCAATGTCGTACTTTCCCACTATCAGATCCACATGATGCATCTGGGTCCTGAATCCATCACCCTCCTTTCGGTCTTTGCCTTTGTCTGAGAGGCAATGAAGGGCATCCTTCCTTCGGTTGCCTTGCTGCGCCACTTCTTCTCTCTGCGCCTTGTCGACCCTACCCAATGCTGGGCGTGCGTGAGCTTCGTTGTCGCGCCTGAGACAGCGGCCTCAGGGATTGACTTCAGGCTCCCTCTGCCCGCGGCTGGGTTCCACGAGCGGTGGCTGTATGTGGAGCTATCGGAGCCAACTTTGCCTGCCGTCCCCAATTCGGGCTGGGGCCAGGAGACGCTTGAGAGCCCCCGGATCATCTTCGTCTGGCACCGCTTCGCGTTCTTGAGGTCTCTTGGCGTGAGAGCGCCCAAGGTGGTGAAGGAGTTCCTGCTACGCCGCGTTGCTGCTCTCCAATGCCACTCCCGCCGGATGTGGGCCTTCAGCGGGCGTGCTGATCGTATGAGGCTCCAGGAAGAGGACCTGACGCCTGAAGTGCTGAGGCCAGCGCTCTTGATCCTGACTGGGGACCTCAACCCTGGCAGCATCCAGCAGGGAGGGGCTTTGTTGTACCTCTGCCAGAGCAGGGGCGATTTTGTGAATCAGATGCCTAACTTTGATGAGTGGGGGCCGCGCCCCGCCGGCCTCCAGGGGCCTTGCGAGAACCCAGTGATGGTGACTGCCCTTCCAGTCGGCCAAGGCGACTCTTCCTCAAGTGGCGGAGCAGGGAGGCATGAGGCGCCAGAGGCCGAGGGGGCTCCCGGCGGGGTGACAGCGCCGGGCGATGCTCATGAGGGAGCAGCTCTTGGGGCCCGTTCCACTGAGGCTGAGGGTGGCAAGAAGCTACCCTCAGCGCCTGCGACTAAGGCCCCTGAGGCTCCAGCCACTTCTCTTGGCGAGGCGATTGGCAACGCGCATCAGGCAGGCGCCCGTGACACGGATCGCTTGACGCTCCGTCTTCGTCGCAGGTTGATCCCTGCGCTCAACTCTTGGGCCGCTTCCGCATGGACTTTGAGGCCCTCCGGAAGAGAAGGGAGGCCCTGGGCGACGATTACCCTTGTCGCCTGCCGAAGCGTAGGAAGTACTTCGCCACTGATGAGTAAGCCTTCTCCTTTCCCAGCTCCCGGTCCTTCTGCTGCTTTTACTGATCCTTGCTCCGCAGGCCCCTTCCAGCCGTGCTCGTGGATATGGCTGAGGTGCCGTCTCCCTTGGCTTCGCCCCCCTCCACCGTCCTCAAGCGCTCCGAGCAGCAGAGCCCTTGCGGTGAGGGCGATCGGAGAGGCGAACCGTCCCGAGGCGCATCGTGGCCCTGCGCACCTCACGATCCTCCTTCGCGGGCCTTCTCGTGGCATAGCGGCTGAGGCGCTCCCTGCGCTCTTCATCTGGGGACGGGCTGGCTCCAGGCCGGGCTTCTGGCATGGCGTGCCCGGCCGTCGCGAGGGTGCCAGCCCCCTGCCCGGAGGGGGGGGTGCTGATTCGAGGCCCCCGGCGCTTGCTCTGGGCAGATGATGGTGTGGAAGACGTGCTCGAGCGCACCCGGGAGCGTCGCGCTCCTCGCCAAGGATTCCTTCGAAGGGCGGCTGACGCGGTGAGCCTGCTTGGTGAGGAGCTTGCTGATGAACACGCGCGCCTTGAGGCCGAGGGCCTGCGCCTGGCTGCAGAGAGGCGTGAGCTGGAGGGCGCCATCGCCCTTGCGCGCCATCAACGCGACCTTGACGATGCAGAGGCCAAGGCGTCGCTGGTGGCCTCTCGTGTAACACCCTCGATGCGACTATAGCTCCCACATGTCGAGGCACGACTTAGAGACATTATCGCATTGAAGGCATATGTCGCAAGTTAGGCAATCTTCACAACATCCCATGTAATATAAATAATAAAGGGGAGATAACATAGTTGGCTTACAGTCGCCACGTCAATCAAGTACATAAATAACATTACATCATCCAAACACTCATGGCCCGACTACGGCGCCAAAATAAAAGAGAACCCAACATGCGACAACGGTCCCGTTCACGCCCAACTGGGCACCACTACTGATCATCGGGAAAGGAAACATAGTAACGTTGAGAGTCTTCATCGAACTCCCACTTGAGCTCACACGCGTCCCTTGGAGCGGAATCATCAGGCCCTGCATCTGGTGTAATAGTAATCTGTGAGCCACAAGGACTCAGCTATCTCGCACCCTCGCGATCAAGACTATTTAAGCTTATAGGTAAGGCAAGGCAAATATATGTGGAGCTGCAGCAAGCGACTAGCAAGTATGGTGGCTAACTTATTCGCAAAAGAGAGCGAGAAGAGGAGGCAAAGCGCGAGCGAGAAACTAGAGAGCAACCTGCGCAAACATTACTCCAACACCGTGTCCACTTCCCCGACTCCACCGAGAAGAGGCCATCACGGTAAGACACTCAGTTGATTCATTTTAATTAATTAAGGTTCAAGTTATCTACAACCGGACATTAACAAATTCCCATCTGCCCATAACCGCGGGCATGGCTTTCGAAAGATTAAATCCCTGCAGGGGAGTCCCAACTTAGCCCATGAAAACCTCTCATGGTCAATGAAGGAATAGACCTCCTCCCAAGACGTTCCGATCAGACTCGGTATCTCGGTAATTCAAGACACTTTGACAGGTTAAAACAAGACCAGCAACACCGCCCGAATGTGCCGACAAATCCCGATAGGAGCTGCACATATCTCGTTCTCAGGGCACACTCAGATAGGTCAAGCTACGAGTAAAACCAACCCTCAAGTTTCCCCAAGGTGGCCCCGCAGGCTGCCTGGTTCGGACCAACACTCAGAGGGAGCACTGGCCCGGGGGGGGGGGGGTTAAAATAAGATGACCCTTGGGCTCCGGTAACCCAAGGGAAAAAGAGGCTAGGTGGCGAATGGTAAAACCAAGGTTGGGCATTGTTGGAAAAGCTTTAATCAAGGCGAACTATCAAGGGGTTCCCATTATAACCCAACCGCGTAAGGAACGCAAAATCTGGGAACATAACACCGATATGACGGAAACTAGGGCGGCAAGAGTGGAACAAAACACTAGGCGAGAGGCCGAGCCTTCCACCCTTTACCAAGTATATAGATGCATTAAGATAACAAGATTATATTATGATATCCCAACAAGTAAAATAATTATTCCAATAAGGAACGGCCTCCAATCTTCACCTGCAACTAGCAACGCTATAAGAGGGGCTGAGCAAAGCGGTAACATAGCCAATCAACGGTCTGCTAGGACATGGTGGGTTAGAGGTTTAACATGGCAATTTGGGAGGCTTGAAATCAAGTGGTAGGCATCGTAGCATTGGCATAGCAAAAGAGCGAGCTAACTAGCATAGCAAAGATAGTAGTGATTTCGAGGGTATGATCATCTTGGCTGCACAGTTGTCAAAGTTGACTGGATCCTCAAAAGAAAATTCAACGGGCTCCTCGTTAGCGAACTCGTCTCCCGGCTCTACCAAAACAAGACAAACAAGCAACAAGGATGCAATCAACCACGTGCAAACTCAAACAACATAATGCAAAGATGATAAGCTATGCGGGATGCGATGCGGGATGCAAAATGCAAGATATGACAGGAAATGCATGAACCTGGCCTCAACTTGGAAAACCAAGTGTTCCACTGGAAAGATGAGATTAAATCTCTTGAAAACGATATAAAGAACACCGAAATCGGAGTTACGGTTTGGAAATGGCAAGCGATTCAAAAATGACACCGGTCTGCGATTTACAGCAAGTAGCCATCTAAATGCAATGAGATGAACATGCTACAGCACCCAAACATGACAAAAAAATACATGTCAGGGATGCATACAAGATGCTTAACAAAAGTCTAGCACTTAGCTACGGCCAATTCATCCATTAACAGGTTCAAACAAGCATGGCAAAAATGCATATGACAAACAGATCTCAGACTTAGTGAAATTAACACTTGTCTGGAATTTCAGATCAGGTAGCCCTCTTCGGAGCCACAAAACTACATGCTACAGGATCTGAACATGGCAAAGTAAAGCATGGCATGGAGATACTCAAAGATCTTAACAAAAATCCCTTAGTGACCTTGAGCCAAAAGGGATCAGAAAATACAATTGCAAGCATGTGAACATAGCAAAAACATAATCAGTTTTCAGACTTGGTGAAAACTGGAACATGCTGAAAACAGATATCAAGTAGGCATGTTTACGAGCTCGATGCACTCACCACGGTGCAAGTCATGGCAAGAAAAGAATACACCCATAAAGAAGGCACAAAATTCAAGCTACACATGGGAAGAACAATAGCATAGCATGCACGGCTCAACTACAACATCATCGGCAAAATTGCAAACAAGTTGACAATCTGCCCAGATTCACGAAGTAGCAAAAGTAGAGCTCGATTGACTCAAGCTAAGGTGCTCCATAATTGCAAACAAAGACATGGATGGATTGATAACTACAATATTAACAAAACTCCCTTACTGATCATCCTCAAAAGAGGCACGGATCACTCGGAAACAACATGAAGATATGACAACATGAGATAAACAGCTCCAGGACTTAGTGAAATCACTAAGTCCCTGAAAACAGACTTAGCAAGTGCACCTCTTTGCAAGCTTGCACAAGTCACCACACACATCCTAAAAATACATGGGTTGCACCTCTGGAGAGATGACAAAACCCTTAACAAAACATATGTAGAACAAATGGGCATTGCATTGCATTCCGGGCATCAAGATGAGCTCAAATGAAAATGATGCAATGGGATGAAATGATGTACTCTCTGAGATGAACATTTTGATATGCTATATGCATGAATCGGAGCTACGGATGCAAAGTTACGGAGCTATAAACATGGGCACTTGGACTAGGGTTAGGAACAAAAGTCAACCGAGAAATATCTCAGATCTGGATCTGGCATGTCTTACGGAGATCGCCGGAGTTACTGTTCACGCGCTCGCCGGAGAAGCTTGCGGTGGCCGGAGCTCGCCGAGGCGGCGCGGGAGAGGAGGGTGGCGGCCGGAGTCGGGGACGGCGTCGGCGGCTGGATGCAGCGGCGCCGGCGATGGCGCGCGGGGCGGCCGGGCCGGGTCGATGCGGCGGAGGAGCGGCGAAGGTCGCGGCGGCCGGCGACGATGGCGCAGGGCGGCGCGGGCTGCCGGAGACCGAGGAGAGGGGCGGCGGGGCGAGCCGGAGAGGAAGTGGGGCGATGTGGGCCGCGGGGGCCGGGGTTTGGCCCGGCGGGCTTCGGCGATGTGGGGCGCGCCGGCGCCACGTGGCGCGAGCCGTGTGGTGGCGGCGGATCGGACGGACACGTCCGGCCCGGCGCGGACGTTGTCCGGCGGCGGCGGAGATCTTTTTTTTAGGGGGAGACGGGGAGAGATCCAGATTTGGAAATGGGGGAGGTATAAATAGGCATAGAGGGAGCTAGGAGAGTCCAAATGAGGTGCGATTTTCGGCCACGCGATCATGATAGAACGCTCTAGATGATGGAGCAGGTTTAGGTGGGTTTTGGGCCAAATTGGAGGGGTGTTGGGCTGCAACACACATGAGGCCTTTATGGTCCCTCGGTTAACCGTTGGAGAATCAAACAAAGTCCAAATGATACGAAACTTGACAGGCGGTCTACCGGTAGTAAACCAAGGCCGCTTGGCAAGTCTCGGTCCAATCCGGAAATGTTTAATCATCACACACGAAAGAAAGGTAGAAATGACCACCGGAGGAGAACGAAGCGCCGGAATGCAAAACGGACAACGGGGAAAATGCTCGAATGCATGAGAAGAACACGTATGCAAATGCAATGCACGTGATGACATGATATGAGATGCATGACAACGACAACAACACACGGAGACAAAAACCTGAACCCGAGGAAATAAATATAACTTAACGCCGGAAACGGCAAGAGTTGGAGTACAAATAGGGAAAGTTACATCCGGGGTGTTACAACACTCCACCACTACGAAAGGATCTCGTCCCGAGATCTAGGACTGAAAGAACACCGGGTACTCAGAACGGAGATGATCCTCACGTTCCCAGGTAGCTTCACGGTCGGAATGGTGCGACCACTTGACTTTGAGAAATTTGATTGACTTGTTGCGAGTCTTGCATTCAGTCTCTTCAAGAGTAGCAACTGGGTGTTCACGATAAGAGAGATCTTCTTGGAGCTCAATGTCCTCGAAGTTGACGGTGCGGTCAGGAGTCTTGAAGCACTTTCAAAGCTGAGAGACATGGAACACGTCATGAACATTTGCAAAGTTTGAAGGAAGCTCGAGTTGATAGGCCAGGTCGCCTCTCTTGCTGACAATCTTGAAAGGTCCCACGTATCTGGGGGCAAGCTTCCCTTTGATACCGAAGCGACGAGTACCTTTCATAGGAGAGACACAGAGGTAAACATGATCTCCGATATCGAAAGCCAAATCACGGTGCTTACTATCATAGTAGCTCTTCTGACGGGATTGGGCTGCTTTGAGGTTATCTCAAATGACTTTGCACATTTCCTCTGCCTCTGTGATTAAGTCATTACCCAAAAGCTGACGTTCACCGGTTTCAGACTAGTTGAGAGGGGTACGGCACTTCCTTCCATACAGAATTTCAAATGGGGCCTTGCCCAAACTTGCTTGAAAACTATTGTTGTAGGAGAATTCAGCATAAGGAAGACAATCCTCCCACTTCATGCCGAAGGAGATCACACAAGCCCTGAGCATATCTTCAAGAATCTGGTAGACACGCTCGACTTGACCGCTAGTTTGAGGATGGAAAGCTGTGCTGAAGCAGAGGTTAGTGCCCATGGACTTCTAGAAAGAATCCCAAAACTTCGAGGTAAAGATGCTGCCACGGTCTGAAGGATCACTTGTGGAATACCGTGCAGAGAGACAATACGAGAGGTATAGAGTTCCGCCAATTGAGCTGAAGTGATCGACTCTTTGATAGGCAGAAAGTGAGCCACTTTGGTGAGTTTGTCGATGACAACGAATATAGCATCATTGCCATGTTTGGACTTTGGAAACCCAGTCACGTAGTCCATTTCAATGTGGTCAAACTTCCATTGTGGAATGGCAAGAGGTTGGAGGAGACCTGCTGGCCTTTGGTGTTCTGCCTTCACTCTTCTGCAGACATCACATTCATTCACGAATTGAGCGATCTCGTGCTTCATTCGAGTCCACCAATAAGCTTGCTTAAGGTCCTGATACATCTTCGTGCTCCCAGGTTGGATGGAGAGGAGAGAATTGTGAGCCTCGTTCATGATCACTTTACGGAGGTCACCTTTGGGTACAACAATACGATCCTCGAAGAAGAGAGTGTCCTTGTCATCAAGGCGGTAGCACTTGTACTTGGGTTGACTCTTGGCAATCCCAATCTTCACCTTTTTCACCATAGCATCAAGAAGTTGAGCTTGGCGAATCTGGTCTTCTAAGGTAGGAGAGACTAGAAGGTTGGTGAGGAAACCATGAGGAACAACTTGCAGATTAAGTTCGCGGAAAGCTTCACAAAGCTCGGGTTGATAAGGCTTAAGAATCAGACTATTGCAGTAAGCTTTTCTTCTCAATGCGTCAGCAATCACATTGGCCTTGCCTTGAGTATACTCGATACTCGGATTATACTCTTGAATCATTTCGACCCATCGAGTTTGCCTAAGGTTGAGATTAGGCTGAGTGAAGATGTACTTGAGACTCTTGTGATCAGTGAAAATGTCCACTTTTCTTCCCAATAGAAGATGTCTCCAAGTCATAAGAGCATGCACAACTGGCGCCAACTCGAGATCATGAGCGGGGTAGTTCTTCTCATTAGGCTTCAACTGGCGAGATGTATAAGCAACAACTTTCTACTCTTGCATCAATACTGCACCAAGACCTTGGAGAGAGGCATCACAAAAGACCTCGTACGGCTTGGATTCATCAGGCGGAGTCAGAACTGGAGCAGTGATCAATTTCTCTTTCAAAGTGTTGAAAGCAACATCACACTCCGGAGACCAAACGTACTTGACGTGCTTCTGGAGAAGATTAGAGAGAGGCTTCGCGATCTTAGAAAAGTTTACAACGAATCTTCGACAATAGATTGCGAGACCGAGAAAACTGCGGAGTTGCTTCAAGTTCTGAGGAGGTTCCCATTCACAATTGCAGACACCTTCTCAGGATTCACGGCAATGCCCTTGGCAGAGATGATATGACCAAGATAAAGAACCTCATCAAGCCAAAATTCAACTTGGAGAACTTAGCGTAGAACTTGTGTTCCCTGAGCTTATCAAGAACCAAACGCAAGTGCTTGGCATGATCTTCCTTGTTCTTGGAGAAAACCAGAATGTCGTCGAGATAGACCAAAACGAAGTCATTGGTGTAGGCGTTGAAGATGAAGTTCATCATGCGAGAGAATGTCGGAGGAGCGTTGACGAGACCAAAAGACATGACAGTGTATTCATATGAACCAAAGCTTGTCCTAAAAGCCGTCTTGGGAATATCTTGCTCACGGATTCGAATCTGATGATAACCCATACGGAGATCAAGCTTGGAGAATACTTGAGCACCTTTGAGTTGTTCGAAAATCTCATTGATGTTGGGAAGTGGGTATTTGTTCTTGATGGTGTTCTTGTTCACTGGACGGTAATCAACACAAAGTCGGTCCGTTCCATCCTTCTTCTTCACAAAAAGAACACCACAACCCCACAGAGAAGAACTAGGCCGGATGAGACCCATTTTCTCTTGAATATCAAGTTACTTCTTCAGCTCCTTCAATTCTTCAGGTCCGAGCTTGTAAGAACGCTTACACACAGGTTTCGTGCCAGGCTCAAGATCAATAACGAATTCAACTGGCCGGTGCGGAGGCATTCCTGGAAGCTCTTCTAGAAAGACGTCTTGATATTCGAAAACGACTGGAATTTGAGAGATAGCATCCAATTCACCCTTCTCATTGAGAGAAAACAGACGAATGGTATCATAACGAGCGGCAAAGACAATTACATCCTCAGACGAATGAGTCAATTGAATCTGCCAGGCTGCACAATCAAGCTGAGCCTTGTGCTTAGAAAGCCAATCCATTCCGAGAATAAGATCAATATCCGAGTTACCAAGAACCATTGGGGAAGAAAGGAACTTGTAGTCACCCAAGGTGATAGTAACATCTGGCACCTCCAGACTAGCACTCAAACGTTTGCCAGGAGAAACGATATCCATTTGTTTACCCAAATGAGAAGAAACGAACTCATGCTTGGTAAAAAATGGCTTTGACATGAAACAATGCGATGCACCCGTGTCAAAAAGAACTCTTGCAGGAATATCATTAACAGGAAGGTTACCCATGATGACATCTAACGAATCCTCTGCCTGAGCTCCATTCATCAAATTGACCTTGTCATGCTTGGGGTTATGCTTGACCACAGCTGTACTTGCCGATCTGACAGGAGGAGGAGGAAGACGCCTTTGGTTGAAACACTTGTTGGCATAGTGACCCTTCTATTGGCACTTGTTGCACGTGACCTCTGAAAGCAGATGGTGATACGGAGCACTCGATCTTGGAGCTTGAGACGAAGTCTTGTTCTGAAAGCCAGGGTTGGGTGGGTGGGAAGAACCACTACCACCTTTGCTCTTCTGCTGATACGGTTGATGGAACGGAGGAGGAGGAAGCCAATACTTCTGCTGCTTGGCCACTTGAGTAGAGGAAGAAGGAGTAACATCTCTCACTCGCTTCTTTGAAGCATCACACCTCAACTGAGCAGCCTCTTGCTTCAGTGCCATGTTGTAGAACTCATCGTATCTCAAGGGCTCAAAGAGGACAAGAGCTAGCTGAATATCTTCTCTCAGACCACCCCTGAACTGGTATATCATGCTCTTCTCATCAGGGATGTCCTGCTTGGCAAAGCAGGCGAGCTTCTGGAACAACTTGTTGTATTCATAGACAGACAAAGAGCCTTGCTTCAGATTGCGGAATTCCTCACGCTTGCTTTCAACCATGCTCTGGGGAATATGATGAGCTCGGAAATCTCGACGGAAATCATCCCAAGTGATAACACATCCTCCTCTGGAATCCTTGTACTGCTGGAACCATTCTGCAGCTTGATCTTTGAGTTGGAAGGAAGCGAACTTAACAAAGTCCTCAGGCCTGACATTACTGCACTCGAAATGCTTGCACAGATCCACAAGCCAATCGTCAGCATCGGTTACCTCAACACAATTGCTGAAAGTCTTTGTCCCATTAGCAAGGAACTGGTTGAGTGTAGCAAAGTGACTCTCATTGCTGCCTTGATTCCCTTGGTTGCCTTGATTGCGCTCTTGAAGAATTTGCATGATCAACTGTGTGTTTGCATTGGTTGCGGCCATCACAGCTTGCCATGCCTCTGGAGGAGGTGGAGGTGGTGGCGGATCAGGATTCGGAGTCATGCGCGTTGGAAGAGCCATCCTGAAGAGGTTGACCACCATTAGCACATTGACAGACAAATATTGAAGCTGAATCCAACGGAATGAAAATTGCAACATATAGTCTTCACATCCGAACAAAATGAACGAATGCATTCCTCTTGAAATGGTCACATATCCATATATTGTGAAGCCACGTAGAATTAAGGTAGAGAAATAAATCAACAAGGTAGGGATCAAGAACGAATAATCGGTAAGAAATCCCAATCTCAAACCAATATCCGTGGAAGAAGAACTAGAGCTACTAGAATTCCCACCTATGAAACTCCCGAACCTTTCCGGTTATGCAATCAGGTGTTGGGGATACAGGGGAAGCATAATATCTCACCCAAACTAGCAAATCCTACATCCAGCTGTATCCATCCTTCAACACATAACCAAGAAACCTTCGGAAACCATCTACCTCAACCTTCGAAAAGCATCTGTTATACAAGTAATGGCGATACTCCCAAACTCCCGCCCCAGTACTGGGTGGCGTCGAGGTTATCTCACCAACGAACTGCATAAAAGAGATTTTCAATGTCGGCCTACTAAACTCAGGTATTCTAGAACTGCAACGATAAAATTATGATGACAACACCTTAGACCTCAACTCCCCGGGACACTTCCACTAAACCACTGACAGGAGGCACCAAGACAATGTTCTCATCATAAAACCATCGAAACGATTTCAAGATACCTGCGTGATCCTAAATTTTTTTTAGTGAAATTTGAGAAGAGAAGAGTCAAAACTCTACGTCAGGATGCCTTACCAGAGCGATGAGGAGACTGGGATGCCTTACCAGACTCAAAACATTTTTCTAGACACAACTCGGCCGCTAAAAACAATCAAGCAATGGGGATCCTAAGGTCGGAGAAGGCTCTGATTACCAACTTGTAACACCCTCGATGCGACTATAGCTCCCACGTGTCGAGGCACGACTTAGAGACATAATCGCATTGAAGGCATATGTCGCAAGTTAGGCAATCTTCACAACATCCCATGTAATATAAATAATAAAGGGGAGATACCTTAGTTGGCTTACACTCGCCACGTCAATCAAGTACATAAATAACATTACATCATCCAAACACTCATGGCCCGACTACGGCGCCAAAATAAAAGAGAACCCAACATGCGACAACGGTCCCGTTCACCCCCAACTGGGCACCACTACTGATCATCGGGAAAGGAAACATAGTAACGTTGAGAGTCTTCGTCGAACTCCCACTTGAGCTCATACGCGTCCCCTGGAGCGGAATCATCAGGCCCTGCATTTGGTGTAATAGTAATCTGTGAGCCACAGGGACTCAGCAATCTCGCACCGTCGCGATCAAGACTATTTAAGCTTATAGGTAAGGGAAGGCAAATATTTGTGGAGCTACAGCAAGCGACTAGCAAGTATGGTGGCTAACTTATTCGCAAAAGAGAGCGAGAAGAGGAGGCAAAGTGCGAGCAAGAAACTAGAGAGCAACCTGCGCAAACATTACTCCAACACCGTGTCCACTTGCCGGACTCTGCCGAGAAGAGGCCATCACGGTAACACACTCAGTTGATTCATTTTAATTAATTAAGGTTCAAGTTATCTACAACCGGACATTAACAAATTCCCATCTGCCCATAACCGCGCGCACGGCTTTCGAAAGTTCAAATCCCTGCAGGGGAGTCCCAACTTAGCCCATGACAAGCTCTCATGGTCAACGAAGGAATAGACCTCCTCCCAAGACGTTACGATCAGACTCGGTATCTCGGTAATTCAAGACACTTCGACAGGTTAAAACAAGACCAGCAACACCGCACGAATGCGCCGACAAATCCCGATAGGAGCTGCACATATCTCGTACTCAGGGCACACTTAGATAGGTCAAGCTACGAGTAAAACCAACCCAAGGTGGCCCTGCAGGCTGCTCGGTTCAGACCAACATTCAGAGGGAGCACTGCCCCGGGGGGGGGGGGTTAAAATAAGATGACCCTTGGGCTCCGGTAACCCATGGGAAAAAGAGGCTAGGTGGCGAATGGTAAAACCAAGGTTGGGAATTGTTGGAAAAGCTTTAATCAAGGCGAACTATCAAGGGGTTCCCATTATAACCCAACCGCGTAAGGAACGCAAAATCCGGGAACATAACACCGAGATGACGAAAACTAGGGCGGCAAGAGTGGAACAAAACACTAGGCGAGAGGCCGAGCCTTCCACCCTTTACCAAGTATATAGATGCATTAAGATAACAAGATTATATAATGATATCCCAACAAGTAAAATAAATATTCCAACAAGGAACGGCCTCCAATCTTCACCTGCAACTAGCAACGCTATAAGAGGGGCTGAGCAAAGCGGTAACATAGCCAATCAACGGTTTGCTAGGACATGGTGGGTTAGAGGTTTAACATGGCAATTTGGGAGGCTTGAAATCAAGTGGTAGGCATCGTAGCATTTGCACAGCAAAAGAGCGAGCTAACTAGCATAGCAAAGATAGTAGTGATTTCGAGGGTATGATCATCTTGCTGGCACAGTTGTCAGAGTTGACTGGATCCTCAAAAGAAAACTCAATGGGCTCCTCGTTAGCGAACTCATCTCCCGGCTCTACCCAAACAAGACAAACAAGCAACAAGGATACAATCAACCACGTGCAAACTCAAACAACATAATGCAAAGATGATATGTTATGCAGGATGCGATGCGTGATGCAAAATGCAAGATATGACAGGAAATGCATGAACCTGGCCTCAACTTGGAAAACCAAGTGTGCCACTGGAAATATGAGATGAAATCGCTTGAAAACGATATAAAGAACGCCGGAATCGGAGTTACGGTTTGGAAATGGCAAGGGATTCAAAAATGACACCGGTCTGCGATTTACAGCAAGTAGCCATCTAAATGCAATGAGCTGAACATGCTACAGCACCCAAACATGACAAAAAAATACATGGCAGGGATGCATACAAGATGCTTAACGAAAGTCTAGAACTGAGATATGGCCAAGTCATCCATTAACAGGTTCAAATAAGCATGGCAAAAATGCATATGACAAACAGATCTCAGACTTAGTGAAATTAACACTTGTCTGGAATTTCAGATCAGGTAGCCCTCTTCGGAGCCACAAAACTACATGCTACGGGATCTGAACATGGCAAAGTAAAGCATGGCATGGAGATACTCAAAGAGCTTAACAAAAATCCCTTAGTGACCATGAGCCAAAAGGGATCAGAAAATACAATTGCAAGCATGTGAACATAGCAAAAACATAATCAGTTTTCAGATTTAGTGAAAACTGACACGTGCCGAAATATAACTCAAGTAGGCATGTTTACGGGCTCGATGCACTCACTACGGTGCAAGTCATGGCAAGACAAGCATACAACCATAAAGAAGGCGCAAAATTCAAGCTATACATGGCAAGAACAATAGCAAACAAGTTGACAATCGGCCCAGATTCACGAAGTAGCAAAAGTAGAGCTCGATTGACTCAAGCTAAGGTGCTCCATAATTGCAAACAAAGACATGGATGGACAGAGCACTACAATATTAACAAAACTCCCTTACTGATCATGCTCAAAAGAGGCACGGATCACTCGGAAACAACATGAACATATGACAACATGAGATAAACAGCTCCAGGACTTAGTGAAATCACTAAGTCCCTGAAAACAGACTTAGCAAGTGCACCTCTTTGCAAGCTTGCGCAAGTCACCACACACATCCTAAAAATACATGGGTTGCACCTTTGGAGAGATGACAAAACCCTTAACAAAACATATGTAGAACAAATGGGCATTGCATGCACACATTAATCATGGCAAAAATGACAAAAGTGCTAAACGAAGTAGCAGATCTGACCATTAACTCAAGTAGCCCTCTTCTAATAGCATTTCGGGCATGAAGATGAGCTCAAATGAAAATGATGCAATGGGATGAAATGATGTACTCTCTGAGATGAACATTTTAATATGCTCTATGCATGAATCGGAGCTACGGATGCAAAGTTACGGAGCTACGAACATGAGCACTTGGACTAGGGTTAGGAACAAAAGTCAACCGAGAAATATCTCAGATCTGGATATGGCACGGATTACGGAGATCGCCGGAGTTACTGTTCACGCGCTCACCGGAGAATCTTGCGACGGCCGGAGCTCGCCGAGGCGGCGCGGGAGAGGAGGGAGGCGGCCGGAGTCGGGGACAGCGTCGGCGGCCCGATGCGGCGGCGCCGGCGATGGCGCGCGGGGCGGCTGGGCCGGGTCAATGCGGCGGAGGAGCGGCGAAGGTCGCGGCGGCCGGCGGCGACGGCGCAGGGCGGCGCGGGCTGCCGGAGACGAAGGAGAGGGGCGGCGCGGCGAGCCGGAGAGGAGGCGGGGCGATGTGGGCCGGGGTTGGCCCGGCGGGCTTCGGCGATGTGGGGCGCGCCGGCGCCACGTGGTGCGAGCCGTGTGGTGGCGGCGGATCGGGCGGACACGTCCGGCCCGGCGCGGACGTTGTCCGGCGGCGGCGGAGATCTTTTTTTTAGGGGGAGACGGGGAGAGATCCGGATTTGGAAATGGGAGAGGTATAAATAGGCATAGAGGGAGCTAGGAGAGTCCAAATGAGGTGCGGTTTTCGGCCACGCGATCGTGATCGAATGCTCTAGATGATGGAGCAGGTTTAGGTGGGTTTTGGGCCAAATTGGAGGGGTGTTGGGCTGCAACACACACGAGGCCTTTACGGTCCCTCGGTTAACCGTTGGAGTATCAAACGAAGTCCAAATGATACGAAACTTGACAGGCGGTCTACCGGTATTAAACCAAAGCCGCTTGGAAAGTATCGGTCCAATCCGGAAATTTTTAATCCTCACACACGAAAGAAGGTAGAAATGACGACCGGAGGAGAACGAAGCGCCGGAATGCAAAACGGACAACGGGGATAATGCTCGAATGCATGAGACGAACACGTATGCAAATGCAATGCACATGATGACATGATATGAGATGCATGACAACGACAACAACACACGGAGACAAAACCCGAACCCGAGGAAATAAATATAACTTAACGCCGGAAACGGCAAGAGTTGGAGTACAAATAGGGAAAGTTACATCCGGGGTGTTACATCTTGGGAGGCCCGATCTTGGGCCACTGAGGAGCCCCGAGAAGCTGACCGGCGGCGAGGGGCGGCAGAGGAGCGGGCTCGGGAGATCCTGGCCTGGTGCCACTCACTAGAGGAGCAAGTGGAGCTGCGCGAGGCAGCCCTCGCATCGATGAAGGTGGCCTCTGGCGACCCAGCAGAGCTCCAGAAGCGTGAGGAGGCGCTGACGCTGGAAGCCGCCGAACGTACCCGCGAGTACGAGCGTCTGGAGACGAGGGAGCGCTTGGTGATGCAGGCGGAGGATGATGTCGCTGCACGGGAAGCCCGTCTCCTGGAGGAGGTCAGACATCGGGTGGTGATGGTGCGCTTGAACCTCGAGCACGAGTTCGAGGAGAGGCTGGAGTTGATCCGGGCCGAGGATGAAGGTAGGACTGCTGCCTTGAGGGCCAAGCTGGAGGAAGCGACGCGGCGGGCCGATGCTTTTCGGGCCGCCCTTGAGGTAGCGCAAGGGGAGTCAACCACCTCCCAGGCCGAGGTGCTCCTACTTCGCCAGCGGGTGGAGGAGGCTGAGGTCGTCGCGCGCCAGAATGCGGACGAGATACGTCAGCGGCGGATCCTGGAGCATGAGCACAGCCCCATGCTCACCACGCTTCGGGAGAGAGCCAACACAGCCCTGGGAAACATCTGCGAGGCGGCTGTTGGTGAGCCGCACGCAGTCAACTACGCAGGCAACCTTCAGTTCTTCACCGACGTGGTGATGCAGCTGGAGGCGCGGTCGGTCAGGGCCGACAGGTTAGTGGAGGAGAGGAGCCGCGCCCTGCTCGGGCGCGCCTTTTCTCGTGTCTTCAGCCATCTCCAGAACATGGATCCCCACTTCGATTTCGACGCCACCATAGCCCTAGTCCCCCAGGCCTTCCGAGACGACCTGGCGCACTGGGTGGAAGACAATGTGGATGCTCTTGTCAGGGCCTTCGCTTCAGACAACGATGGCGTGATCGTGGCTGCCGACGAGGGCGGTGCGGTGAACGGCCCTGACGCCACTGGCGGCGACGCAGACAGCGATGGCGAGTTCAGCGACGCCAGCAACGGTTCGGGTGGTGCTCCTGAGGACACATTGGGGGATTTATCCGACTAATCGTGCATCGTTCCTGTTTCCTTACCCTGCATGAATAGAACTCAGGTTTTGGCCTGATGGCTGTGAGAGCATTTTGGAGGGGGAGCCCCTCATGTAAAACTTGTGTTCTTCGTACTAGTAGACTTTACATTTCCCATGCACCCGTGCCAAGTGGTTGGCTTAAGCGACGCGCTGGTAGTCCCGAGTGTTCCTTGACCGAATCCATAGGATCAGCAGTAAAAAAACCCTGCTGAGAGGATGTGGCGGCGGCAGTCTGGGCCGCGCGCAAGCTAGGCCTGACCCGGCTCGCAAGGGGCTCACGAGGGGAGGCAGCTGAGGCGAAGTGGTAACCAAAACGCGAGAAATTTCTCGAACGAGACTAAGCACCCCTTCCCCGAACACACACAAATCTCAAATTCGAATCCAACTTAAATCCTGCGGGGGAAAGCGGCAATCAAAGGGAAAAGCAACGAAAGCAGACAAAAGGCCGCGTCCAGCACCTAATCTAGTCGTGGACGTCTTCTCACCAGCGCAGAGCTAAGTGCTTCCACTAGGCGTGGGAGGGAGTCCCAAGGCCTGAGGACGGCACCCCTGAGACTCTAGGGCGTGTACGGCCCCACTCATTATTACGTGAGAGTGTCACGGGGCGGCGAGCTTCACAGGCACTGGGCCTTCTTCACAGGTACCGGCCTTGCTGCATATCGCCAGACGAGGGCCCCGCCTTGCGCCACACTCTAGTGCCATCAACGACGACCGGAAACCAGGACGCCGCCGATCGGGTAGAGCCGTCGGCAGTGGTTCCCTCGACGACCACGGGTCCTCCGCCAGGGGCAGGCCATGAGGCACCTCCCCAGCAGAGGGACTACCTCCTGAGAACACCTTGCTCTGAATGCCGCGGTGGTGATGTCGGATCTCGGCCCCTCTCCTGCAGCCCCCTGCGCCCTCCTCCCGAGGGGTAGGAGACTGTGGGAGCGGGGCAGTTGCTCGCTGTGGCGACGTGCACCTCCTGCGATCCATGATTAGCGTATGCCTGCTCCTGAGGAATTAGCGGTACCCGATAATCGCTGCCTCCGGCCTGGCCAGTGGGACCGTCCCGGGGCTCCTGGAAGGGCTCAGCTTCTGGCGCCTCGTCCCCCCAGCTTGGGCTGAGGAGCAAGCCTTGTTCGCCCTCGTGAGGGTGTCCTTGGTCCATCATGAGGGGCACGTATTCTTCTGGCGCTGTCATCCCGAAGGCCATACCGTAGTGCTCTGCGTGCCACGCAGCTCTGCTTGACGCGCCGACCGTGGGGTGGTAGCGCGGCTGTCCACTGGGGCTGTGGGTCGCGTCGAGTCCTTCGTCTTCGCGGACCGGGAGCAGGGGCAGCGCCGCTGCCGGTCCGCTGCCGACAGCTTCGCTGGCGTTGGAGTAGCCTTGGAGCCCGCGGGCGCGCGCGGAGCCCCAGCGTGGGCCGCCCTGGGCTTGAGATGGGAGCTGGGTGCAGAAGGGGTGAGCCCCCGAGGTGGCGAAGCCCAGGAGCTCTGCCACCCGCTCCAACAGCACATCGCGGCTGCCCTCCAGCAGCCTGCACTGCAGCAGCTCTCGGGCCACCGTGAGCGCGGCCCTCGAGTTCGCCTGCTCCCGGTGGGTGTACGGTGTCGTGGTCGCGGCGTGATTGGAGGCCCTTGCTGCCGACCGCGCCTGCCGCGGTGTGGGAACTGTCGAAGCCTGTCCGCGTCGCCCGCGTCCTGCAGCGCCCTGCAGACCGCGAGCTGCCTGGGGCACGGGGTCGCCCGAGGCGAGCGGCTCTGCGCGGGCGGGCCACGCCGCCCATGGATCTGGGTTGCCCGCCTAGTCGCCGGACATGGTGATGACGACGCGACGGGACACGAAGCGGTAGAAGGGGGATTCCGGCGCACCCCTACCTGGCGCGCCAAATGTCGGATTTTGGGTTCCAGCAGACCCTTGAGGTTCGAACACTGGGGTGCGCGTGGAGATTTCGCCTTCTACCTACCTGCACCCCTCCGCCTCGCTAAGATCTAAGCTATGGAAAGAACAGCACAAGAGACACAGGGTTTATACTGGTTCGGGCCACCGTTGTGGTGTAATACCCTACTCCAGTGCGTGGTGTGGTGGATTGCCTCTTGGGCAATACAAGGAAGAATAGCCTCATGAGGGTCTGTTCTTGGCTGGGGCGACCAACTGCTAGGAGGAGTTTAGTCACCCTTCTCTCTCTCTCTCTCTCTTCTCGATTCTCTCTCCGATTTCCCTCCTTCTTTTTTTCCTACCCTGGGGTGGCTAGTCCTATTTATAGGCAAAGTCCCTGGGCCTCTTCCCGAAAATTGAGCGGGAAGGGCGCCAACAATTGGCCATTTTGAAGGGGAACATCTGGTACACTTATCCTGACTAAAGTTGGTCCTCGCCTGCCAAAGGCTCTGGTGGTGACACTGGCTTGGGCTCCACAATGACTTCCTCCCTGCCGTTGGACTGGTCTTGGTCTCGTTGCACCGAAACGGGTGCCTTTGCTTGATGTTCTCACCTGCGTGTGCTCCCTTTGCACCAAAGAGGAAAGGAGGACATTGCGCGGGCTGGCGCCCGCCTGGCGCCTTTGGTCGTCATGGCTTGCGTCACGGGCACCTCGTGAGGTACCCCACCTTGATCTCTCTGCCTCCTCGCGAGCCAGCCTGATGAGGCCGTGCCTGAGGAAGCTCTGTGTCGTCCGCCCCACGAGGCTTGGCCCCTCGCAAGGGTCTTGGGTCTGTGTTGATGAAGACGGGCCGTGCTGGGCCCCCCTTTGAGCCACGCCGCAGGCCGCAGGCAGGCAAGTCTGGGGACCCCCGTTCCCAGAACGCCGACAGTAGCCCCCTGGCCAAAGGCGCGCCCGAACTTGCCGTGCAGGGAGGCGAAAGGGCAAGAGCGAAGCGCCGCGGGCCCTAATAGCCTGCGGCCTTGGGCGCCGCGTGGCGGTTGGTTGGGCGTGGGCGGCACTGTTCCCCCACGCCCCCCTTATTCTGCGCCATGCTAAGCGGACTCGTAGTCGTACACAACCAGTCCCCTTTTTGTTGCTCGAGCGCCCTCTGTCCTTCCTCCGCTCGAACTCCAGCTTTTGTTTTCAACCCAATCTCGAACCTCCCCCCCCTTCCCATCGCCATGGCTCCGACGAAGAAGGGAAGAGGGAAGAAACCCATGCCTCTGCCTTGCTCGCCGCCGTTGGCACCCCCGCCGAGGGCTTGGGCAAGGTCAGCTCTGCTCTAGCCACTATCTTCAACGAATGCGGGAGGACGACGGCCTGGCCCACGTCCCACTTCTCCATCGATAGGATAGCCACCGAGGTCCCGTATTTTGCCAACGCCCTATGGGCGGGTCTGGTTCCCCCCTTTTCCGATTTCTTCAATGCCGTGCATTCCCACTATCAGATCCACATGATGCATCTGGGTCCTGAATCCATCACCCTCCTTTCCGTCTCCGCCTTTGTCTGCGAGGCAATGAAGGGCATCCTTCCTTCGGTTGCCTTGCTGCGCCACTTCTTCTCTCTGCGCCTTGTCGACCCTACCCAATGCTGGGCGTGCGTGAGCTTCGTTGTCGTGCCTGAGACAGCGGCCTCAGGGATTGACTTCAGGCTCCCTCTGCCCGCGGCTGGGTTCCGCGAGCCGTGGCTGTATGTGGATGCAGGGGTGCCCAGCCCCCTGCTATCGGAGCCAACTTTGCCTGCTGTCCCCAATTCGGGCTGGGGCCAGGAGACGCTTGAGAGCCCCCGGCTCGTCTTCGTCTGGCACCGCTTCGCGTTCTTGAGGTCGCTTGGCGTGACAGCGCCCAAGGTGGTGAAGGAGTTCCTGCTACGCCGCGTTGCTCCTCTCCAACGCCACTCCCGCCGGATGTGGGCCTTCAGCGGGCGTGCTGATCGTATGAGGCTCCAGGAAGAGGACCTGGCGCCTGAAGTGCTGAGGCCAGCGCTCTTGATCCTGACTGGGGACCCCAACCCCAGCAGCATCCAGCAGGGAGGGGCCTTGCTGTACCTCTGCCAGAGCAGGGGCGATTTTGTGAATCAGATGCCTATCTTTGATGAGTGGGGGCCGCACCCCGCCAGCCTCCTGGGGCCTCGCGAGAACCCAGTGATGGTGACTGCCCTTCCAGTCGGCCAAGGCGACTCTTCCTCAATTGGCGGAGCAGGGAGGCATGAGGCGCCAAAGGCCGTGGGGGCTCCCGGCGGGGTGACAGCGCCGGGCGATGCTCATGAGGGAGCAACTCTTGGGGCCCGTGCCGCTGAGGCTGAGGGTGGCAAGCAGCTGCCCTCAGCGCCTGCGACTGAGGCCCCTGAGGCTCAACCCACTTCTCTTGGCGAGGCGATTGGCAGCGCGCATCAGGCAGGCGCCCCTGACACGGATTGCCTTGACGCTCCGTCTTCGTCGCAGGTTGATCCCTGAGCTCAACTCTTGGGCCGCTTCCGCGTGGACTTTCAGGCCCTCTGGAAGAGAAGGGAGGCCCTGGGCGACGATTACCCTTCTCGCCTGCTGAAGCGTAGGAAGTACTTCACCACTGATGAGTAAGCCTTCTCCTTTCCCAGCTCCCGATCCTTCTCTTGCTTTTACTGATCCTTGCTCTGCAGGCCCCTTCCAGCCGAGCTCGTGGAGATGGCTGAGGTGCCGTCTCCCTTGGCTTCGCCCCCTCCACCGTCCTCAAGCGCTCCGAGCAGCAGAGCCCTTGCGGTGAGGGCGATCGGAGAGGCGAACCGTCCCGAGGCGCATCGTGGCCCTGCACACCTCGCGATCCTCCTTCGCGGGCCTTCTCGTGGCATAGCCAGCCTGCCATGGGCTTCTCGCGTGGTCGTTGACTGCGATTGGCTGAGGCGCTCCCTGCGCTCTTCATCTGGGGACGGGCTGGCTCCAGGCTGGGCTTCTGGCGTGGCGTGCCCGGCCGTCGCGAGGGTGCCAGCCCCCAGCCCCCTGCCCGGATGGGGAGTGCTGATTCGAGGCCCCAGGCGCTTGCTCGGGGCAGATGATGGTGTGGAAGACATGCTCGAGCGCCCGGGAGCATCGCGCTCTTCGCCAAGGATTCCTTCGAAGGGCGGCTGACACGGTGAGCCTGCTTGGTGAGGAGCTTGCTGATGAAGGCGCGCGCCTTGAGGCCGAGGGCCTGCGCCTGGCTGCAGAGAGGCGCGAGCTGGAGGGCGCCATCACCCTTGCGCGCCATCAGCGCGACCTTGACGACGCAGAGGCCAAGGCATCGCTGGTGGCCTCTCGGGAGGCCCGATCTTGGGCCGCTGAGGAGGCCCGGGAAGCTGACCGGTGGCGAGGGGCGGCGGAGGAGTGGGCTCGGGAGCTCCTGGCCTGGTGCCACTCACTGGAGGAGCAAGTGGAGCTGCGCGAGGCAGCCCTCGCATCGATGCAGCTGGCCTTTGGCGACCCAGCAGAGCTCCGGAAGCGTGAGGAGGCGCTGACGCTGGAAGTCGCTGAATGTACCCGCGGGTATGAGCGTCTGGAGATGAGCGAGCGCTTGGTGACGCAGGCGGAGGATGATGTCGCTGCACGGGAAGCCCGTGTCCTGGAGGAGGTCGGAGGTCGGGTGGCGATGGCGCACTTGAACCTCGAGCACGAGTTCGAGGAGAGGCTGGAGTTGATTCGGGCCGAGGCTGAAGGTAGGACTGCTGCCTTGAGGGCCAAGCTGGAGGAAGCGACGCGGCGGGCCGATGCTTTTCGGGCCGCCCTTGAGGTAGCGCAAGGGGAGTCAACCACCTCCCAGGCCGAGGTGCTCCTTCTTCGCCAGCGTGTGGAGGAGGCTGAGGTCGTCGCGCGCCAGAATGCGGACGAGATACGTCAGCGGCGGATGCTGGAGCTTGAGCACGGTCCCATGCTCACCACGCTCCGGGAGAGAGCCAACACAGCCTTGGGCAACATCTGCGAGGCGGCTGTAGGCGAGCCGCACGCAGTCAACTACGTCGGCAACCTTCAGTTCTTCACCGACGTGGTGATGCAGCTGGGGGCGCGGTCGGTCAGGGCCGACAGGTTGGTGGAGGAGAAGAGCCGCGCCCTGCTTGGGCGCGCCTTTTCTCGCGTCTTCAGCCATATCCAGAACATGGATCCCCACTTCGATTTCGACGCCACCATCGCCCCAGTCCCCCAGGCCGTCCGAGACGACTTGGCGCGCTGGGTGGAAGACAATGTGGATGCTCTTGTCAGGGCCTTCGCTTCAGACAACGATGGCGTGATCGTGGCTGCCGATGAGGGCGGTGCGGTGAACGGCCCTGACGCCGCTGGCAGCGACGCAGACAGCGATGGCGAGTTCAGCGACGCCAACAACGGTTCGGGTGGTGCTCCTGAGGACGCATTGGGGGATTTATCTGACTGATCGTGCATCGTTCCTTTTTCCTTACCCTGCATGAATAGAACTCAGGTTTTGACCTGATGGCTGTGAGAGCATTTTGGAGGTGGAGCCCCTCATGTAAAACTTGTGTTCTTCGTACTAGTAGACGTTACATTCCCCATCCGCCCACGCCAAGTGGTTGGCTTAAGCGACGTGCTGGTCGGCTAGTTTACCTTTGTCCCGTGCGGGCCCTGAGGTAGCCTGTGGGAGGCTGTGGTGTCCTGAGTGTTACTTGACCGAATCCGTAGGATCTGCAGTAAAAAACCCTCCTCAGAGGACGCGACGGCGGCAGTCTGGGCCACGCGCAAGCTAGGCCTGACCCGGCTCGCGAGGGGCTCACGAGGGGAGGCAGCTGAGGCGAAGTGGTAACCAAAACGCGAGAAATTGCTCGAACGAGACTAAGCACCCCTTCCCCGAACACACGCAAATCTCAAATTCGAATCCAACTTAAATCCAGCGGGGGAAAGCGGCAATCAAAGGGAAAAGAAACAAAAGCAGACAAAAGGCCGCGTCCGGCACCTAATATAGTCTTGGACGTCTTCTCACCAGCGCGGAGCTAAGTGCTGCCACTGGGCTAGGGAGGGAGCCCCAGGGCCTGAGGCCGGCACCCCTGAGACTCCGGGGCATGTACATCCCCACTCATTATTACGTGAGAGTGTCACGGGGCGGCGAGCTTCACAGGCACTGGGCCTTCTTCACAGGTACCAGCCTTGCTTCATATCGCTAGACGAGGGCCCCACCTTGCGCCACACTCAAGTGCCATCAACGACGACCGAAAACCAGGACGACGCCGATGGGGTAGAGCGGTCGGCGGTGGTTCCCCCGACGACCACGGGTCCTCCGCCAGGGGCTGGCCCTGAGGCACCTCTGCAGCAGAGGGCCTACCTCCTGAGAACACCTTGCTCCGAACGCTGCGCTGGTGATGTCGGATCTCGGCCCCTCTCCTGCAGCCCCTGCGCCCTCCTCCCGAGGGGTAGGAGACTGTGGGAGTGGGGCAGCTGCTTGCTGTGGCGACCTGCACCTCCTGTGATCCATGATTAGCATATGCCTGCTCCTGAGGAATTAGCGGTACCCGATAATCGCTGCCTCCAGCGTGGCCAATGGGGCCGTCCAGGGGCTCCTGGAAGGGCTCAGCTTCTGGCGCCTCGTCCCCCCAGCTTGGGCTGAGGAGCAAGCCTTGTTCGCCCTCGTGAGGGTGTCCTTGGTCCATCATGAGGGGCACGTATTCTACTGGCGCCGTCATCCCGAAGGCCATGCCGTAGTGCTCTGCGTGCCACGCAGCTCTGCGTGACGCTCCCACCATGGGGTGGTAGCGCAGCTGTCCACTGGGGCCGTGGGTCATGTCGAGTCCTTCTTCTTCGCGGACCAAGAGTGGGGGTAGCGCCGCCGCCGGTCCGGTGCCGACAGCTTCGCTACCGTTGGAGTAGCCTTGGAGCCCGCGGGCGCGCGCGAAGCCCCTGCGTGGGCCGCCTGGGCTTGAGATGGGAGCTGGGTGCAGAAGGGGTGAGCCCCCGAGGCGGCGAAGCCCAGGAGCTCTGCCAACCGCTCCAGCAGCACGTCGCGGCCGCCCTCCAGCAGCCTGCACTGCAGCAGCTCTCGGGCCACCATGCGCACGGCCCTAGAGTTCGCCTGCTCCCGGCGGGTGTACGGTGTCATGGTCGCGGCATGATTGGAGGCCCTTGCTGCCGACCGCGCCTGCCGCGGTGTGAGAACAGTCGAAGCCTGTCCGCGTCACCCGCGGCCCGTAGCGCCGTGCAGACCGCGAGCCGCCTGGGGCACGGGGTCGCCCGAGGCGAGCGGCTCTGCGTGGGTGGGCCACGCCGCCCATGGATCTGGGTTGCCCGCCTGGTCGCCGGACATGGTGATGACGACACGACGGGACACGAAGCGGTAGAAGGGGGATTCCGGCGCACCCCTACCTGGCGCGCCAAATGTCGGATTTCGGGTTCCGGCAGACCCTTGAGGTTCGAACACTGGGGTGCGCGCGGAGATTTCGCCTTCTACCTACCTGCACCCCTCCGCCTCGCTAAGATCTAAGCTATGGAAAGAACAGCACAAGAGACACAGGGTTTATACTGGTTCGGGCCACCGTTGTGGTGTAATACCCTACTCCAGTGCGTGGTGTGGTGGATTGCCTCTTGGGCTAATGATGATGAGCAATACAAGGAAGAACAGCCTCGCGAGGGTCTGTTCTTGGCTGGGGCGACGAACTGCTAGGAGGAGTTCAGTCACCCTTCTCTCTCTCTCTCTTCTTGATTCTCTCTCCGATTTCCCTCCTTCTTTTTTTCCTACCCTGGGGGTGGCTAGTCCTATTTATAGACAAAGGCCCTGGGCCTCTTCCCAAAAATTGAGCGGGAAGGGCGCCAACAATTGGCCATTTTCAAGGAGAACATCTGGTGCACTTATCCTGACTAAAGTTGGTCCCCGCCTGCCAAAGGCTCTGGTGGTGACGCTGGCTTGGGCTCCACAATGACTTCCTCCCTGCCGTTGGACTGGTCTTAGTCTCGTTGCACCGAAACAGGTGCCTTTGCTTGATGCTCTCGCCTGCACTTGCTCCCTTTGCACCAAAGAGGAAAGGAGGACACTGCGCGGGCTGGCACCCGCCTGGCGCCTTTGGTCGTCATGGCCTGCGTCACGGGCACCTCGTGAGGTACCCCGCCTTGATCTCTTCGCCTCCTCGCGAGCCAGCCTGATGAGGCCGTGCCTGAGGAAGCTCCATGTTGTCCGCACCGTGAGGCTTGGCCCCTCGCGAGGGTCTTGGGTCTGTGTTGATGAAGACGGGCCGTGCTGGGCGCCCCTTTGAGCCGCGCCGTAGGCCGCAGGCAGGCAAGTCTGGGGACCCCCGTTCCCAGAATGCTGACACTAGTACACGTAAACAGTAGACTTAGGCAGCGCTTTTATTAGTTAGTACCATAGCCATGATACGGAATCCTGTGCAAGCTCATGAAGCGTGGCCGTGCGGTCGATCAAATGGTGCGTCACCGTTTCGCGCTCGAAGGACATCCACTGAACCTTTTTGTGTGTGTGAAAACAATCCTCGAATATTACTCAAATTTTTTTCCTGTGAGAGTTCTTGATGGTGCAATATTTCCATATATTTGAATTTATCTCCAGTTCGTGTTTATTTGGATTTGGACATTTTAGGTGAGCCCTAGTTTTTTTAATACTGATTTTGTGTGTGTGACTGAGAGAGAACGTGTGTATGTGTCCATATGTGTGTTGTGGCGGAAGGGCAATGTGGAGACGGTGTGCGTGTGATACAGACATAGAGAGGTGTGAATGTGCAAATGATCATGGACGAGTGAGACATAGACATATGCCGATACGTTGTGTATACATGAAATAACGGTCTTATAGTTTACATGTGTGTGTGAGAGAGAGAGAGAGAGGGAGAGAGAGAGAGAGACAGAGAGAGGAGCATCCGTAACACAACAACCATCTCTCTTGATTCGTCCGTCCCTCGCACGGTCGCATGCAACACATGCATCAACGCGCACATTTTGACACCCTCACCCAGCCCCTGCCCACCTCAAGGCCCGCACAATCTCCTCGTGAATACCCATTTCTCTCCTTAGGTTTGTTTTCTCTCAATATCTGACACACACACACACACATAGAGAGAGAGACACGCAGCACAACACACACACTCCCCCGAGCATACAATTCATCCCCATCCAAGGTTATACGGCGACCACTCTCACTTGTGCTTCTTTGCACCCCAACATGCACAATACCTCAATCTTCAAAGAGGGCATCGAGCAGGTCGAAGACGGCGACCACACCGTGCTAGAGAATGCGGGGTCATTTGGAAGCAGGGTGATGTGACGATGGCTGACTGACTCCTCCCCCCACCCCCTCTCTCTCTCTTGCACAAAATTACCAATCCCTCTCTCCCCCACACAAAATTGTCAATCTCTCAACCCACGAGATCCTTCCCCTCTCGTCCATGTTTTTCCATCTCTCTCATCAAACATGTTGTCTCTTCTCCTTTCACGTATACAGAATCCAGAGGCACACGCATCTCATGTATATTACATGTATCCATCTTTCTCACAGACCTAACTTCTTCCTCTCTCTTTCTCTCTCTATCTCTCTCTCTCTGTCTCGTTAGGTTTGTCTCCTACTCTCTCGTCCACATAAATACAATCTTTCCTGCCCTATCTGCTCCATCTTCAAAAGCTCTCTCTGCACGTTTCATTCACACATTGGGATATGTCAAAATGTTGCTTCTATAATGGCTGATGTAGAGTTATGGTTGTTTTTGTTGCATCCTACAAAGTAATAACTATGAAATGCATTTAGATTCTCATTTGACTGGGATTATGTGAGTTTGAGCATGTTGTGAAGTACTATAGACCTTGTATACATCTTGGGATTCGACAATGATTGTAACTATTGAATTGTATAGACCATTACATTCGAAGTCAATAGCCTAATATATTTATTTCACAATTTCAACAAATGATTAGTTCACTACAAACTAAGAAAACAAATGTGTACTCCCTCCGTCTTTATTTAAGTCCGCGTATTAGCATTGGTCAAAGTCAAGTTTTGTAAACTCTCAGAAAGCTTATAACAAAAATATTAACATATACAATAACAAATAAATACCATTAGATTCATTATTGAATGTACTTTCACATCATACATATTTGTTATGGTAAATGTTTATATTTTTCTATAAACTTGGTCAAACTTTAGGAAGTTTGACTTCGGTCAAACCTAATATGCAGAGTTTACTAGTACTACTTGCTAGTTGCTTAGCCGAATCACTCAACACGCCACACGGGGAGTCCAGTGTCACAAAATTTTGAGGTCGGCGGGAAAATCTCCCGCAACCCTGATTTGAGCAGTGGGAAGTTACCATCATAGCCTTCGGAACAGGCCTACGGATGACGCTTGGTAGCGGCTGTTTTCGTAACTTCAGGTTCACCCTACCCAGCCAACCCCACCCTGGCACCCAGCATAGTACACCTGAATACTCCCCATTTTCTATCCCCACCGCAAAATAGACTTCTCCACGGCACCGCAGCGTTTGTGCTCCTCCCCTTTACATCGGCGCACTCATCCACCGCAGCGCATCTACCTCATCGAGAACCTCGTACGCCGCACTGGAGCCGGTCCACTTTCGTCGTCGTACACGGAGCCTCTTCCCCGGCATCGTCTTCCACGGTCTCGGATCTGCTTCCCGGAAGCCGACGCCAAGCGCAGAAGTACCACCGTTGTGGACAATGAACTGACTCCCGTTGTCGAACATGACTCACAGAGGCCGCCGCGACCATCGTTCTCCTCCTCGATTGGTAATGTGTGTATTGAATCACTTAGCAGCACATGTGCAGTTCCAATTTTGTTAATACCTACCCTTCAAATTTCCTGGGTGCAATTGTTCCAGTAAAAGTAATTGGTTATAGCCTCCATTGTCCAACAGAATATCAGCTTGTAATTGTGCGTCGCTCCTGTATCGCGCCGTGCTTTGGTAGGTTTTTCATCTGCAACCAGTAGTGTGGCAAATGATGGAAATGTTTTTAGAACTAGCAAGATGCCCATGCGTTGCACGCATCAAGATGCATTTGTATGAGTAGTTTATCTTGTGGGAGAAAAGGATGAATGAGGGAAGGCCTTATTTGCAAATCTGGAGAGGGGTATGGGTATCTTTTTGCAAAATTCCCATTTGTTTCCTTCCTATCTGTCAGATATAAATCGGACGGCCTATACTGCAAGAAAAAAAGTATAGAGAAAAAAAGTAAATAGTACAGGAAGTAGAGATAGCATGTTGACATTTTTAAAGCGCCGCGCATTGCGATTCTGTTGGAGATGCTCTAACATGGCAGACGAGTGCTTTAATGTTTCCCACAAGATGCGCGAGTATTACTAGTAGTATATTTTTCTTGCCATGTTGAGATTTTAAAACCATGAGTGCGAACATGCAGAGGAGCAATGAAGACCAAACACGGGATATTCGGGACATCTTTAAGGAGCGTGGCAAGTTAAAGAGGAGCTACACCGAACCTGTAAAACGAGCTTTGGTAAGTAACACCCTTTCAATTACTTTCGTGTAGCCTCGTGTTCTTCAATGTGTATATGTTGTAGTTTCTGTTTCTCTTAAGCGTGGTCTTCTTCGATGTGTAATAAGAAGAGTCTTAATCATCCTAATGCTTTCATTTTTAGCTTGAGGTAGGAAGTGGGTGTTCTCACCTTGTAGTCTGTTTTTATTTATATTTCCTATTGAATTACTTCTCCGAGTTCTGTTTATCTTGCTTATACTAAATGGATCTAGGTTTCTTTGAGTATTGATCTAAAAAAGAAGTAACTTCATGTTAGGATGCAGTTCCTGCGAGGAGGGAAGTATGGTCAACCTCGAGATCATGTTTCCAAAATGAGGCTGGATTACACACAAGGTGCTAGTTCCCTAATGATGCTGGATTAGACACAAGGTGCAAATTCCCAGATGATGCTGGATTACACACAAGCCAGGTGGAGTCGTCAGCTGTTCGTGTACTCGTGGCATTAGTAAAGGCTTAAAGAAAGAGTGCAACAACCCTTGAGAATGTAGCTGAGTTCCTGAAGAAGCGAAAAGAGCAATCAGATGCTCTCTTCACCCTTGCCAAAGAAGAGATATAAGAAGCCAGAAATAAGCTAGCAGAGGCAGAGCAGGCTAGGCGTCTCCTGCTATCTAAAATTGTTGTCAATACAAAATTTCCTTCATAATAGCTAGGTTCAAATGTTTATCCAGTCAGCATGCCTGTTGTGATGTCCGTGCATTTACTGATGTGGCACAAAATGTTTTTTTCGGGTTATGTAATAACAGCAATTACTTTCCAAACAATAACAGACGAAGCATTGGACATGGTATAGTTCATGCGCAAGCCCGACATTCCAAGTTCAACTTCCATGTCAAACTCATGTTCACAGATATCTTCACATTCATACATAATGTCCACAACCATGATCCACTTCAAAGCCAAAAAAATGTGAGGAGAGTTATAAATAAAGAAAATCCTCTACTAGTTCCTGCTACCAGTGCGAGCACAATAAGTCAAGACCATGCGTAAATTAATTATATTTTAGTCATTTTTTGTGTTCTAAAATGCCTCCCGGCTCACGGAAGGACGTGTTGCCGGCACACGCGCGGATAAAATGAAGGCAGGCGGGGCAGTCTTAAGCTGGTTGCACACGGCGAGGAGGCGTGCTCAGCCTGGCCTGCAGCGAGTGCGGCACTCTTGGGCGGCACGTCGGTTCAATGCCTGCGCTATGAGAGGTCGCGTCCGTGTCAGGGCAATCACTCCCTCCAGTCCTTTTTTGTTTGGGTATAACAAAATCTCATTTTCCATTCACATTTTACAAGTAAAATACGTGGAAAAACTTTGACCCGAAGTACGATGGGGACTAGTAAACCAGAATGGAGGTAGTAGTTTTTTTAATCAAAGAAGGGTTTCCCCCTTCCGATTTTCATTACTGAAAACCAGCATCTAAATCTAAACCATAGTATTTGCCCTAGAACTACCAGGTTCAACATCTCTCAACATAAACCCATACAACCTCCATCGCAAAAAAAACCATACAACCATACGCCAAGGAGGTACGTAGTACTACAAATTCCACTTTTGCTCCATACCAATCGTTCTAAAAACTACTTACTACAAAACTACTTACTACTTATAACGCGCCATTGAAAATTGGAACTCTTAACCCCGCTAAAAAACGATATTTTAAACGTGGCTACTCGATCTGTGGCAACTAGCGAGCCACCGCGCTCCAAGTCGTTCACCTGTGGTCCCGACCATCAACTCCTACGGATCAAATTATCACGTGAGCTGACTATTCCTATAAAGGTGCTCCACCACATACCCAGTACCAGCGAATGCAGCAATCGTGCACCTAGGGTTTTAGGGTTTATTTGTTAACGTCGCCTTTACGTAGCACTCATGTGTGCGAGACAGCGAGAGGCCGACTGCGTGCGTGCGCCTCTTCTCTTTGTATATGTACTCCACCTTTTGTCTAGTGTCCAAAAATTTATAATAACTGCTAGCAATGTGCCAATGCGTTGCCACACGATCAAAGTAGATTAATACATATTCACCGATTTGATAGAAAAAAAGTCTAGTTTTGAAATACGTATATCACTAAAAATATGTTATGTTTCAATCAAAATATATTCCTTTGGCGGTTTTGATGAGATAAGGGACGAATGTTGTTGGTTTCAAGATTCGAGAAGTGGTATATGTCTAATTTCTACTCTTTCTAGCAAGATGCCTGTGCGTTGCACGGAACATAAAGATCTTGTGGGAGAAAAGGATGAACGAGGGAAGGCCTTATCTGCAAATGTGGTGAAGAGTGCGGGTAAATTGCCATATTTTCCTTCCTATCCGTCAGATATAAATCGGACGACCTACACTGTAGGATGGCAGGCCCACCATCATCACCAACTCTATTTTTTATCCCTACTCTTATAAAAAAGCATTTTCGGTGATGATCGTGTGCCTGCCATCCTGCAATATAGGTCGTCCGATCTATATCTGACGGATAGGAAGGAAACTATGGCAATTTTGCAAAAAGATACCCACACCCCTCTCCACATTTGCAAATAAGGCCTTCCCTCATTCATCCTTTTCCCCCACAAGATAAACTAATCATACAAATGCATCTTGATGTTCTGTGCAACGCATGAGCATCTTGCTAGTTGTTGCAAAAAGCCCATGTGTGTGTGAGAGAGAAGGAGAGTGGAGGAGGACGGAGTGCATGTGTGACAAAGACACAAGGAGTGTGTGTGCGATAGGTATCAACTTGAAATGAGGCGATAGTGTGTGTGTGCATGATCGAGAGGGCGTGTCTCAAGAAGGGAAGAAAAATCTACATAGATACAAGGAGCGGGAGAGAGACATGTATGTGATGGTGGAAGCACGAGTGTGCGGGTGTATAAACCTATCTAGAGGCTAGCTAGTCGATAAATGTTTGTGAGAGAAATACGAGTCGGGGTGCGATAGCGAGAGTTTTGTGTGTGTGAGAGAGATAGACGGTAATCGGGAAGGGGAGTGGAAGAAGGAGTTGTGTGTGTGTGTGTGTGTCTATGTGAGAGAAAGAGAGGAGACGGTAGTCGGGGTTGTCTGATCGGTAAACAAATGAATAATGTCAGTCTGGGATGGAGACGAAAAGGAGACCGCAACAAATGTTGTGTCTACATGAGAGAGAGTAATTTTAGTGTTATGAGAAATATGTAGAGACATATAGGGTGTGTGAGAGAATCCCATAGAGAGAAAGACAAAGTGAAAGACGAGTGGAGACTGTGTCTGTGGCGGTGAAAAAGAAAGCTTAGGTACCGAGTGATACCAGAGAACAGTAGAGACATGAGAGATAATAAAAATCGTGTAATGTATAATGATAGGGAGAGTGTGACACTTCTCAAGTGAGACATCAAGAGACCATGTTTGCGAGGATAGGAGAAACATGACGTGAGTGTGCGGGTGAGCTAGAGAAAGGAGAGTGATAGCTACCTGAAGGAGAATGCATGCGAGAGATATGGGCGTGAAAGGAGTGAACAAAAAAGGGATTCAAATATTTGAATTCGAGACGATGATACATGTAATCCATACTCGAACCAAAATTGATCTATCAAACATGCATACTCATATGAATTCATGCACATCTATGTTATTTAATATGTAGATATTACTAATCCATACATTTTAGTAGAACATAATTTGGTTTAATTTTTTTGAATTCAACCTTAAGATTTTGAGATCGTTGTATTTGTAAATCATATTATACATATAAAGGAGCAGAATTCTTTATTGTGCTTTTGAAATTATATATAAAAATGATGTATATAGAATGTAATTCCAATTGAAAATGGATCTCGCCCAAAAAAAAAGAATACAAACGGGATTCGAATTGAGTTGGCACGGTAAACGTGCACTCTGCAAAATTTGAACGAAGCGGGGAAAGTCGCAGTAACCGCCCGAAACCAAAATCTGCGAGATGGAAATCACTACTACCTATCCCTGCGACGCAAAGCCTATCTGCTGGATTTCTATAGGTTTCGATAGGGGAAGGTTTGTAATTTCACCCAAACATGACGTAACCGCCTCTCACCCGGATTCATACACGGTGGGCGCTAAAACACAGTGTGTCCTCGGCCGAAATCGACTCCCTCCCCGATTCATATTCATACACGGTGGGCGCCAGAAACAAACTCTTGTCAAAAAATATTCGGTGTATGCGAGATTACCGTCCTATCCCCAACCGACTGATGTTGTTGTGATGTAGTAGAAATTTGAAACGGGGGCAAAGTTTGTAAATTTCCTCACATTTGAGACAAGCGCGCCCTGAATACATGGTTCCCTCCTTCCTCTCTACCTCCCTTTTCCCCATTCATACTCCGTGGGCGCCAAAACACCCTCTCCACCCCACCCTCCTCCGTCCGCCGCCGTCCGCCACCCCATCCACCACCGTCCTCCTTCACCATGCCGGAACTGATACCCCGACGCCGCCGTCCATTACAAGAGATCGACCTCTCTCATCCACGGCTTCAGACCGGGATCCTTGCATCTCATCCTCTCGCTTCATCCCCGCCGTCGTCCACCTTGTCGGCGCCGCTCCTACGACCGCCTCGTCCACCGTGCCCCGCCGCCACCGTCTACCCTCCTAGATCTGCTTCCACGCCGCTGACAGCCATCGCTACCGTAGCACCGTCAAATTCTCAGCAGATGCGTACACGGCACCGCACCAGAGGCGGTACTCTTTCGTATCTGCTCAACTTATTTATCACAGCAAGAAAATAGATCGCCACTACTTTACTCGGATTTCTTGTCTTGGTTGCAAAGTTGCCTTTGTCCGGTTTGCACCTTCAGATCCGCCATGGCACGCTCAACACTATACTCCCAATGCTTATGGTTTTCCCCTTTTGTATTCCACACTAGTTAAATCATAGTAGACTAAATTTCAAAATTGGGTCAGTCGATTTTTCAGAGCTCGCCGGAGTTCGACGGTGCGATCGAAGGGGCTCGGGTGGTTGTGGGGCCTCGCTGAACGAAGAAAACTCGACGCGGGTGGGGGTTGGGGCGGTGGTGGGGGTGGGGGTGGCAGAGGAAGACAGGCGGTGGGGGCTGGTGGTCCGGCCGGTGGCCCGTGTGGTGTTGTTTATGGGAAGAATTAGAGACGAGGAAGAAGAAGGGTTAGGAGACGTAGGATCTTCATCCAACCGTCTGAAATGATCGAGAGAAAGCTCGGAGTTGCATTTTTAATGCGCTCTGGTTCATCATGTGTGGGCACTGCGCAACCAACATTTTATTATCCAAAATCTGCTTGCTCTTCTTTACCATGTTCCTCTTCCATTCTTCTTTAATATGTACTCTCTCCGTTCCTAAATACAAGTATTTGTATAGATTCCACCATCAACTACATATGGAGCAAAATGAGTGAATCTACACTCTAAAATGTATCTGGATACATCTGTATGTGATCCATAGTGGAAATCTCTACCAAGACTAATATTTTGGAATGGAGGGAGTATGATTGTAGTACAATATGTTCCTTGTACTGAAGATGAGTAGGGACATTTGCAGTGTAGAGGTCTATACGGTCGGTTGTGATGGACACTTTGAGCCTCTTTGATTCGTAGGATCTTGTAAACATAGGAATAGGATTTGTAGTGGCCTGCCAACTTGAATCCTATAAGAATAGCAAGGAATGCGGGGAGCTGTGTCACCTTTGAGAGTTACACTGATATTAATAGTACGGCACCTTCACTTGAAGAGAGCTGGTATCCGAAGCCTTTCTAGCCGTACCGGCAATACTAGCACATATATTCCAGCAAGTTCCACTTTGCTGATTTTACTCTGATGCTTAAGGTTTTCCCATTATATCTACAATATGATTGGTGTAGCTGCTTTGTGTCGCACTAGCAGCAGTCCACTCTTGAAGCTAAACACTGCAATGACTTACAAAATGGGCACCAAGGCATTGATTGCCATTCTGGATGCAATGAAACTCATACGCTCCCCACCTATTGATTCTTGTTCAGAATATGATCCTAATGAGTATTCTAACCTTGAGGAGTCAAAGGAAGATGGCCTGTCTTGTTCACCCATCAAGGTTCCTGTTCTAATTTGGCAATGTTTTATTGATTGCGGGTATCTTGCATATGTTGTCTTGAATTTCTTCTACTTTGTTGCACCGTCATCTGCTTAGTTTACTCATCATATATGTCGAGATGCCATGCCCATCCATTATCAATACATATTCCATCTATCATCATACCATGTTTTCCACTCAAATGTTGTTCTTGTGCATCAGACATCAAAAAGGAAGAGGGTGATTGCCGAACCTGATGGAGCACCAGCAAAGTCCTTGAAAAACGTGGTGGTGCCAAAGAAATCAGACAGCACCCCACTTATATTGGCTGTACAACTAGTGACACAAAACATAGGACCGACTCCACCAGACTGTACCCATACTTCACTGGCCCACCACTAGCCCCACCACATACGACTTGCACTCCAGCAAAAGGTATACCGATTTCATTTGCCATAGCACCAGCTATACCACAGAAAAATCCCACTCCAGCAAAAAGTACAGCAAGTCCACCGGCCGAAGACCTATCCCAACTGCAGAGACGGCCAATTCCTGCAGATTGGAACCCCATTCCATTTATTCCCAGTTTAAAAGACAATGCTTTCAATGTTGTTAGGGACTACGTGCATATATTCCCATCATGGGAAGATTATTGTGAAGACAAACACCATTTTCACATCTTCCTGCCCAACTTACGTGTAAGTGCTATTATTCATGGTTATTATTTTTCTATTTTCTGCTGATTGAACATTTCAATGATTTACATTACATTGTTGTAACTAGGTGAGGGTCAATCTGGATAGTCATGACGAGCAAAGCTTGCTTGTGCTTTTCAAGGAAGCATTGCAGTAGTATCAGTGTTACCTGAGGAAATCACACTTTGATGGCAAGTCTATAAACGAATTTCTGGTGAAGTCTCCTGTGCTAAATTTAGAAGAAATTGAATGGAAAAACCTTGTTATGCACTGGTCTCGTTCCCAGGATGAGGTACTGTCAATGAAATCACATGACAATTTTAACTTCTACTTTTCCGCATGTGCCTTACAGATCTTTTTTGCAGGAAATCTGCTCGAAGAAGAATTCTGGTTTGACAAGAACGACAGGATATCGCAAATATGCCGCCCGCTGCTTTGCTCTTGTTAGTACCTGTTGTCCTGTATTACTGTACCTGCATACGTACCTGGTTCATTATGTGACAGCAGTATGCATGATAGCTTGCTTATCAATTGTTCGCTCCAAATTATCCGATCTGTATGAATGGTTACATTAGTGTACAATATATACAATGCCAATGTTTTTTTAGCTCTGCATTGTTCTTGTAAGTACATGATGTCCTTTATCAGTGTACTTATAATGACAGGTAGTTGTTCATGTACCATCACTCTGCAGCTTATTTTCCTTTGCCCTCCATTTTCTACACATCAGATCTATATTTATTCTTACCATCAGGTTGGTACTGAAGAAGTTTAGCTGTGTGTTGCACTTGGCTGTACATTTTGCCTGTATCGCTGCACTTACATTTATAGCTACTTGGTTATGTAGCATCACTCTTCATCTTATCTTAAATATTCTCCATTTTTTCGTACATTATCACATCTATATTTACTCTTAAAAAATGTAGAATAAAGGCAATGCTTTCGAAGAAGATTTTGTGGTAAACTTCTTGAATTGCCCCCCCACCAGCATGGACAAGGCCTTTATAGAGCCTGTCTTCACCAATAATGTAAGTTTGTCCATCTCAAGCCTTCAAACTTTGTTGTATATATTTGGTTAGGCATGACTGTAACAGCTGTTTATTTTTGGTGTTTGCATCAAATTGCTTGTTTAAAGTTTATTATGTAGTTCATAAACAAAAGTTTGTCCTTTCTCAATTTAAGTTTTCAGTTGTACAACCGAGTTCCTTCTTCATACCATGTAAATTAAACTATACGGAGCAAGTGATCTTCTTTTGCACTGCATGTATGCTTCTGTTCTTCATCCGTAATCCAGTGGTGTGGTGATCCTACCCACTACAGCAAAATGTCATAATCTACAATGTCTTAACTATGAACAATGTCATATCATTCTACTATTATTTAAACCGTCTCTTTATTTGCCAATCTAAAATGGTATAAATTGACAGCACACTAACCATTGATACTTATGAGTTCTTGATCTGTAATCAAGTGGTGTCGTGAAGCTGCCAACTCCTTCACAATGTCATTTCCTGCCATCTCTTGACCTGAAGAATAACATATTGTGTTAATGCAATTTTAAACTATGCCACTTTATTCGTCAGTAAGAAATGTGATGAATTGTTAGCACTGATACTTTTATATGCAAAACCTGTCATTTGTCTGCTTGTTTATCTTTCAGAGTGAGGAAGATATAAGTGTTGAACAAGCGCAGTCTCATCATCTTGCTCAGCTGCTTGCGCTGCAGCTCCCCAGCAGGGCTAACCTTTCTTGAACTCTATTGAAGTGCTGTCGGTTTTGTATATTATTTTGTCGGCGTTTTATTTGCACTGGTGGCGTTCTTTGATGCCTAGTGTATGTAATCTGCTGTCGGCTTGTGCTTTATTATCATAGTGGCGAACTTTGATGCCCAGTGGATGTAATATGCCGTAATTTCTTTATTTTATAGTCAAGTTTTTTTCTTATTCACGATGCTGCAGTTATTTTACTGTATATATATCCTCTCTTCGCAGTAAACCGGCCAAACCGTAAAATTACAGTACATAATCGGGCTGTCATGCACTCACGATGTAGATTGGGCCTGAAACGTGTCGAACAACTCACGAGATGGCAGCAGCCCAAAATGAACCCCGGCCCATGATTGTGTGAATCAAATCACGGGCTTTTAACAGGCCAAAATTTTCTCGGTCCTTGTTTGGCCCAATCAGATATCGGCTGCGAGCAAGCCGGATGCAAACCGGGCCGTAGTTAGGCCCAACTATATGACGGGCTTTTAATAGGCCGAAATTAATATAGGGCCGAAATATTAAACGGCCCCTTAACGGGCCAAAACTAATATCAGGCCGAATTACTAAGTGGGCCTTTAGGAAGTGGGCCCAAAAGCATAGTGTCCAGTTGACGGGACGAATCTAATATGGGCCATAATTGAGCCCAAAGCCTCTTAAATGGTCGGACCTGATCTGGGCCGTAATTTGGCCCAGAACGTGGTAGGCTTTTAACAGGCCAGATCTCATATGGGCCACTATTAGGCCCGGAGCGTGGCAGGCCATTAATGGACCGGATCAAATATGGGCCGGCATTTGGCCCAAAACATGGCAGCCAGTTAAATGGGCCGGCCTACTAGGGTCCTCAAAATCTTGTGGGCCTACAGCTGGGCCGGCCCATTAATGTCGGCGAAATCTCGCGGGCCTTTAGCTGGGCTGGCCCATTATGATCCGCAAGAATCTTGTGGGCCTTTACCTGGGCCGGCCCATTATGGCACACAAAAATCTTGTGGGCCTTTACCTAGGCCACCCCATTATGGCCCGCAAAATCTTGTGGGCCTTTAGCCGGGCCAGCCCATTATGGTCCGCAAAATCTTGTGGGCCTTCAGCTGGGCCGGCCCATTTAAACTTGATGGGCCGGTCCACGTGTCAACATATCATAGGCGCATCTCGCCCATGGGATGAGTGACACCTGTGCCAACGCGGACCTGACACGTGTCTCCTCCAGCCAATGATGATTTTACACATGGAAAATCCCCATTGGTCGGGGCTGTTAACGGGTTATCGGATACAAAACCCGACCCGATAGCTTAACGACGTTCCGTTACGGTGGATGCCACGTGTTGGTCACCCTTGACGAAAGCACTGCTGTGATGCGCGATTTATCGTCATGGAAGTGGACATTTCGGTGATGGTAATTTTGGTAATGTCATGGAACACTTCTACGACAGCACAGATATGATTATCTTGATTCTGTCATAAATTTTTCATGGATGTACATGCATGACAAAAAACGCGACCTAATGTGACAAACACGTATCATCACGGAAGTGTATTTTTTTGTAGTGCGATGTGTAAACTAACCTAATGACAGTGCAACAAAGTAGAATCAATGCAAAGCATCAGTTGCAAGATATGTGCGACCAATATAACCTTGGAAAGGTAGAGCAAGCACCTTGATGGGTGAATAAGATAGGGCATCTGCCTCTGACTAGTCCACTAGGGAGCTATATTGACTTAGGTCTCCCTCTAGCTCACACTCACTGTTAGGATCATATTCTGAGCATGAATCTCTAGGTGGAGAGCGTTTGCATTGCATCCAGACTTGATTTCAGTCCCTTAATGCCATGTTTGATAGCAATGTCATTGTTATGCTTTATTCTTTTCATGCACACAAGCTCATAATCATGATGACGCTGTTCAGAATCTAAGATTCATGAAAACATAAAAAGTAGTCAGATTATCTATGGAATGCATTGCGGGTTCAACTCGAAGAGTGTCTCCCTATAAACCCCTGAATATGCAAAGTTCACCTCCCAACCGTGCTGACCAGAACACACACAGAAATACAAACCTCTTATGTCTCTATAACAGGCAGACACGCATTTTAAAACTGAAGTAGGAACATTAGAATCATATCAAATTTGTATTTGAACAAATAAACTAAGGAATTATGAGTGGCATAATGTTTAGCTTCAAGGGTGGAGTGCTGGTAGTGCGACACAAAGCAAGTACGCGGATTGTATTCCATGTAAGAGATCGTAGTCTATGTGAAAGCTGGAAATGACACTTTTTTCTATACAATGCAGTGTTCGTTGCCCACACATGATGGAAGAGATCACACAGATAAATACTATTCACTCATGTCTACGGTTCCAGTATTTTGAAACAGGGCGGTCCACGCTAAAAGAATATTGACAACAAATATGACAAGGCAAGCATAGATGTAGTGAATCAATCATTTACTTGTGAGCTTACCAGGATAAGTATGCAGAATTGTAAGTGCAGTAAGAGACCATCCAAAATCTAAATCAAGAAATTTGTCTAGCACTTATTGTTTGCAACTAATCGACGTGAATAATTGGATATCATATCGAATGAGTAAGAAAGACAAGTAAAATTGTCAACAAACCTGGCCTGCAGTAGTAATCTGGGTCAATGTCACGACGACCAACAATCCAAAATGACTAGTGTGTGTTCCTAGGACCGGAATTTTGAAACCCTGGAACTTTACATGTACTAAAGATTACTGAAATACATCTGAACTTAACCATTAAGTGCAGGTAGCACTCAACACACAACAAACCCTAATGTCAGTCCTGCCTAATGAGATACACACCCAAGCTGTTAACATGCATTTGCGAAACTAAATTAGGAACATTTAGCTAACCAATTAAACGACTCTGTTTTAATAATATCAGATTCGTATTTGAACAACTATGCTTGTTTTGCTTGATGGGTGGAGCAGTGCTATTATGACACGAAGCACATATGCTGATCGTATAGTGATCGTAAAAGGGGGAACCCTAAGCATTTTTTTGAGCAAAAGAGCGTTTCCCCTCTGATTTCTATTAAAGAAACCACCACAGGACCAACATGATCAATTAAACCCTAAGCATGATCAATAAAACCCTATTATGACTGTGCCATGGCAGATTTAAAGCTACAAACCAGAGGAATGCTATTTAGCATCTATTGTTTGCTTCGAACTATAAGAATTGAATTCTAAGAGCTAAAAAGAAAGTACAGTAACCAAGTTATGATCTATTTTCTGGTTGAGATCAAAAAGTTGAGGAGATATGAAGTATCACCTCTCTTGCGGCGCCGTGTAGGCATCGGTGGAGTGATGTCTGTCAGTGGCGTTGAAGTAGATCTGCGACAGTAGACAGGTGCATCGGGGGACAAGTCCCGTTGCAGTGGAAGAGAAGGTCGTGTGAGCGGCCTCGACAAAGAGGACGACGGTGCCGATGATGCGAGAGGACACCATGCAAGGCTCTTGGTCTGTCTTCGTGGATGAGAAATGTCCATCTCTAGCAGTGGACAACGCGATCTTGGTAGGCGCTCCGACATGGTGAAGGACGGTGGCGATGGACGGGGTGGCGGACGGAGGAGGTTGGTGTGGGGAAGGTGTTCAAGCGCGGACGGTGTATGACTGTGAAATTGGAGGGAGAGGTACGGGGACCCTGTTTTTGGGACACGACTGTCTGAAATATGGGAAAGTTATGAACTTAGCCACCATTTAAAATTTGGACGTCTCGTCGGCTGGGGATAGGACGGTAATCTCGCATTTCGCCAATATTTGCCCAGAGTGATTTCGGATGAGGAGAGCGTGTTTTGGCACCCATGGTTGGCGCCCACGGTGTATGAACAGGGCTGACAGGTAGGGCAGTTGTGTCACGTCCGAGTGAAGTTACAAACCTGCCCCTATTGAAAATATTTGCCTACATCGACTTCAGCCAAGTCGAGTTTGTTTTTCCACCCATCGTGTATGAATGGGGAAATTGATGGTGAATTAGAGGTCTTTCAGACGAGCTTGAATCAAATGTGTTTTGCCGCCCATGTTTGGCGCCCACCGTGTCGGAATGGGCTCAGAGGCGATCATGTCATGTCTAATTGAAATTACTAACCTACGCCTATTGAAAGCAGTGGAAATCGTACTGATGGATTGTCCGTGTAAGGGGTAGACAGTAATTTCCATCTACCAAAAACATGGCTTCGGGTAGCCGAAGTGGGAGTGGACATTTTGCCGCTTCTTTCAAATTTTGGGACAATAAGCATCCTTGTTTACCCCTGGCAACTAAATTCGAATCCATTTTGTATTCCTACGAATCTTTATAAATCATTCTATGTGTTTTTATATATGTTCAAAATCTCGACAACGATGTATTCCACTGTCATATATGAATATGATTTACAAATGCCGATACTCTAATTCAGAAGCTAGAATCCAATTTAAGGTGAATTCGAATACTTGGAAAACTTTATGTCCAACTCAAATGTCACACGCAGCATAATGTGTACTACCATTTAGATATGTACACAAGCGATGTATCAAGATTCAAATACCGAGTCAATCAACCAAGAATGTACACAACTAACATACATATAAACACTTATATAGTATATGGATCAATAATATCAACTAACGTACATAAGCCAGGCCGCTGTACTTTTTTTTGCTAGAAGAGCATCCTTTTTTAGTGAAGCTAGTACAACATCTTCGCCCTTTCTGATGTGTGCCACTTATGGTCCATCTATACTACTATTATTGCTGAATGCACATTCAGCCCGATTGGCATATTTGTAGGTCTAGCACAGCAATCAAAATGAAATGTCCCCGAGTCTTATCAATTAATACATACTTGTGCTCAAATAAAATTACAAACCCAAAAAACAAAAAAACTTTTATTACATGATCTCTAAAACAAATGGTTTGATCGATTACATTAACAAACAACACAAAGGTTATTCAACGATGGAAAGAACATTTCACCTATGATTTACCAAGTGGGAATTTAATTTCCTTTTTCCTTCAGGAGCTTAACAATGCGGTCAGTCTCAGCTTGCTTTGTTTTGAAATCCACCAAATATTTAATCGATGTCTTGACTACTGCTTGTGATTGTGCTATTTGCTTCCTCATCATGTCAACTTCATCTCTAAGTGCAGAAGAAGAATCTCTTTCTAATACTAGTTTAGCCTCTAGAGCATCAACAGTTGGCAATTCATGATGCACGATTAGGCTGGTGCCACTGCTGTGGGATGATACAACATCCATGGGGACCTCACTCTTTGATCTTGGGGTAACCAATTTTTCCATTAAAGTTCCGATTTGATTCCAAAAAGTTGAAGTTAGCAAAACATCTCAAATGGGAGTTATAACAGCAAACTAGTTAAACAAACAAGGGATTAAAGAGTTTCAACTAGATGCTGAAAAGTAGTTATTAACATTATTGTATCCGGTTGTTGCAGCAGCAAAGCAGTTAAACAAACAAGTTTTGCAAAAGGTACCTATTGTGGCATTGGAGTTTGTCTTGGATCCTGAAAAGTTGAGTAGCCAGTAACATGATTAGAGCAACTGGTTGCAGCAGTAAAGCAGTTAAACAAACAAGTTTTGCAAAAGGAACCTGTTGTGGCATTGGAGTTTCTCTTGGATCCTGAAAAGTTGAGTAGTTGGTAACTTGATTAGAGCAATAAGTTACAGCAGCAAACCTGTTACACAAATATATTTTTGAAAATGTACCTGCTTTGCAATTGGACTTCCAATTGGATCCTGAAAACTTGAAGTTGGTAAGATGATTACATCAACAAGTTATAGCAGCAAACTAGGTAAACAAGGAAGTTTCTGAAAACGTACCTGTTGTGCCAATGGATTTTCAGTTGGATCCTGCAAACTTGAATGTTAGCAATCAATAAATAAAGTTTTGCAAGAGCCAAAAGAAACTAACATCAAACTAGTAAAACTAACCAGTTTTGGCAATGTATTTAATTACACATGAACTAGTAAAGCTAACAAGTTCTTGGCAACATATTAAAGTAACAAGTAGGTACCGTTTATGTCGGAGTAATGGGCCACGGGTAGGCTAACCCGAGCCCCAGAACCTTTCAAGACATCGGGGCAGGCCGCGCCCCTCAAGACCCCAGGATGAAGAGCCGCCTTCTGAGAAGTCGGCAGCAAGACAGCCGACTGCCCACTTGCGGCCGAGTCCCGTTGACGACTTCAGGATAAGCCGACTCCTGACTGGCGACTTCCAGGGAAGCCAGCTTTGGGGAGTCGGCCCGCGACTCCAACAAACCCCATGCCCTCATCAAGAGGGACGGGACGGGAAGTGGCAACAGTCAAGCCCACTCCCACCCCTTACCAGGGGCAGGCATGGCTACAGCACGCCGTCCTCGGGAAGATCTCCGTGCGGCGTGGCACTGTTGCCGTGCCGGCCATGACATCAGCACCAAAGGACTGAATCCTGTGCCCACGATGGCTTGTCTGTACGACCCTGGGGCGGCGGGTCCCACCAGCCAGTGGGACCCCAGGAGACGGTAAGTGCACCCTCAGTCAGACCCGTTGGGAGTCGGCCCCCGAGAGTAGGCCAGATCCTCCCCCGGGCCCGCGCGCCATTAATCAGATGTGACGAAGAGTAGCAATAGTGATCGCCCGCCAGGCGGCGGGGCTGTTGCCATGACTCCATGACCAAGCTTGCGTCATCAGAAGCACGGCTACAGTAATCTGCAGCCGGCAAGACCCGCCTGCGGCGGATGCGGCCTGTCGGCTCCATACCTAACCAATCAGCAGGGCCCACCAGTCGGCGGGCCCCAGCAGTCGGCAGAGAATACGGAGGCCGGAGACACTGACGACTGGGCCCACGTCCAGTCAGACTACCATTGTACCCCTGGGGGTAGGCCTATATAAGCCCCCAGGGCACCCATGCAAAGGGTTGGAATCCATTAGCCCTAGCCCAGATCATATTGGAGGGAGAGAGCTAGCCTTGCCCTCTCCTACCTCCAGAAAACAGCTCAAGGAGCAATCGTGTAAACTCTTTGCCATAGTGATCATGCGGAGACCCCATAGAGAAGCAGTAGGGGTATTATCTCCTCGGAGAGCCCTGAAGCTTGGTAAGATTTGCCGCCGTGCATGTCTACGCCTCATCCCGTTTCCAGGCACCGGTGACGTTCTACTCGCCCCTAGCATGATAAGCCAATCTTTGGCATATGTCACACCCAACCCCTGACATTTGGCACCCACCATGGGGCCTGGTGCACCGTCATCCGGAGATCTGTTCTGGACGAGAACCCTTTTCCTCCCTGGCGAGCCCAGCCAGCCAGGCACGCCAGACGGAGTTTGCGCTGACGCGCTGCACGGCGTTAAGATCGCCTGTGCTGCTAGCCGCCTCGCCGAACTTGTTGGCGAGGTTCGCATCACCAACGAACCTACATCCGGCGCAGGCACGGGCGGCCCCGAGAACCTCCTCGCGGGCCTCCTCGATCAACTCCACGTCGCCGGCGAGCCTGCCGTGGACTTGGAGTCTGTAGGCTCCACCGACCCGATGCTGGTCGACTCCGACACAACATCGCTCGACGCGTTTCCCACTAAGGTGGTGGTCTACAACGAGCCTCTCCCTTGCGTGGAGAGCGACGGAAGCACCGTCACCGAGGTGCTCGTCATCAGTCATGGCGAGCCCTCCGGCGGAGGAGCGCACGACCCGCTTGGTGTGGCGCTGCAAGACCTGACTGCGCCCATTCCAGAAGACGCTGACGCGGAGACGTTGGAGGCGCGCCGCCTCCAGCTCGTCGAAGGCGCGAAGAAGCTGGCTCGCATGAGACGCCTGTCAGAAGCCTACCAGCGAGAGATGGATCGCGCTGTTGGTGGCTTGCCAGCCCCAGCTGGCCCAGCCGCCTTGGCACGGTCCAGCAGCGCGGCATAGCCATCGCCGACCTGTTCGGGGCAAGACGCTCCGTGTATGCTACACCTACGGAGAACATTCGAGCCGCCCAGGCGGCGGTGGATGAGCTGGACAAGTTCGAGGGAGAAGAGCGCCGACTGATGATGGAGCGAGTCCAGCGGCTCCTCGACGCGGCTGCCGCGTAGTACGAGGCCGGCTGCCGCACAGAGGCGCCGCAGCGGCACAACGACGACCTTCGCCGAGACCAAGGCACGATGTCTCGAACGCCGACTGGCGGCACCCGAGGAAGAAAGGACAAAGATCTGACTGTCAGCCACAGTCGGACTCGCATGACCATAGAGCGCGACCGAGACGGCCGCCGGAGAGCAGTAGAACGACGGGATGACTGTCCGCCTCCTCCTCCTCGCAGGGAAAGGCGAGTCTCCCCGCCGCCTGTTGATCATCCGACTCTTGGCGACCGCCTTGGCCTCCGAGAGGGAGTCGGGGAAAACGACGCCCGCCACCGGATCGACGGGCTTTACCGATCCTTGGCGTTGGAAGAAGAAGACGAGTTGGGTCCGCCTTGTTTCGGGCCCCGCATTCGAGATGAGCCTTTTCCCAAAGGGTTCACGCTCCCAAGAGACACGGCTAAGTACACCGGCTCCGTGAAGCCGGAAGACTGGCTAGTCGACTACTCCACGGCTGTCAGCATACCGAACGGCAACAAGCGTGTCGCCGTAAAGTACGTTCCGCTCATGCTCCAGGGCATGGCCCGGACATGGCTGAACAGCCTGAAGCCCCGCAGCATCAACAGCTGGGTCGACTTCACCGAAGCATTCATCCGCAACTTCTCCAACATGTACAAGCATCCTCCCAAACCTCGTCAGCTCTCCTTGTGCATGCAAGGTCCCGACGAGTCGACTCGCGACTACCTCACACGTTGGGCCGAGCTTCGGAACTCTTGCGAGGGCGTGCATGAGGTGCAAGCTATCGAGTACTTCACTGCCGGGTGCAGAGAAGGCACCCTCCTCAAGCACAAGCTCCTCTGGGATGAGCCAGAAACCTTCGACGAGCTACTGATCATAGCAGACAAATACGCCACGGCCGACTCCTCCATGAAGGCGGAGATTCAAGTTAGCGCAACTGGTAAAGTGGCCCCTCAAGCTCCAAGAACTCAGGTGGGGGATGCCAGTCGGCGGCAACAGCAGAGCGACCACAAGCGCAAGGCCCCACAGCCGGCTTCCAGCAGCCGGCAGGTCGCAACAGTTGAAGACCAGCAGCTGGACAGGCAGCCTCTGCCCAAGCGACAGAAAGGCGGCAAGCCCAACTGGTTGTCGGCCTTCTCCTACGAGCAGACTATGGATGGACCTTGCAAGTTCCATAGCGGTGTGAAGCCGTCGAATCACACCACCCGGAAGTGCCACTGGCTCACCAAGATCGCCAAGGGAGACGGCCTCCTACCTCCCCCGCCTGCTGGGCAGCCGCCTCCGCCCCAACAGCCGGCTGTCAGGCCAGTCAGCGCAGTACAAGACGAATACCCCGAAGAACACGGAGCCTACATGCTGTTTACCAGTATGGCTGATGATCGATGCAGCAGGCGGCTGCAGCGACAAGAGGTGAATGCAGTAGCGTCAGAGACGCCAGAGTTCATGCACTGGTCCGAAAAGCCTATCAGCTGGAGCAGGGCTGATCACCCAGAGGTGATGCCGAGTCCGGGCTCTTCTGCCTTGGTCTTGGATGCCACCTTTGCCACGGATAGAAGAGCTGCTCGTTTCTCACGAGTCCTGATAGACGGAGGTAGCAGCATTAACATCATGTACAAGGACACCATGGAGAAATTAGGAATCAAGCAAAGACAGCTTCAGAATAGCCGGACTGTGTTCCACGGCATTGTTCCTGCGCTTTCCTGCTCACCAATCGGCAAGATCCTGACGGACGTCCTCTTCGGAGACAAAGATCACTTCCGCCGAGAGTCAGTTTGGTTTGAGGTGGTGGACATTGAGAGCCCATACCATGCACTACTTGGCCGACCCGCCTTGGCCAAGTTCATGGCGGTCCCCCACTATGCCTACCTCAAAATGAAGATGCCCAGCTCCAGGGGAATTCTGAATGTAGTCAGCGACTACCGGAAGTCGTCTGCCTGTGCGACTAAGAGCAGTCGGCTAGCCGAGTCCCTGGAGATCGCAGCCGAGAAGCGGCTCCTGGAGCTGGTTGTGGCGATGGCCGGGAAGCAGCCAGAGGAGTCGCCTAACCCATGGGAGTCGGAGGCTGAGGGTTCGTTCAAGCCGGCCAAGGAGACAAAGAAGATACCCTTGGATCCGGAGCACCCAGAGAGGTACGCTGTCGTAGGCGCAAACCTCGACAGTAAATAGGAAGGCGAGCTCGTCGATTTCCTCCGTGAGAATCGGGACATCTTCGCATGGTCCCCCAAAGACATGCCAGGTGTACCGACAAAATTCACCGAGCACAAGCTTCATGTCCGATCTGATGAAAAGCCGGTCAGGCAGCCCCTGCGCCGCCTATCAGAAGAGAAGAGAAGAGTTGTCGGAGAAGAAATAGCCCGGCTCCTAGCGGCCGACTTCATTATGGAAGTATTCTTTCCAGAGTGGCTAGCCAATCCGGTCCTGGTACTGAAGAAGAACAAGTAGTGGCGAATGTGTATTGACTACACGAGCCTCAACAAGGCCAGCCCCAAGGACCCGTTTGCTCTGCCAAGAATTGATCAGGTGATAGACTCCATAGATGGATGCGAGCTGTTGAGCTTTTTGGATGCATACTCAGGATATCACCAGATCAAGCTAAACCCGGCCAACAGATTGAAGACCACCTTCATCATGCCATTTGGAGCCTTCTGCTACCTCACCATGACGTTCGGCTTGAGGAATGCCGGAGCCACCTTTCAGCATTGCATGCAGAAGTGCCTCCTCAAGAAACTCGGGAGAAACACCCACGTCTACGTAGACGATGTGGTGGTGAAGACGGAAAAGCGTGGAACACTGCTGGAAGACCTCAAGGAGACCTTTGAGAACCTACGCCGATTCCAGATCAAGCTCAACCCCGAGAAGTGCGTCTTCGGAGTACCAGTCGTCCAACTCCTTGGCTTCCTGGTCTTCGAACGCGGCATAGAATGCAACCCTGTAAAGATCAAGGCCATTGAGAGGATGGAGGTACCCAGCCGACTGCTGGACGTGCCAAAGTTCACCGGCTGCTTGGCGTCCATCAGCTGTTTCATCAGTCGGCTGGGCGAGAAAGCTCTCCCCTTATACCAACTCATGAAGAAGACCACTTTTTTCGAGTGGAACCACAAGGCGGACGAAGCTTTTTCCCAGATGAAGAAGATGCTGACTACTCCACCCGTTCTGGCGGCTCCTACTCCTAAGGAACCTATGCTCCTGTACATCACTGCCACCAGCCGGGTAGTCAGCACAGTCATTGTGGTGGAACGCAAGGAGGAAGGCAAATCATTACCTGTCCAGAGACCGGTATATTACCTGAGCGAAGTACTGTCGGCCTCCAAGTAGAACTACAACCACTACTAGAAGATGTGCTATGGCGTACACTTTACCGCCAAGAAATTGAAGCCTTACTTTCAAGAGCATCCAATCACTGTGGTCTGCACGGCCCCACTTGCCAAGATCATCGGAAGCCGAGATGCCTCTGGCCGAGTGGCCAATTGGGCCATAGAGCTGGCTCCCTACACCATCCACTACCAGCCCCGCACCGCCAACAAGTCACAAGCACTAGCCGACTTTCAAGTCGACTGGGCTGAGACCCAGTACCTACCTCCAGCGCCCGACTCCACCCATTGGCGGATGCATTTCGACGGCTCCAAGATGCGCACCGGTTTGGGAGCCGGCGTCGTCCTCACTTCCCCTAAAGGCGACAAACTCAAATACGCATTGCAAATCCATTTTTCCGCCTCCAACAACGTCGCCGAGTACGAGGCGCTCATTCATGGGCTCCGGCTTGCCAAAGAGCTTGGCATTCGCCGGATCCTTTGTTATGGCGACTCGGACCTAGTGGTCCAATAGTCATCTGGCGACTAGGACGCCAAAGATGCAAACATGGCGAGTTACCGTTTCCTCGTGCAGCAACTCAGTGGATATTTCGAGGGGTGCGAGTTCCTCCATGTGCCAAGAAACGACAACGACCAAGCAGACGCCTCGGCACGAATCGGCTCTACCCGCCAAGCAATACCATCCAGCATCGCCCTTCAGCGCCTCCTCAAGCCGTTTGTCAAGCCTTCACCAGAATCAGACTCCATCTTCGCGCCAGCTCCTCCCGAAGAAGTCAGATCCGACTCCGGAGCCCCAGCAGACGGTACGAGGATTCTGGCAGATGGCTCCAAAGCCGCCGCAGTCGAAGCAGGCTCGAAGACCCCAGAACTCGGCCCAAGAGCCACGCCATTTGGCCCGGGGACTTCATTAACCCAGCAAGCGGTTGTTGACTCCAACCCGCCGCCTCCCAGCCCAGCCGCCCTCGTCCAAGTCGCAGTTCTGGCAGTCGAAGAAATAGCAGCACCCTCATGGGCCCAGCCCATCCTCAAATTCCTGGTGAGCAAAGAGCTGCCGACTGATGAGACCTCAGCTTGGCAAGTACAACACCGAGCGGCAGCCTACACCATAGTCAACAGAGAGCTGGTCAGGCGCAGCGTCACTAGTGTCTACCAGGGGTGCATAGAGCCAGAGCAAGGCCAAGCAATTCTCAAAGACATCCATCAAGGCGAGTGCGGCCACCATGCGGCTTTAAGAGCACTCGTCGCCAAAGCCTTTCGACACGGTTTCTTCTGGCCGACTGCCTTAGAAGAGGCCAAGGAATTGGTCCAAAAATGCAAAGGGTGCCAGAAGTTCAGCTCCAAGCCGCACCAGCCGGCTTCCGCACTCAAGACCATCCCCATTGCATGGCCTTTCGCAGTTTGGGGTCTAGACATGTTGGGACCATTCAAGACGGCACGAGGTGGCTTAACTCACTTACATGTTGCAGTGGACAAGTTCACCAAGTGGATAGAAGTGAAGCCAATCAAGAAACTGAATGGTCCGACTGCCATGACTTTCATCTCCGATATCACAATTCGGTACGGCATACCACACAGCATCATCACCGACAACGGCACAAATTTTGCCAAAGGCGCTTTGGCCCGTTTTTGCGTGACACAGGGCATTCGATTGGACTTAGCGTCCGTTGCCCATCCGCAGTCAAACGGTCAGGTGAAGCGAGCAAACGGCCTCATCCTGTCCGGCATCAAGCCCCGACTGGTCGAGCCTCTGGAGCACTCGACTGGCTGCTGGCTCGATGAGTTGCTAGCCGTCCTCTGGAGTCTGCGCACGACTCCAAACAAGTCAACCGGCTTCACGCCTTTCTTCCTCGTCTACGGTGCCGAAGCCGTCATCCCAACGGACATAGAGTTCGACTCCCCGCGAGTCACCATGTACACCGAGGAGGAAGCAGAAGAAGCACGTCAAGACGGTGTCGATCTGCTGGAAGAGGGTCGGCTGTTGGCACTCAGCCGGTCCATCATCTACCAGCAGAGCCTGCACCGATGCTACAACAGGAAGGTCAAGCCGAGATCTTTCCAAGAGGGCGACCTTGTGCTCCGACTGATCCAGCGAATAGCTGGCCAGCACAAGCTGTCGGCACCTTGGGAAGGCCCTTTCATCATCAGCAAAGTGCTGGGCAACGACTCCTACTACCTGATTGACGCTCAGAAGCCCCGAGCACGCAAGAGGGACGACTCCGGCAAAGAGACAGAGCGGCCATGGAATGCAAATCTCCTCCAAAGATTTTACAGTTAATGCAGTATGTACCACGCTACCTTTTGTATTAAAGAACCAAGACTTCGGGCCCCCCGAGATGAGCTCGGGGACTGCCCTCTTTTGTCTATATGATAAAAGTTATGCCTACGAGTGTGTTACTCTTTGTTATGCCGCTTGGCACCGGGCTCGGCAGGTCGGCCCGGGGACTTGCCGCCTTGCACTATGAAATGCTTCCTGCAGTCGGACAAGTAGTGTGTGACGCCTAAGCCGTCTCCTGTCAGAAGCCGCAGCTCGCAGAGCGACTGTACGGCGGGCAGGGGTAAGGTAGAATGGGCGTTCGCATGAAAAATGGCTAAGGACTCAAAGCATAAAACATAGCTTAAGCCGGCTTCCAGCCTTCCTTTTACTAACCGACTATTAGCAGTCGGCTCACCGCCTTCTATTCAACTTGCTAAAAAACTCTAAAACGGCTAAGTACTTGCCCTCTCAAAGTAGCCAAGCATTTGATCCAACGGCAGTCCGCAGAGCGGCTGTCGGACTGGCAAGATAGGCAACTAAGGGAAAGCGGCAAAGGAAAAAGCCAAAAGAGCAATGAGAAAGAAAAGATAGAACTCGGATAAATATTTACATAGCATAGGCCCTTTGCCGAATCTTCGAGCAGAAGTTCAAAATACACCCCGTGGGTGGAATTGTGTGAATTAACAAGTTCTTCAAGATTACTAAAGCAGATAAAATAAAGATAAGGCGGCAGCCTAAGATGTGGCAGACGGATTCAGAGGGTCGGAGGAGGCGGCAGCGTCAGGCGTTGGGGCGGTAGGCTGGGCAATCTCAGCTTGATCGCCTCCGGCGGCATTCGGATCGGTCGCACGCGGCTCGTTGCTGGAGGCGCGGTCGAGCTGAGGCTGGCCGTCCGCTCCGTCTTCTGGTGCTTCCGTCTCGCCTCCGTCCTCCGACTCGCCTTCCTCCTCGACGCTGGAGCCGATCACCTCCGCCGAGTCCTCGCCGTAGTCTGGGTTCATCCCAAACCACTCCGGCGGTACCTCCTCGCCGTCTTCAGACCGCTCGGGGATGAAGACGCTGGTGTCAGTGTACTCGGCGATCGTTGCGGCACGCTTGACGAGGGTGTCTTCTGCGGCTGCCAGCTCCGGCTGGGCCTCTGACCGGAGTGTGGCCAGCCGGTCTAGATCCAGCCCTGGATACCACGCCTTGACGAACTCCAAGGCCCGACGCGCTCCAGCTCGGGCTGAGGAACCCTTCCAGGCCTTAAGACGACCAGCCGCAACCTTAAGCTAGTCGGCAGTCAGGCTGGGGGTGCGCAGAGCCTGCATGTCCGGCCACAGGGCGGCAATCGCCTGGGCGCCGACACGTTGAAGCCGACGCAGCATCCGGTGAGTTGGCCGAAGGCGAGCCTCGATGCTCAGGATATGCTCATCAAGGGTTCGGGCGGCGTCGGCGGCGATCTCTGCACCTTCCGCCCTCCGACCTTCGCGGTCAGCCTCGATGGCTTGGATGGCGGCCTGCGAGTGTCCAGGGAAGAAGTCTGCCAAGACAGAAGAGACGAAGAAACAAGTCAAAAACCAGGAGTCGGCACGATTTATAATCGGCAGCTCGAAGAAAGAAAGTAAAGAAACTCACCATCAACAATGTCTTCAATATCATGGAAGCCGGAGGCCAGCATTGCCTCTCTATCAGTCCAGGAGGAGTGCTCGCTCGCGAACTCGGCCAGGAGGGCAGTTTCCGCCTCTTCTGCCTTCTTCTGCGTCTTTGCAAGCAGCTCCCTCTGCTCTGCCAACTGAGTGGCCAGCGGATCACGCTCTGTAGCGAGCTTGCTGCACTCCTCCCCCTTGGCGCGCAACGCGGAGTTGGCCTCGCTCAGCTGCTGTTGAAGAACAGCGTTGGTTTCTGAAGAGAAGGAAGAAAGAAGGCATTAAGTCATCAGAAAAGAAGGTCGCCGGGGAGATCCGGCCCGACTGCTCAGCAGTCGGCCCGAATCTCAGGGACTACAGCCCGCGGGTGCACCAGCGCGCCCCCGCGAAGAAGAAAAAGAACTTACTCCGGCTATCTGACAAGTCGGCAGTCCTCTTGCCCAGCTCTTCAACGTTGCGGTTGAAGGCGGTGACATGGAGGTTGTGGTAGTCCTGCAACAAGTATTTCAAACAAAAGTTAGTACCTAGAACTCACCAATTGGAGTTCCGGGCCGCCTGCTCAGCAGCCGACCCAAAACTCGGGGACTACACCTAGTGGGTGAGCTGGCGCGCCCCCACAGAGAAGAACAAAACAAGAAATAAAAGAGGACCAAAGAGAAAGCATACCCGGACAACTGCGCGCTACGCCAGGTACACCTTGGTGCAATTCTGGCGCGTTGCCCTCAGCTCGCAGCTTCGTCTGGACATCCAGAAGCACCTGGTTCAGCGGGCCCGTGCCGCCTCATCGCACCCACCCATGGGCGCGGCGCTCGTCGCTTCGGCGTCTGGGATCGCCGAGCTGGCGGCGCCGGTCTCCAGGGGGCGTGGCGCCGAAGTCGCCTTCTCAAGACGGCGGCGCGTTGGCGAGCCGACTTGAAGGAGTAGCCTCGCCACGGCCTCGTCTTCGGTCGGCGGCACCGGCGGGACTGCCGACTATTCGCCTTGCGCGCTCCCAGACGGCGGCGGCGCGCTCCCAGACGGCGGAGGAGGTGGCGGCGGAACGATCACGTCCGGCGTGGAGAAGTCGCCGCCTTCCCTCTCCACGACAGGGTTCTTGCTGCCGTCTTCCCCAGTCTGCCCCGTGAACTCTGGAGGCTGCCGCGTAGAGTTCAGCGAGGTGACGAACACCGCCGATTGGTGGTGCGCGACCTCCTCTACCTGCCGTTTCGCTGTGGCGGTGGCTTCGGCCTCGGCCTGCTTCTTTTTGGCGGAGGCCTCCGCCTTATCGGCCTCCACCTTCTCCAGGCGGGCGGCCTCTTCCTCGTTGTGCTTCTCCTGCGCATTCCACTCCATCGCCTCCCGAAGGTCGGCGGCGGGGTCAATCCGCCGAGTGGAGGTGGACGTCTCCGCTGACCCCATGATGGAGGCGGCGGCGACCCTCTTAAGAGTGAGGGGAGCCCTGAAGCAAGGGAAGCAAGTAAAAGACTCAGACAAAGCTACAGAGAAAGAATAAAGTGTCAAGACGGAATACTCACACGGAGACCTGCGGTGGCTTCTTCACTTCCTTACGGAAGCGGATGGCCTTCGCAGCCGCTTCTTCCTGCCGGGTCGCTACAGCCGAACTCTTGGGCTTCTTCGGCCGACTACCGAACAAAGTCGGCATGACCTGGCGCTTCTTCCCACCGCCCGGAGCACCTGGCGCGGCAGAAAAGCCAGCACCAGGATGGCTGGCTCCTGGCCGGGGGTGGGGGGCGACCTCCTCATCATTGTCAGGCAAGTTCTCTAGACTGGCCCCGAGCTGCGGGCCGACCTCCCTCAGCGACGTCTTCCAAAGCCACCGCCCCCAAATCGGGGTCGTCGACGTCGCTCTCCGCCCGGTTGGCACGAAACCCACGGGTCGGCCCCGAGGTGCTGGCTGGTGGATGGAGGAGGGGATTCTGACCAAGGCCGACTGTTCAGGTCGCACAAAACAGACTCGGCAAAAAAGAAGACAACTCGAAGAAAGAAAGAAAGGGCAACTCACTATATGTGGGGGGTTGGCGCGGGAGTACGGCTCCTTGCCGAACCGCCAGTCCTCCAGCAGCTTGCTGTCCGAAAGGTAGTTCACCATGTAGGCCACCTCCTCGTGAGGCATGTCCTTGGTGCACATTCGACTCGGATCATGGCGCCCGCTCATTTGGCATATCATATGGGAGCGGCCTTGGAGCGGGAGAACTCGGCGCACCACGAAGTCGGCCAGCAGGTCTGGACCAGTCAGGCCCTTCGAATGCGTTAGCACTCTGAGTCGGGTGACGGCGTCGGCTCCTGCAGGCGTCAGTGACTTGGCTTGGTACGACTAGTTGGGCAGTCTCCCAGCGGGCGGGCCGGCTTCGAAAGCCGGTAGGTTGACCCAATCGCCCCTCGCAAAGACGCTTTTGACGTAGAAGTACGAGCGCTGCCACATCTTCACCGACTTTATCAGCTTGATGGTGGGGAAGGGGTTGTCGGCCCCCAATCTCCGCACGGCGATGAAAGCGACGCATTGAGCCGGCATGCCTGCAGCCTGGGTGCCGAGCTTGGAGAAGAAGAACTCCCCCCAGAGCTCGAGGGTGGGGAGAACTCCGAGGAAGCCTTCGCACAAGGATACGAAGGCGGACAGCAGCACCACCGTGTTGGGCGTGAGGTGGTACGGCTGGAGGCCGTAGAACTCCAGAAAAGAGCGGAAGAAGCTGCTTGCCAGCAGCCCCAATCCACGCAGGCAGTGCGAGCGGAAGATGACCCGCTCGCCCTCCTCCGGCGCAGGGGAAATCTCCCCCTTCGGTGCAAGACGCACCCGCACATGATCTTCGTCGGGGAGACGACGAGTCTTGCGGAGGAACATGATGTGGTCATCGTGCACTTCTGAACCGTCCCAGGTGCCGGAATGCACCGAGGGAGGCGCGGCGGCAGAAGATGAACTCATAACGACCTGATCGCCGCGGCGTTCGGCAAAGCTTGGGCGCGCGGCGGAGCAAGGAAGGAGAAGAAGAAGAAGAGCAAGGAGTAGTGGGAAGGAGGGGCGTGCGTGCTCTGCCGCGCACCCCCTCCTCTCCCTACTTATAGCCTCATGGGCTGCGAAGCCGAGGGGGCGGGCGTGGGATTTACTGCGCCCATGACCCCACGACCCCCACCTTTGCACGACAAAGTTACTGCGCGCAGTAACTTCACTAGTATCCCAACCGTCAGCGTAGGCCACAGCGGATCCGCTCGAGGGCCGAGGTGCGGTAGTGGCTGGCCCCTCCTACGGGCATGTCCCGTCACGCCCGTAGGCTGGATGACTAGCCCGGCCGCGCACTGCCCCGTGACAGGCCCGGAACGGGCGGCAGCCTGGAGGCTTAGCCGGCACGCTACTTGGATCCCTCCAAGACGTTCGAAATACTATGCGAGTCAGAGTTGGGCGAGTCCGACTCCTTCAAGTCGGCCCGACGGAAATCAAGCAAGAACCATGTGTCGAGCACCCGGAGAGAGAAACTGCTGAGGTTTCTCGGCCGATCGTCCGCGGCGCCTCATCAGCTTCGGGGACTACTGTCAGAGTAATGGTCCACGGGTAGGCTAACCTGAGCCCCAGAACCTTTCAAGACATCGATGCAGGTCGCGCCCCTCAAGACCCCAGGACGAAGAGCCGCCTTCTGAGAAGTCGGCGGCAAGACAGCCGACTGCCCACTCGTGGCTGAGTCCCGTTGATGACTTCAGGATAAGCCGACTCCTGACTGGGGAATTCCAGGGAAGCCGGCTTTGGGGAGTCGGCCCACGACTCCAACAAACCGCATTCCCTCATCAAGAGGGACGGGACGGGAAGTGGCTACAGTCAAGCCCACTCCCACCCCTTACTAGGGGCAGGCATGGCTACAGCACACCGTACTCGGGAAGATCTCCGTGCGGCGTGGCACTGTTGCCGTGCCGGCCCTGACATCAGCACGAAAGGACCGAATCCTGTGCCCACGACGGCTTGTCTGTATGACCCTGGGGCGGCGGTCCCACCAGCCAGTGGAACCCAAGGAGACGGCAAGTGTACCTCAGTCGGACCCGTTGGGAGTCGGCCAGATCCTCCCCCGGGCCCGCGCGCCATTAATCAGATGTGATGAAGAGTAGCAATAGTGATCGCCCGACAGAAGGCGGGGCTATTGCCACGACTCCATGACCAAGCTCGCGTCATCAGAAGCACGGCTACAGTAATCAGCAGCCGGCAAGACCCGCCCGCGGCGGACGCGGCCTATCGGCTCCGTACCTAACCAGTCGGCGGGGCCCACCAGTCGGTGGGCCCCAGCATTCGGCGGAGAAGACAGAGGCCGGAGACACTTACGACTGGGCCCGCGTCCAGTTAGATTACCATTGTACCCTTGGGGGTAGGCCTATATAAGCCCCCCAGGGCACCCATGCAAAAGGGTTGGAATCCATTAGCCCTAGACCAGATCATATAGGAGGGAGAGAGCTAGCCTTGCCCTCTCCTACCTCCAGAAAACAGCTGAAGGAGCAATCGTGTAAACTCTTTGCCATAGTGATCATGCGGAGACCCCGTAGAGTAGTAGTAGGGGTATTATCTCCCTGGAGAGCCCTGAAGCTTGGTAAGATTCGCCGGCATGCATGTGTACGCCTCATCCCGTTTCCAGGCACCGGTGACGTTCTACTCGCCCGCACCATGATAAGCCATCCTTTGGCATATGTCGCACCCAACCCCCGACAGTTTACCAGCAACACAGTCATCTGTAAATTTCTTTGATGTAAGAAAAATGATTCCAACACATATATAAGTTAAAAACACGGTGTACCTGATATAAACCTGACAGTTGTCTATCCATGAACATGCAAACAATACTAGTTCTACAAGTGATAACAGCAAACCATTTAAACAAACACGGTATCACAACATAAATTACACGTGAATTCTCATGCACCCTAGAAGTACATATGACCAGCTATCTACATGCTTAAGTAGCTATTTAAGTTCAGGCAAACAGGTAATTCTTAACAGTAAGTATCAAACACATAGATAGGCGCGGTCTATAACAGGGTTAATAGGCTATGGCATTATGTAATTAGTAGCAAACTAAATTAAGCCAGGCAACGTAATTGAATAATTTTTCAATAGGTGGCTAACTAAAATTCTGAGAAGTAGGTAACCATACTTACATTAGCTCTTTGTACAGGCACACTGCAATCTTTTTCACTTACAAGGTTCTACGAAGGAGTCCATGGCGTCAATTGCATGGATACGCAGTCCCAGTACTTCTTTCTTCCCACGCTGCATTGGTAAGTCGAATGGTTAATCTAGTAAGATGGTGCGTCCTTGATATGTTATATGAGGACGTGTAGTCAGACTGGTTGTAGCCACACACATCACACTGGCTTTTACTGGATATTTCATGCGATTACATTTGGCATATCGAGATCTAAGCAATCTACAATAGGATGAAAAGACTGGCATCCTTCACATTATTGGCGAAATCAGTTCATAGAAACAAGCAATTCAACCATTCTGTGGGTAAATCAAAAGCGCCACTGGAATATATTTCACTACCCCAGTCATACACGCAAAAAGGGGCAATACCACCAAAGGGGCTGGTATGGGCGGCCGCCACAGGTGGCTAGGAAGTGTGCACCAAGTTTGAGTCGTCCAGGTTGGCCCAGGCTAGTTTTGTTCGTCCCAACGCACGAGCAGGCAATGTAAAAAATGAAGAAAAATGCTTCAATTTGGATGAGCCAATAACATAAGTGTAAGGCAGGCCTTATAGCAGGCTCGCGGCCCAAATGAGCAGGAAACGGACGGTCGCAGCTTGCAAGAGCAGGATGCGCAACGAGTAGGTACATCACATCCCTAATTATATCTAATTCAACTATTCAATTTCTGGCCAATAGTTAAACCTGGCGGGGTTGTAAAACTTCTTGTATGTAGGGAATCTTTGAGAAAATGAAACCAATTTCTCCTTATTTTATAACTCCCCAATCAATACCAAACTGACTGAATCTGATGTACCTAATCAAGTTTCCAGTGCAAACATACAAGCTCATGTTGTTCTTGAGCCTGAAGTGTCTAATGAACAGACTACTAACGAATGATTGGATGCAAACATTTTACATGCTCCTAGTGATGAACATATAGTGTCTAATGAGGGATCTAATGCAAGCATTTTGCGAGCTCCCATTGAAGGATTTAGTGTCTAATGATGATCTGCTATGTTGAGAGAGACATGGAGATTTGCACGCATTCATGACAAGCAAATTATAGTACATTTTCATGGCTTGAGAAACGTCGAGGCCATCTACCAGAAAGTCTCTGTACCATGACAACGTAGCATAAATACTTTTCTAATATGTTGTTTGAAACTATTGGTATACTTGTGCATGATAGATATATTGATATGCAGTTTGTGCACTGGTTATAGGTTCAATTACACTTCGATATTATCAGCCAGAGAATGAATTATTTGAAGCAGGTATAGACCATGTTAGTAGTCCTTGTACACCATGTTGCATTTTGTGTTTTTTGGTGCTTGCATGATTTAGTGTTTTATAATCTGAACTACTTTGGATTATTAGCTGGTTTTCAAAGTGCATGTAGCTTCACATTTCTCAAGTTATTTTGATTTCCAGAGTGCAAGTGCCATCGTATTTTTTAAGTTAAATGTTCGCCCCTGGTAACTTGAATTCGTGGATCTGCCACTGCACACAAATCATACACGCAGGTCAGTACAAATTAAATGAAATGCAGGGACATATGCTAGCTTGTTGTACAGGCTCACTGCAGCTCTGCTTGTGCTTGGGATGTTCCATGTACAAGTCCATGTTACCACTTGCTTGGACGTGCTGGCCTTGTGCTCCTTGTATTCCCCTCTGCATTTTTGACCCAGCGAATGGTTGATCAAATAAGAGGAATCGACCTTGCTGTTGTACCGGAGGACATATACTTACAAGGTTATACAGGTGTGCAGGATCAGTACCAGATCCCATAGCGCCGTCAAGCTTCGCTAAAAAATGGTTTTTCTTGTTTCAGATGATATCTCCAGAAGAAATAACAGCTAAAGTCAGAGTTGCATAGGCGTGTAAGCTAAGAGAGCAGTGAAAGGATATCAAAATATCGTCGCAACAATGCACAAGGGAGTGATGTGTGGATACCTAGTTCAGGCTGGCGTTTGGGCATTCTCGCCTAACTAGAGTGCGGGTCACTTCAGAATAGTTGAGGGTGATCCGCTGGCATTGGTTGGTCGCGCACGGATGCAGATCTTCCGTGGTAGTGGAGCACTACGATGCGGTGGACGAGACCGTTGGTGAGGCCCCAATGGCCTCGGGGGGCGGAGGTGTGACGATGTGCTTGGTGAAGTAGCCCCGGTGAGGTGGGAGACGGCGTCGGTGAAGCTCACCTCATGCGGTGGCAGTCGGTGTCTGTGAGGCACGTCGGTTGCGGCGGCCGACATTGTCAGTGGACCACCCGGTGCGGTGGACGAGGGCGTAGATGAGGTAGCTCCGGTGCGGTGGCGAAGCGCGACCGTTGTCTTCGTCATCGTCATCCGAGATAGAGGTGGGGAAAGAGATGAGACAAGGGGCGATTCGAACTTTGCTTGGGTTGGCGGCGAATTAGGGATTTGAGCAATCTGAGCGTGGAAGGGGACGGTGGAGAAGGGAGATTTTGTAGGGCTAGAATTGGGGCTGCCAGATATTTCAATCCGAAATGTGGAAGCGCGAACTTATTTTGTCATCGTTCTTTTTTTGGGGGAGGGGAGGGAGGGGGTGGGTGGCTGGGTGCTAAGCGTCCTTACGACACACGCGGCCACCACGACACGACCCTGGTCTACCTGGTGCGCCTATATTTGAGAATGCAAACAAATCTTCTTTCATTTGCAAACGAATATGTGTGTATTACTATGCCCGTGATTTCCTTGCAAATAATTAGTCATTCGAAATGAGATACTATAAATTAATTAATGAGGAGTTATTTGAAAAAACTCAAAATGGCATCCACACTAACGTTGTCACATAATTAGTTATTTGAATTAGAGTGTGTCACATAGCGATCTCCAATTCTAACATGGATTTCGCATTTCACAGTATCCATGCTACTTTTTAAATACAAATTCATATGTATATGATGAACACCATGGTAGTGAGAAAACTTTTGGATGGATTCAAACATATGACCTACAAAATAGCACAACAATCGAGTCAATGTCAACTTCTCCAAACCTAGTATGGCACAAATTCGAAATAATTACCCATATCCATGGTCCTCGGTTCAAATCTTACAATGTACACCGAATTGAAACATCGATATTAAGTCTCGTACTATCTAAATTCAAATGTTGTTTTTAGCCCCACCCCACCCCCTCGGCACAAACGCTACATAATTCCTCTATCGGTTAATCTTCCTCTCCTAACCACCTTAGGAAGCTATCGGTTTTCGACACACGTTAATTGTTTCTCTCCATGTTTCAATCTCTAACTCTCTCAACTACACAACCCCCTTTTTCCACTCTGTTACCAAATGTATTTACCTCACACACCCGACATTGTACCCCATGCCGAGATCTCTCTCTCCCTCCCACCCTCTCTCACTAGATACATGCATTGCCTCTCTAGCCCCGCAACCTCTCGTGCGCACGCACGCACGTTGTCTATCTGGGTCACTCCCTCAAGACTGTCTCACTCTTTCTTCCACACGGCAGGCCACACTCGCTCAATCTCGCTCTCTTTATGTGAGTCTTGATTAACCTCGTTTTCTTTCACACACAAATGATATATCTCCCTGTTCGGGCCTCGATCGACACACTCTATACTCTCTCATGCAAATTGTCTCTCTAGATCAGTCCATCCAACCCGCCCCACTCTTTTGACCTCATGGCGGGCCACGCTCGCTCAATCTCTCTCTCTCTCTCTCTCTCTCTCTCTCTCGCTGTATGTCTCGATTAACCTCGCTCTTTCTCGGAAACAAATGATAGATCTCCATGTTTGAGCCCAATTCGACATATTCATATTGTATACTCTCTCACGCACATTGTCTATCTAGGTCACTCTCTCGAACACGTCTCACTCTTTCGATCGCATGACGACCCACACTCGCTCAATCTATCTCCCTTTATATATGTAATCGACTAACCTTGCTTCATCCCACGCACAAAATATATCTACATGTCTGTGACTGGATCATCTCTCAAGCTCTATCTTACAGCCCTCACCCTTCCCAAAAGCTCAATCAGACAATATCTCTCCAGAGCATACATATCTTTTCAATGAATGTCGGACCACACTCACTTTGTCTATCTATCTATATGTCTCTCGATTGATCTCGCTTTCTCATGCCGTATCTTCCACACATTGAAGCTACCTCTCCATCCCTCGCAAAGTAGGAGCTATTTACATTGCGAGGGGGAATCAAACCTTGGATCAATTTGTGTAGGCATTTATTCCAGTGGGTTTAGATTATATTTTCATAGCATTCGGCCCACAACTACTCAAAACACCGTTGCAACCCCCGCACCTCCCCCACTTGATTTCACTCTGGCTTGCTCACCGCTCTCTCGCACGTCCTTTCTCGCCTTCAATGTCGCACCATGGTATTATTGCAAAAACTCTATTGTTCTCTTTAGTTATTACAAATAAGCTACAAAACTACACACCGATAGTCCACCTGGAATGGAACAAATTTCGACCCACAAATTAAAGTGCTACAAACCACACACCGAGGGGCCCACCTATCATGAAACAAATTTGGACCCATATACAAATAAAAAAATAAAGGACGAGGATCGAACATGCGACCAGGGACTTCAAGCCGCACATCAATAGGCAACATACGTAGAACAGAATGTTTGTTGTACCCCCCTTTGTTCATATAATGTTTTTATATTACCACATCCTATTTAATGGATAACATGTAATATTACTTTTAGTACATTAGTGGGACTGGCTCGTTAGCACGTACTACTCGCCTTCACTTATTGGTGGGTTCAATGTGTGCTCTCTCTCCTCGCCTTCTACGTTTAGATGCACGGGCAAACACGAGAACTCGCGGGCGATGTTGCCGTTGACCATATCTGGATGCGTTCAAAAGTTACGCACCAGTTTCACATACTAGTAGTACTAGTCAATGTGTACGTGCAATGCACGTTAATTTGGAAGTATATTAAGTGCATGCGGATATTAAGTACGATATTATTTGCGTGTTATTATGTGATCAACACTATTTTTGGCACAAAATTAACTGCACGCTAAATGTGTTGAGCGCTCGACATTGAAGTAGTCTAGGTCGTTGGATGAGAAGGAATACATGTGGCTTGATGACGTTTTATATTTAATTTGATACGGCTCTAGCAGAACATTCAATCGATCAAACCATAAATTTCATCCAGTCTGACTCCGACTTTACATCATACGATGATCGATCTAAAATAAACGGAAATGATAAATGCTCAGATTTTAACCATGGCAATCTGAAAAAATTTCATGGCAAATTTAGAATACGCGGCGGCGGTGGGGGTCGTCTTGCGGTGGGAAGCGGCTCCTCTGCCATGCTCTGTGTGTCGTCGGGCCACTGACTGACAGCGACGGTGGCGTCTTGCGCCGTTGTTTGCGTACTCCTAGATGTTGGCCCTAGCTTCAAGGAAGGTCGCAAATGTTCTAGACTTTGGTCTCTAGGAGCGAGTCAACTGGCGGGAGGAGGCGACGGGCGTTGGAGCAAGGAAGCGGTCGGCGGCGGCCATCCACGCCATTGAGGGGGCACTGGCACCAACGCAGGGACAAGCGCTGGCAACGGCGCGGCGGAGACATTCGTGTGCACGGGCACCGACACGGGCGCGCACGTCAGTGCATGCGTAGGCACATGCGCTGGCCGGTGCATGGGCACCGACACGGGCGTGCGTGTCGGTGCACACGCATGCAGGTGCACGGGTGCATGAAAGTCAGCGGGGACTGTCGGTGTCAAAACAGGAGGATCTCGGGTAGGGGGTCCCGAACTGTGCGTCTAAGGTCGATGGTAACAGGATACAGGGGACACAATGTTTTACCCAGGTTCGGGCCCTCTCTATGGAGGTAATACCCTACGTCCTGCTTGATTAATCTTGATGAATATGAGTATTACAAGAGTTGATCTGACACGGGATCGTAAATGGCTAAAACCCTAGAGGCCTAGTTCGTATGCTTATGATAATGTATATCCTCCAGACTAAGTCCTCCAGTTTATATAGACACCGGGAGGATCTAGGGTTACACCAGGTCGGTTACAAAGAAAGGAATCTACATATTTGGTCGCCAAGCTTGCTTTCCATGCTAAGGAGAGTCCTGTCCGGACACGGGTGCAGTCTTCAGTCTTCGTATCTTCACAGCCCATCAGTCCGGTCCATGGCTAACAGGCCGGACGCTCGAGGACCCCTTAGTCCAGCACTCCCTCAGTAGCCCCTGAACCTGGCTTCAATAACAATGTATCCGGCACGTAGATCCGTCTTCGGCATTGCAAGGCGGGTTCCCTGCTTCGAACTCCAAGATAGTCTTCGGATGTATCGACGTGTCCGCACCTGTAACACACACCATACACAATCGTAGGGAGAATATAATATTCCACAAGTCCAATCCCCTGACAACTTTTTTACAACATGACATCATGTCTGCCCGGTCACTATATCGAACCGTTTTGTCTGCCATCTCATGTTTCGAGATGTGATTTCCATTGGCACATCTTGTCAAAGCAGAGATAGTGTCCCCTTATTGCGGGATCCTCATCAATACGGACGTGGGTAACCCAACCGTGTCGTTTACACAGCCCTTGGGAGTAGGCGAGTTTTAAGGTGAGTAGGAAGGTGTTTGATATTCGCGGCCTTTATAAGGGGATAAGGATTCGTCCCCATTCACCCACGCCTTCTCCTTCCTCTGCACATCCATTCTTGAGCTCCAACGCCCAAGCTCTAGCTTCCCCCTCTAGAGAAAGCACTCCAACCATGTCCGGATCCGGAGCTGGAGGCAAGTGGATGGCCTCCTCTGTTAAGAAGAAAGACATCAAGGAGCTCCGAGAGGCCGGATACCTGGCCAAGGAGATCGTTCACCGTCTCCCAGCCATGGGACAGATTGTCCCTACCCCAGAGCCCCATGAGAGGGTTGTATTTCTCACACATTTCGTGTGCGGGCTGGAATTCCCTCTCCATTCGTTTTTCCGCGGACTGATGTTTTACTACAGGTTGGACTTCCATGATCTAGCCCCCAACTTTATCCTCAACATCTCGGCATTTATAGTCATCTGCGAGCCTTTCTCCGTATCCCACCTCACTTCGGCCTATCGCTGAAGACCTTCAATGTAAAGCCGAAGGTGGTGAGAGGCCATCAAACAGAGTGCGGAGGCGCCATGGTGGGAAAGATGCCCAATGTCACATGGCCCGAAGGATCCTTTGTGGAGATGGTGAAGGGGTGGCAGTCGGGGTGGTTCTACATCATGGAGCCGCATGACACCAACTGGGCGGTGGCCCCCGAATTCCTATCCGGAGTTCCGATGCGGCTCACCTCCTCACAAGAGAAGGGTCTAACCTAGGGTTCTTCGAATGAGCTAACTGGGCTCCAAACATGTGTCCAGAACATGATAAACAACAAAATCAATCTTGTCAACGTGATCCAGGTTATGCTCATTCACCGGATCCTTCCGTGCCAACGCTGGACTTGCTATTTGTGGGAGTTCGATTCGGCCAAGCACCAGACGCTGCTAAAGCTCTTCGACACGACACACGAAGACATCTGGAAAGTGCGCTTTAAGGCCGGAGAGACACCACTGCCTACGACCAAGGATCGCGGGCTTAGCTTAAAACGCCAGGCTAACTTGGTAAGTTCTTTCATGTTTTCAAGGTATAGCCTTTACTGGCATATTTTGAGAAGGAGTCTAAGCCTTCCTATCTATTTTTTAGGCCTGGATCGACATAGCGGGGCGGATTAACTATCCGGCTCCACTGCCCGAAGACCAAGAAACCCCACTTCTAACGAAGATGCTGTTTCTGGCGCCTTATGATGTGCCGGAGAAGAAGGCCAAGAAAAGGGCCAAGGGGGCCCGGAGTGGCGTTCGCCGAAAAGGCGCTTCGGACGTGACGTCCGAGCACGAGACTCACTCTTCGGCCGCCGAAGACGATGACGAGGAGGAGGAAGAAGAAAGCGACTCCCCCCTGGGAGGGAAGGAAGAAAAGGGGGAACTCCTCAAATTTGGAGGCGAAGGCGCCCAAGAGGCGGAAGGGCTCCCTTGCAGATAACTCCGCGTAGGATGTCGATAGCAGTCCAGAGCGACCCCCACGAACCAAGCCTCTCGCCGCCTCGTAAGTACCTTATGCACATCCAAATGTCTGGCCTTTCTACTTTGCAATATTAATATGTTTAAATTATGCTATTACAGTCCGGCCGACAACAGCTCCCCATGATCCTCGACTGGAGGTTCGCTAGATTGAAGGGAGATGGCCAGCGTGTCACCGCCGCCCGCTCACTCCCCCAAGGCCAAGGACGACGCGGAGGTGTTGTCCCGAAGGACTTTCCTAGGCCAGGGAGAGGCTCAGGAGGCGCGAGAAGGCGATGCCTCTGTCGTCGGACTCTAGTGGGAGCTGATCCCCATGGAGACTGGTGGTGAGGAGGGCCGTGTTCAATCCAGCCCTCAGCCGGACTCGATTCTGGAGACCGATGCGGCTCCCAAATCCAGCACGCAACCTCCTTAGAAAGAAGGGGTTATGTGTACTCCACCGGTGACCCCTGTCCAACCCGGGGCACCGGATAATCTGCTGGAAGCGCTGCGAGGTGCTTCCATTGTGGATGAGCACCGTGTCCTTATGGGCAAGGTAATTGAGAAGGTTCAGTCCGCCAAAAGAGGACTGACCGAAGCCCGTGCTAGCCTTTTAACAGGCTTTCAGGTAAGTAATGTAATTGTAGAAAGGATATCATAGTGTAGACAGTAGCCCCTGATGCTCTGTTCGGTGTTCAGGAAGAAAAGGCCGAACAGAGGATCAAAATAATTTTCACATGAGTCTAACATAATATGTCTATGTGAATAAGCAGGCGTCGCTGCTGGCTGCTGCCGCTCATACTGCGGAGGTCTCCGGCCTGAAGCAGAGCCTAGAGCGGGCCAAAGAAGAGCTTGGCCTCATGAACAAGCAGCTAGAGGACAGCCAAGGTATGCAGAGGCCAGTGCATGTATTTAGGAATGATGAATGTTTCGTGCTGACTAAAGTGTCATGAATTTTATTAGGGGCCATGACCGAGGTGGCGGCCCTCAAGAAGGCGTTAGCCGAGGACGAGGACCAAGCGCCCAAGGAGCGCGCCACGCGCGAGAAACATGAGGCCCGGGTCAGCGAGGTCTAGCAAGAGCTCCAGGACGCCGTCAAGAAGTACGAGTCCTTCGAGCGTGATTCTAAGAAGCAAGCGTCCGAACTTGCGAAGGCTCGCCAGAGCGCGCAAGAGGCTCGAACCGAGGCCCAGAGCACCCTTCAGGAAATCTAGGCAGCCAAGAAGATCACGACGGGTAAGGCTTTAATTATGCAAAGTAAGTCTGTGAAGGAAACGTTCCTTTTACTTACCTGAATTTGGAGTTCTCTAGGGGCGTTTACAGATTTGCTGCGCAGCGTCTCAGATGCTGATGAGTTCTATCGAGCCGAAGAAGGGAGTTCTACGGAGAAGCTGTTCTGGTCTCAATATCTTGTACTAGAACATCCGGTGCCCTTCAGCGACCAGCTGAAACAGCTGGTCGAGCTGCACAAGGCGGCCGAGCTAGCCATGAATGACCTGATAGTCCGACTATGGCCTTCCGCGTCGATACCCAGCAGCTACTTCGGACTTGTGAAGCGGCTTGTTAGTGCCTGCCCACGGCTTGAGGTCATAAAGTGGTCAATCTGTATTGAAGGTTCCCGGATGGCCTTTGCCCGTGTCAAGATGCACTGGGCGAAGATGGACGCCAAGAAGCTGATGACTGAGGGTCCACCTAAGGGCAAGGAGCACCGCAGACCCGAGTTATATTTTGATGGTTCCCTGGAGGGTCCCGCCTTATGGCGGAGCAATGTGCGAAGGATGTTATATTCCCATGAAAATATTCGTATTATCATGTCCTGTAACATGAAAGAATGATGTTATGCGATATAATGCTTGTTATATTTTAATTTTTTCCTCCTGTGCGGCCGTTTTGTGTGAAATCTGAGGGTTGGCCAGTCGTCGGCTTCTACCCCCACGTAGGTAGTACGGGGGTGTTTGGGATGGAATCTAAACAATCTTGATCCAATTATATGGTCCTTGAAGGAGTTGTTTAGCGCAACGAACCAGGCAACCAGACTATGCGGCTTGAACGCCCTCACTTAGCCATAGGAGTTTTATAATAAAAACATGGGCGCAGCCCCTTGTATTCGAACTAGAGTGCTATAAGCATCTGATCAGGAAGTACCAATCCTTCGCGTAATGCGGAAGAAACCTCCAACGATTTGCAACCTCCGAACAGCTGACCGGCTCTCCCCGCATCATGATAGTCAGTTTTCGGCTTTCTCTACTAAGGTGCTCCTTTGGATAAAACAAGGCACAATCGTAGTAGTTCTCCCTTTACTACCTTAGCCGATATAGCGGAATGTAAGTTAGCAAGCATAGGAGCCGGGCAACCCAACTATTGACCAAAGACATGATTCGGAGCCAATGCATATAATGCTAAATTCGGGGTGTCGAACTATAATTATAAAAAGTGTTCGGACTTTTATTGCCGTAGTGTGGGGTGCTATGAAGCCCCTGGCGAAAATCAATTGTACCAAAGTGTACGGGTGCTACCTGATAGGGTTATCCATAGGGGGCAGAGAGAAAAAAGGAAGAAAACAAAAAGGGTGCGAAGGTAAAAAGCAGGGGTCCTAAAGCTCCAGCCGCAAACTATTTTCATTGTAATTTAATTAGTACGTCAAGGCGCATTGATACAAGTAGTGCGATAAGAAACATGCTATTTGGCATGTCGAAACCAAGGGAGAGCTGCATGTGGGTCCTGAAAACAGGTAGAGTTATCGTTAATGGAATCACCTAAAAAGTCACCCATATGTCTGCATTTCTCGCCGTCTTGGTGTGTTTATCCTTCAAGAGGACATGTAAAAGTGAAAGTATGTGTGTATCCGATGTCGGTTGAGCCGTACTATGGACCACAAGCTAGCTATGCCTCCATCGGTGCCCATGGGATTTTGAGTGCGTAGTTATGTACGTGCGGCATGAATGCCACCACTTAATCGGGACTGAGACGGAGGCAAGATTGCTAGTCGAGCTCCTGACGAGCCAAGCTCTCCTCCCGCAGAGTAGTTTGCGCCCTCTTAATGGTGTCCATGGGCTCGGCAACCGAATTAGGGTTCTGCTTGAGAAGGTCGCTCTATACTTCTGCTGCTAAGGCAGCAATGTGCTCTTCTATACGGAGGAAGCGTTCCGTATTTCCATTGACCATTATGACGCTGCGTGGACCGGGCATCTTGAGCTTGAGATAAGCATAGTGTGGTACTGCCTTGAATCGATCAAACGCAGTTCGTCCGAGCAGTGCGTGATAGCCGCTGCGAAAGGGGACGATATCTAAGATTAACTCCTCGCTTCGGAAGTTGTCCGGAGATCCGAAGACAACCTCTAGTGTGATTGAGCCCATACAGCGGGCCTCTACACCTGGTATGACTCCTTCGAAGGTAGTCCTGGTAGGCTTGATCCGTGATGGATTAATGCCCATTTTTCTTTTTGTATCCTGATAGAGCAGATTGAGGCTGCTACCTCCGTCCGTAAGGACACGAGTCAGGTGGAACCCATCATTATTGGGTCTAGGACCAGTGCGGCTGAGCCACCATGACAGACATTGGTCGGATGATCCCGGCGATCAAAAGTGATCGGGCATGATGACAATGGATTAAATTTTGGGGCGACTGGCTCTATCGCGTAGACGTCCTTGAGCGCACGCTTGCGCTCCCTCTTGGGAATGTGGGTAGCGTATATCATGTTCACCGTTTTGACCTAAGGGGGAAACTTCTTCTATCCCCCTGTGTTCGGTTGACGGGGCTCTTCGTCATTGTCCTCGCTTTGCGATCCCTTTTCCCTGTTCTCGACATTTAATTTGCCGGCCTGTTTTAAAACCCAGCAGTCTCTATTTGTATGATTGGGTGGTTTGTCCAGGGTGCAATGAATTTGGCACGGACGATCAAGTATGATGTCCAAGCTGGATGGGCCTGAATTGTTCTTTTGGAACGACTTCTTCCACTAACCGGACTTAGAGCCACAGAATCCGGCATTGACCGCCGTATCCTCGGTGTTGTCCCTGTTGTTTCGACGCTTGTATCTGTTGCATCGAGACTTTTCTTTGTTATTTTTAACTTCAGGGTCGCTGGTGTCGCTTGCATTGTTTTTGCTACGGGCCAACCATCTGTCCTCACCGCACAAAAGCGGGTCATGAGTGCCGTGAGGGCCGCCATGGATTTTGCCTTTTCTTGGCCGAGGTGGCGAGCGAGCCATTCGTCGCAGATGCTGTGTTTGAAGGCTGCTAGGGCTTCAGCATCTGGAAAATCGACGATTTGGTTATTTTTAGTTAAGAACCTAGTCCAGAATTTCCTGGCGGTCTCTCCGGGCTGTTGAACTATATGGCTTATGTCACCAGCGTCCAGAGGTCAAACATATGTACATTAGAAGTTATCGAGGAAGGCCTCTTCCAAGTCCTCCTTGTTGCCAATAGAATTTTCAGGCAAACTGTTGAGCCAATGCCGAGCTGGACCCTTGAGTTTTAAAGGGAGGTATTTGATGGCGTGGAGGTCATCGCTGCGGGCCATATGAATGTGGAGAATGAAGTCTTCGATCCACACCGTGGGGTCCATGGTTCCATCGTATGGTTCTATATTCACGGGTTTGAACCCTTCTGGGAATTCATGATCCATGACCTCATCAGTGAAGCAATGAGGGTGTTCGGCGCCCCTATATCGGGTCGTATCGCGACGTAGCTCTGATGGAGTCCGTTTGCTGTTTTCAGCTCGCGCATGACTAAGTTCGTCATGTCCGAATAGGTGGCTGTCGTCGTGTGTCGAGGCACGTCCTCGCGATCCATAGATTGATCTGGTATGTCCCGGTTTATTGTTTAGGTTTTGCTGAAGGTCATATGTATGGCAATGGGCTAATTTACCTCAACCTGTGCGACGAGGCGGGGTGGGATGGTGTTCGGCGTGAGTTGCCATTTTGTCCCGACCATGTGGTGGTCGGTCAACCGCTGGTATGTATTCCGGCGCCTCCTTGTCAAACTGAGGTAGCAATTTGCGCTTTGGGTAGCTTTTGGTTGGGCGCTTGAGGCCGTAATCTTCGGCTCCTAGGACATCGGTTCATTTATCATTGAGCAGATCTTGGTCAGCTTGAAGCTGCTACTGCTTCTTTTTCAGGCTCCTTATAGTGGCTATTAGCTGGCGCTTGAGGCGCTCCTGCTCAAGAGATTCCTCAGGCATGATGAAATCGTCGGTGCCAAGGCTCACCTCATCCTCGGAGAGCGGAAGATTACGTTCATCCTCTGAGTCTTCATGCGTGGCCTATTTGCCAGGGCTAACCTGCCCATCTTCCTGTTCATCTTGTTCATTAGTTGTTTCAACAGGGTCTTCGTTGTCTTCGGCACCTTCTGGAGTGTTATCTTCTTCCGTGTTGGTGTTGCTGTCTTTACTGCGGCGTGACTTAGAGCGGGACCGCTGACGTCGGCGCTTGGATTGTATTTCGGAAGGTTTATCCTCAGCTGGATCTTCCTTTTCATCGCTGTTGTTCTCCTTTGGTGCATCCACCATGTATACATCATACGAGGAAGTGGCCATCCAGCGTCCGGTGAACGGCCGGTTCTGGGCCTCTTCTTCTCCAGCATCTCGTCCATACCGTCGATGTCCTCCGAATCGTAATCAAGTGTGTCGGTCAAATCCTCGACCGTGTCTATGAAGTGGGTGGCGGGTGGGAAGCAAAATTCTCCACCATCAGCCCCTAGTTCGGACCGGATAGAGTTCGGCTATGAGTCCTCCATCAAGGACAGGTTTTTCAGTGAGTTTAGCATGTCTCCCAATGGTGAGTGCTGGAAGATGTCTGCGGTGCCGAATTCAAAGATCGATAAATGATCAAGTTCGGCGTCCGCGGGCTCACATGGTTAGGCACTTACGGCCGGAAACAAGTCCGGAGTTCCGGTGGCATAGGTATCGTGTGAGATCAAGTCCATGTGCGGCTCCAACGCCGGGGAATCTATGGCCTCCGTGGAGGGGTTAAGCTTCCCGTCCTTGGATGGCGCAGTCTGCTCCGTATCTAAGGCCAGAGCGGTTATGGGAGCTTTCTCCTGGATGCAGTCCGATGACAGATTTAGGTCATGTCCCTCGGGGTGGCCAGGAGTGGTAGCCGCGGTTTCGAATCCGGCGAAGATCAAGTCCCCACGGATGTCCACAACATAGTTCAATATCCAAAATATGACCTGATGGCCAGGGGCGTAGCTTTCGACCTGCTCTAGATGGCCAAGCGAGTTGGCCCGCAGAGCGAAGGCGTCGAAAACGAAGATCTGTCCGAGGAGGAAATTTCCCCCTTGGGCAGAATCGTTGTAGATGGTTGCAGGAGCCATCGAACCTCTTGATGACAGCACAATGGAACTCTCAATGAAAGCACCAATGTCGGTGTCAAAACCATCGGATCTCGGGTAGGGGGTCCCGAACTATGAGTCTAAGGTCGATGGTAACAGGAGACAGGGGACACAATGTTTTACCCAGGTTTGGGCCCTCTCTATGGAGGTAATACCCTACGTCCTGCTTGATTGATCTTAATGAATATGAGTATTACAAGAGTTGATCTACCATGAGATTGTAATGGCTAAAACCCTAGAGGCCTAGCTTGTATGGTTATGATATTGTATATCCTACGGACTAAGTCCTTTGGTTTATATAGGCACCGGGAGGATCTAGGGTTACACCAGATCGGTTACAAAGAAAGGAATCTACATATTTGGTCGCCAAGCTTGCTTTCCACGCCAAGGAGAGTCATTGTCGGCATTCTGGGAATGGGGCTCCCCAGAACTGCCTGCCTGCGGCCCGCCGCATGGCTAACCAGCAGGCCGTACGGTCCATCCTCACCAACAAAGTACCCAAGACCCTCGCGAGGGGCCAAGCCTCGCGAGGCGAACGACACAAGACCTTCTCTGGAGCGGCCTAGCCAGGCAGGCTCACGAGGAGCGGAGATATCGAGGCAAGGCGAACCCCACGAGGTTCTCGTGACGTGAGCCGTGACGATCGACACCAGGCGGGCGCCAGCATGCAAAGCATCCTTGTTTCCTCTTTGGTGCAAAGGGGGCAAGCACAGCCACGGAGTACCAAGGCATCAGGCAAAGGTTGCCATTTCGGTGCAACAAGACCAAGAGTGAGGACTGCAAGACGGAGGTCACCGTGGAGCCTAGAATGGCGTCACCACCAGAGCTTTGTGTAGGCGAAGACTACCTTTTGTTAGGATAGCTTGTACTAGCTGTCCCCCTTCAAATTAGCCCGCCATTGTTGGCTCCCTTCCCGCTCGATATTTGGGAAGAGGACCAGCGCCTCTATAAATAGGACTAGCCACCACAGTGGAAGGGCGGAGCTAAAAAGAGAGACCACCTCACACACAAGCTCACCGAGCACAAGAACGCCTCAACCTCAGGAGGCCGTTCTGCCCTTGTACTATTCATCATCAGCCAAAGAGGCAATCCACCACCACCACACTGGAGTAGGGTATTACACCACAACAGTGGCCCGAACCAGTATAAACCTTGGGTCCTTCCGTGTTGTAAGTGCGTCGATTTCTTCCACGAGATCCTAGCAAACTAGAGCGTATATCGGTTGGAGGGAAAGACTTCACGCGCACCCCAGTGTTCGAACCTTAAGGGTTTGCCGGGACACCATACCCCGACATTTGGCGCGCCAGGTAGGGGTGTGCCAGAGCTTTTCTCCATCGACCAGCGCCCTGTACCGCCGCACCGCGCTCCAATGACAGGTACCTCGCCACCGACCTCCTCGGCCGGCGCCAACAGCGGGGAGTCTGGGTACCGAACCCTGCCACCCACCCTCCAGCGGGTGCAGTGGCCGGTTAGGTTCAGGCTGGAGATGCCGCCGCGTTACGACGGTGTGGAAGACCCGGCGCTCTTCCTACTAGCATACGAGGAGGCCGTCCTCAAATCCGGAGGTGATGACAAGATCATGGCAAAATTGTTCCCCCTGGCCCTCGCCGGCGAGCCACGCGCCTGGCTGCTCGGCCTCCCGGGATCCACAGTGACGTCCTTCTTCGGATCGCCATGCTGCTCGGCCTCCCGAGCACCGGCACACCATGCAGTCGCGGAACTGCTGGGCGCTCCCAAGCACCTCCTTCGGATCGCCATGCCAAGCATTTCTTCCGACAGATTGGAGGCGCCTGCAAGCGCCCGGGGGCTCTGCCGGGCTGGGCCACGCTAGAAGCCGACCTCACCTTCGACTCGGAAGACCACCCCGGCTCCACCGCCAGCTCAGGGAGGCTTCCGATGCTCTGCACGCCCACCATGTGCAACGTGGCCGTCACCAAGACCCTCATCGACGACGGTGCAGGTCTCAACCTGCTCTCCGTGGAAGCTTTCACCCTTCTTCATGTGCCGCTCGAATGGCTCGGCCTCTGCAAGCCCTTCACAAGGGTGGGCGGTGGAGCTGCTCACCTCTTGGGGAAGATCCACCTCCCTGTCACCTTTGGCATGTGGGATAACTATCGCACAGAGTTGGTGGACTTCGACATCACCCGCATCGGTCTCCCGTACAATGCCATCCTCGGGTACCCTACTCTCGCTCAGTTCATGGCGGCAACTCACCCAGCCTACAACCTCATGAAGATGCTGGGGAGCAAGGGCGTCCTTACCATCCCAGAGGATGCTAAGGAGGCCGTGATGACGCTCAGGCTCGCCTTCAAGACCGCGGCAGCAGCGCAGCCAGCCGGCGCCAGCGCGCCGGAGGCCGTGCCCACCAAGAAAAAGCAGTTGTTCGCCCAAGACAAGGCAGATACCAAGCAGGTGCCTGTCAACGAGGATGGGTCTTTAGGACCCACCTTTACCATAGGAACCGGCCTGAACCCAGGGCAAGAAGAAGCTTTGGTGAGGTTCTTGCGCTCGAACCAGGATATATTCGCGTCGGAGCCCGATCAACTGGTAGGGGTCTCGAGAGAGGTAATCTAGCACCACCTGAAGGTGTGCACCAACGTACGCCCCGTGAAGCACTGAGCAAGACGGCAGTCCACTGAGAAGCAGGCCTTCATCGTCCAAGAGACACGCATTCTGGAGGCGGCAGGTACAATCCGAGAAGTTCGATACCCCGAATGGCTAGCGAACCCCGTTGTAGTGTCGAAGAAAGGCGGGAAGAAACGGATGTGCGTCGACTTCACCAACCTAAACAAAGCCTGCCCCCAAGACCCGTTCCCCCTTCCGCGCATCGATCAAATCGTCGACTCCACCGCCGAGTGCGACATGCTGTGTTTCTTGGATGCGTTCTCTGGATACCGTCAGATCAAGATGGCGGTGGAGGATGTGGAGAAGACGGCCTTCTTGACACCATGTGGAGTGTACTACTACACATGCATGCCTTTCGGCCTTCGCAACGCGGGCGCAACCTTTCAGCGGCTGATGCACATCGCCTTGGGGCGGCAGCTCGGCAGGAACACAGAGTCCTACGTTGATGACATAGTGGTTAAATCCCGCGAGGCGAGGACGTTGATTCAAGACTTGGAGGAGACCTTCGAGAGCTTGCGCAAAGTGAATTTGAGGCTTAACCTGGAAAAGTGTGTATTTGGCGTCCCGTCCAGCAAGTTGCTAGGGTTTCTCGTATCCCACAGAGGGATCGAGGCGAACCCGGAAAAGATCAAGGCCATCGAAGACATGAGCCCACCATAGACCCTCAAGGAGATGCAAAAACTAGCAGGAAGGGTGACCGTGTTAGGGTGTTTCATCTCTAAGCTAGGCGAGCGCACCCTGCCCTTCTTTAAGCTCATGAAGAAGAAAGGCCCCTTTGAGTGGACCCCGGAGGCCGACCAGACCTTTCGAGACCTCAAGAAATACCTCACCAGCTCCCCGGTGATGGTACCACCACGGCCTCTCAAGCCTCTCGCGCTATACCTTGCCGCCACCCCATACTCTGCCAGCGTGGCGTGTGTGGCGGTTCGAGAAGAGCGTCAAGATAAGGGTAGAGCTGATACAGCACCGGGCCGGAGAGGTGCAGCGAAGCCATCAGCGGCGGAAGACCTAGCTCAGCAGAGCAACATCGTGAAGGCTCCCGAGGGCAGTCAGGTCTCAGGAAACCCATCACCTCAGGATATGCCGCAATCTACGCGGGACCAAAGACTCAAAGGTGTACCGGCCCTTGTCGAGCACCCAGTGTATTTCGTCAGCACGGTACTGCGGGATGCGAGGGCGCGCTACCCCATGCCGCAGAAGCTCCTTCTCACACTTTTGGTGGCCTCGCGCAAGCTGCGGCACTACTTCCAGGGGCACCCTATCAAGGTCGTCTCCTCTTACACGTTGGAGAGGATACTCAGGAGCCCAAACTCAGCCAGAAGGGTCGCTGAATGGAACATCGAGCTGCAAGCATTTCAGATGGAGTTTAGCACCACCAGAGTCATCAAGGGAGCCGCGCTTGCCGATTTTGTGGCAGAATGGACAGATGCCCCGGCTCTTGAGGAAGGAGAAGACCGGTCCACTTCCCTAGGAAGCAAGGCGCCAGACGGCTGGGTCATGTATTTTGATGGCGCCTTTGCTCACCGGGGCGTGTAGGCTGGAGCAGTGCTCATCTCTCCCACTCAGGACAAGCTTTTCTACGCCATGCAACTCTGCTTTCAGCACGGCGAGAAGGTCTCTAACAACATCACAGAATAGGAGGGCCTCATAGCCGGCCTGAAGACTACGGCGGCTATGGGGGTGAGACGCCTTACCGTAAAAGGCGACTCGCAGCTCCTCGTCAACATCTCCAACAAAGTGTATGAGCCAAAGGACGAGCACATGGAGGCCTACCTTGCTGGGGTGCGCAAAATGGAAAAGCAGTTCGCAGGCTTGGAGCTGCAGCACGAGCCCCGGGGCACCAACAAGGAAGCCGACGACGTCACGCTGCGCTGCATCTCTAGTGATCAAGGGAGGGAGCTGCAGACTGACATACACGGCGGGGACTGTGGACATCACTCGTCATCACGGACCCTCGTCGGCAAGGCCTTCCGCAGCGGATTCTATTGGCCTATAGCACTTAACGATGCAGCCAAGCTGGTGAAGTCCTGCGAAGCTTGCCAATTCCATGCCAAGCAAATCCATCAGGCTGCTCAGGGCCTCCAAAACATTCCGCTCACGTGGTCGTTCACGGTCTGGGGGCCGGACATCCTAGGGCCGTTCCCGCGAGCGCCAGGGGGCTACCGCTATCTCTACGTCGCCATCGACAAGTTCACTAAGTGGGCAGAGGTGGAAGTCGTCCGAACCATTCCAGCCGGTTCTGCCGTCAAGTTCATCAAGGGCCTCGTGAGCTTCTTCGGCGTCCCCAACCGCATCATCACAGATAACGACTCGCAGTTCACTAGTAACCTCTTTAAGATCTACTGTGCTAACCTTGGAATGCAGATGTGCTACGCTTCGGTAGCCCACCCCAGGAGCAATGGTCAGGCCGAGCGCACCAACGCTGAGGTCATGAGGGGCCTCAAGACCAGGAACTTCAAGAAGAAGCTGGAGGCCTACGGCAGGGGCTGGCACGACGAGCTCCAGTCCATGTTGTGGTCCATACGCACCACCGCTACCAAGCCAACGGGCGAGACTCCGTTCTTCCTCGTCTATGGAGTTAAAGCGGCCCTCCCTCACGAGGTCAGGCATCGCTCCGCACGGGTCCTGGCGTTCAACGAAACGCAGCAGGATGCTATGCAGGGAATGTATCTCGTGCTGGGGGAGGAACGATGTCGTGAAGCTGCGTTAAGAGTGGCAAGGTACCAGCAACCGCTGCGGCTCTACCACTGCCGCAACATCCGCTCCAGGACACTCGAGATGGGTGACCTAGTCCTGAGGCGGGTCCTCTCCAGGGAAGGCTTGGACAAGCTCTCACCCATGTGGGAGGGCCCGTTCAGGGTCGCTCACATCGCCAGGCCTGGCGCCGTGCGATTGGAGATGCAAGAGGGGACACCCATCCAAAACGTCTGGAACATCCAGCACCTCCGGAAGTTCTACACATGAAGCAAGGCCCAGAGCCTGAGAAGCAAGGCCCAGAGCCTGAGAAGCACGGCCCAGTGCCTATGAAGCAAGGCCCAGTGCCTGTGAAGAATCACCGCCCGTGACAATGTCAAGTAATAATGAGTTGGGGCTGTACACGCCCCAGAGTCTCAAGAGCGCTGGCCTCAGGCCCTGGGGCTCCCTCCCACGCCTAGTGGACAGCACTTAGCTCCACGCTGGTGAGAAGACTCGAAGACAAGATTAGGTGCCGGACGCGGCTTTTCATTGGCTTTCCATAGTTGGCTTGCTTTTCCTTAATCGAGTTTTCCTTTGGCGTTCCTTGCTGATTTGGTTTCTTCGCCTTTTACCGCATTTTTCGGCTCTGGGTTACCCGTGATCTCTCTCGCCTACCTCACGAGGGGGCTAAGCAGGTTCCCTCGCGAGCTTTCACGCAAGTCACACTTGTTCAAGCCTGGAAGCTGGCGCAACTCCCCTAAATCTGTGCCCCTCGAGTACCGCGATGCAAAGCGCCGAGTCAAGGTTCGGGTGGACGGTAAAATCCTCCAACGCACCCCCTAACAAATTCTTGCAGTTCCTGAGCAAATGCAGATATCTCATGAAGGAAGGGGCATCCCAAACACGCCATGTTAGGTCATCTCTGCGCAAAACAACAACATGACATGGGTATAACACGCATGTTGCATTAACCAAGAACCATAGTTCGATACACGCCCCTCTGGGCCCATACTAGTTTCATTTTCTGGTGTAGGGAAAGAAAGGTAAAAACCCAACAAAGCGGCGTTTCAGCAATCTGCGAGGGCAGTGGCGACGCCCAAGCCTAGCCAGACCCCTCCTCGCGCTTTACGGAGGCACGGTGACGAGATGACCCGCCGCCCCCTTCGAAACGAGCGCGGCGGCGCGGTGGTTGATCATAGCCACTGCTGCTAGAGCTGTTGCAGGAGGGAGAGCTACTGTAGCTGGAGGAGATGCGGTCGCTGCTGAGGGCAGGCTCACCCTCACCCTCGTCACGACCGTCGCCAAGGCCGAGCACCTCCTCGTCATCGTTCGTCTCGGGGCAGCATCCGGCACGGCAGCCATCTTCCCCGAACACCCTCACGAAAAGGGTTGACCCGCCGTCATACTTGAAGTGGAGCGTGCACCGCCTTCCCAGGCCGCGCGCGCGGGCGAACTTCTGCTAGCCGCGAGCCAGGGCTATGTTGCCCGCGGCAGAAGTCTTGACTGCGACCCAGGAGGCCTTGCTGCAGCAACCATCCGCCTGCAACCAGAGCCCCCCTGGACCAGCGGCCGGCAGCTCAGCGGCAAAGAAGCGCGGAAGCTGGAGCAGTTGCCGGCTGGGTTTTCTGACCAAACAACGAACTCTGGCGACGCCTCCACTGAATGGAAGCGCGGGCGGGGAGGCCTCGCCACCCTCACGCACCTCCCCCTGTTGACTGGACCGCCACGCTTGGGACGGCCCCCTCCGCATGCCGTGACGCTGCCTCAGCAGTGAGCCACGGCAGGGGACGCAGCGTGCTTGCGCGGGCGGCCGCGACCGCGCTTGGGCACCGGGGAACCAGGGCCCTCGCGAGGGGCCTTAACCTACTCGGCGGCAGAGAACTTCCTTTGAGGCGCCATCGGAGGCACTGCGAGTAATGGAGCAAGAAGGAGGAAGCAAGCAAGGAAGAGATGGGCAATGGGGGCTCCGCCCCCTCCCCATTTATAGCAACACAAGGCCAACCGGCATCTCCCACGATCACAGGTAATGATGGTCTTCCTTGCATGTCGCAGGGACATGTCAAGTCGTGCAGTCGCCGAAGCAGCGTGGGGAAGCGGAGACACCCACGTCCAATCAACCGCCACGCGTCAACCGAGGCCGCAGGATTTGGGGGCCTGCGGCACTTCGAGCTTGACCCTTGGCTTCGCCGTGAAGCCAAGCCCGCGCGCACCTTGGCTTCGGGGGCTACTGTCGGCGTTTTAGGAATGGAGGTCCCCAGACTTGCCTGCCTGCGGCCCGCCGGGTGGCTAAGCCAGTAGGCCGTAGGGCCCATCCTCACCAACGAAGCGCCCAAGACCCTCGTGAGGGGCCAAGCCTCGCAAGGCGGACAACGCAGGACCTCCTCTGGAGCGGCCTAGCCAGGCAGGCTCACGAGGAGCGGAGATATCAAGGCAAGGCGAACCTCACGAGGTTCTCGTGACGTGAGCCATGACGATCGACAGCAGGCAGGCGCTAGTGTGCACAGCATCCTTGTTTCCTCTTTGGTGCAAAGGGGGCAAGCACAGCCGCGTTGTACCAAGGCCTCAGGCTAAGGTTGCCATTTCGGTGCAACAAGGCCAAGACCGAGGACTGCAAGACGGAGGTCACCGTGGAGCCCAGAATGGCGTCACCACCATCGCTTTGTGCATGCGAAGACTACCTTTTGTCAGGATAGCTTGTACTAGCTGCCCCCCTTCAAATTATCCCACCATTGTTGGCTCCCTTCCCGCTTGATATTTGTGAAAAGGACCAGGGCCTCTATAAATAGGACTAGCCACCAAAGTGGAAGGGGGGAGCTAAAAAGAGAGACCACCTCACACACAATCTCACCGAGCACAAGAACACCTCAACCTTAGGAGGCCGTTCTACCCTTGCACTGTTCATCATCAGCCCAAGAGGCAATCCACCACCACCACACTGGAGTAGGGTATTACACCACAATGGTGGCCCGAACCAGTATAAACCTTGTGTCCTTCTGTGTTGTAAGTTCGTCGAGTTCGTCCACGAGATCCTAGCAAGCTAGAGCGTAGATCGGTTGGAGGGAAAGACATCACGCACACCCTAGTGTTCGAACCTTAAGGGTTTGTCGGGACCCCATACCCCGTCAGTCATGTTCGGATACGGGTGCAGTCTTTGGTCTTCATATCTTCACAGCCCATTAGTCCGGCCCATGGCTAACATGCCAGACACCCGAGGACCCCTTAGTCAAGGACTCCCTTAGGGACCTCATGGAACCCCATGGTACCAAGCTCGGCGACAATGTGCGGCTCCCAGCCCATCAATGCCACGGGGATGGGTGCTGGCGCAGTCGGGGCGAAGGGAGCTGGAACAGGCACTACAAAAAAATACACTTCCGTGATGATACGTGTTTGTCAAAGTAGGTCGCATTTTTTGTCATGCATGTACATCCATGACAATTTTTTGATAGAATCAAGATAGTCATACCTGTGCTGTCGTAGAAGTGTTCCATGACATTACCAAAATTATCATCATGGAAGTGTCCACTTCCATGATGATAAATCGCACATCACAGAAGTGCTTTCGTCAAGGGTGACCGACACATGGCATCCACCGTAACGGAATGCTGTTAAGCTATCGGGTCCGGTTTTGGATCCGATAACCCGCTAATAGCCCTGACAAATGGGGATTTTCCACGTGTAAAATCATCATTGGCTGGAGGAAACACGTGTGGGCTCACCGTTGGGACAGATGTCATCCACTCATTGGACCGAAGGCGCCTATGATACGTCGACACATGGCACGGCCGAACAGAGGCCCATTCCTGTGAAAAGGCCGGCCTGTTTGACTTGGTCAAAAGGTGGCGGGCCGGCCCACGGAAAGCCTGTTAACGGCCTATTCGCATATAGCCCATTTACAGCCGCTAACCGAGGGCCCGTTACGACCTATCCGAATTAGGCCCAGTAGCGTCATTTGGGCCGTCCAATATGATTCCAACCCATTTTGAGTTCTGGCCCATGTATGGCCAATAACATCTTTCAGCCCACATGAGGCCCTCTATAACTCTTGGCCCATTAACGGCCCGTCATGAAACTGGCCCGTACTGAACAGTGTATCACTTTGTACCATTAACGGCCCATTAATCCATTGGGCCGTTTGCAGCCCATGTTATCTTTCAGCCTTCTCAGGGCCCATTTATTCTTGGGCTCATTTCCAGCATTCGGTTACTTATGGCTCGTTACTGCCATTTTCTGCTTATGGGCCAAATTCAGCCCGTGGTTACAGTCGGCCCATTTGTGGCCCATTAATACGTTGGGCTTTTTCCATAGCGTCAGCAAATACGGCCTATTAACGACGTCCCATTATGGTCGGCCCATGAACGGACGACTCCAACTCTAGCCCATTTACAGCCATAATGCGGTCTGTTTTGGCCCATGTTTGGCCAATCGATCATACGGCCCGTCTAAGGCCCATTGATGATACGGCCCATAGAAGGCCCGTTGTTTCTACGACCCGTAGAAGGCCCATTGTTTCTACGGACCGTAGAAGGCCCATTGTTTCTACGGCCCGTAGGAAGCGCAGTGTCACTACAGTAAATATGTAGCCCATGTTAAAGGCGGGAAACTACTATAGGTTTAGACCTGCTAATGGCCCAAGATGATTATAGGCCCACATTTTGTCCCATATGAGTAACGGGCCGGCTTGAAGACCGACAACACTGAGATCCACTGAACCTTCCATCCTAAATTACAACATACCGACCAAAGAATAAACCTAGACTATACAACAAAGAAATTATGGCATATTACATCCACTAGGAATCAAAGTTCGCTACCGGTGATAATAAAGCGCAACATGACCGCGGATTACATACACTGGGCATCAAAGGTCGCCACCTGTGCATATAAACGTGCCGACAAAATAATATACAAAACTAAGAGCACTTCAGAAGGCACTAGACCTGGCAAGTTCGGGCCCCGCAAGCAGCCGAACAAGCTGATGAGACCTCAGTTGTGTCAACGATAGATGCTTCATCCCTAGCTGTATGGCACCATAGTGCGCAAGGCATTCCCTTGACATCTTATTACATCTTTGACTTCAAGTCGGAGCTAAGCTGAAGCAAGCCTTTCCGCTTTAAGTTGAGACTGAAGAAGTGGAACTGATTGAGGCAGCGACTGCATAGAGGTTGTCTCACACCTGCTGGTGAGTAGCTTCAAGTCACTGTCTTCATCAAGACAGGACCTTGGGGTCATCTCGCTGTCCTCAAGATGGTTTGGCTCACTATCTTTCCTAAAGTTCTGCCTGGCATAAGAGATACGACTCTGAAAGAGAAACAAGGAGACACGTAACAGGTTTCACAATTATATAAACAAATAAATGGATCTATTCTGCATAAGGAACATGTTTTTACAACTACAATTTAAAACTGGTAGTTGTTGCAAACATCCAATCAGATGTAAACAACAGTGGAGGAAATGATGTCGATCCAAATCTATACTAGAACAAAGTTTGAAGGCTTGAGAAGGATGAACTTACATTACATGTTAACACGGGCTGGACAAAGCCCTTCTCCATGTTGATGGAAAGATAATTCAATAAATTCCCCAAATAAAATTCTTTACAAGCATTACCATTATTCTACATTTTGCAAAGAGTAAATATAGATCAAATAATATTGGAAGAAATAGAGGATAATGAAGCTCGGGTGCAGACTGATGATACATAATCAAATAGCAATTAATTAAGTACAGCATTACAAGGCAAAAGGTACTGACAAGAGGAATGCAGACATCAACGTGTGCAGTGGCATTGGCTTTATTCAACATTTTGGTAAGTGTAAATGTAAATATGATAATTTGGAGAAAGTGGAGGGCGGGGCAGATAAGATGCAGAGTAATGCTAGACAATCAACTATCTTGCGATGCATGTACAGTAATACCACCACCGTCCATTATTACTTTCCGCTCAAATGGATGTATCTAGAACTATTAAGTTCTAAATACATCCAATTGATCAACAATTAATTTGATACAGAGGGAGTACATGACAACAAGTACATACATAAGCAATCCAAAACTTCATAACCATTGTGTTAATTCTACATTTATCTAAGAGTAAATATAGATCTCATAATTTCAAGCAAAGGGACGATAAAGAAGCAAACATTTACAGTGATGCTACATAATCAAACAACAATGAGTGTAAGTATGCTGACAAAGGGCAAGAGTTATTGACAAGAGCAATGCAGAGCCCAGTATTGTCATGAGATCCTATGATCCTTTGAGCAAGGAGATTCATCTGAAATTAGTTTTCATACAAGAGAGAAGGTAAGGAACATGCAGAAATTTAGGAGTTCAAATTTTCAATTGATATCGTAGACAGTACCTGACGCTGGGCTGTCAGCAGTTCTGATAGGGGTTTGGCCACTAGAGTAGGGGTAAAGTCTGTTATAGTTGGGCCTATGTTTTCTGTGGCTGCTGATCTATCTGATTTAACAGGTATCACTACCTTTTCCAAATACCTAGTTTGTACTCCTTGAGGATCTGCAATCACCCTCTTCCTTTTGGACATCTATTATGAAAGAATGACACTTGACTGGAGAAACATAGTATGACGACACATGAAATAGGTACAGAAAATGGATAGGTATGGCATATTCTCATATATGATGCTTAAACTAAGAAGATAGTGTAACAAAGTAGAAGAATGCAAGAGTCGGATGCAAAATATGTACGACCAATACAACCTTGCCAAGTTAGAGCATGCACCTTGATCGGTGAATAAGATAGGCCATCCTCCACCATGCCAAGTTTGTTAGCTAGTGGATTGTTCCACAATATTCCTCTCGTGTGCCCATTATCATATTCATTATGATAATGTTCAATACCTGACATGCATGAAAACATAAAAACAAGTGAGATTATCTTTGTAATGCAGAAGTGATTCTAATCCAATACTTCCTCCCTGTAAACCCCTTTGTGCTTTCGCTGAAATTCTTCTAAGAGGTGCCATGTATGCTGTAATTTGGTGTGTGCGTTAATATAATGTGGCCTACTACTCAAAATATGAGAGCTCCAGGAGTGATGATACTTCGCAGATGAAAGCTTCAACATATAGTAAAGAAGAAAAAGTCGACCTGACCTGACAGATTCAAAATATACTAAGGGAGAATAACTCGACCTGACCAGTCGACCACAAGAGAAGAGGGTCATCTTAAAGAAGAGCAGAAGAGCAAGCAGATTGAAGATATTACAAGTCTTCCTATACAATGTCGGTTGGCCACCCATGATGAACTAGAACACACAGAGAAATACTATTCCGTCTGGTCTCTCCATATGTGGCTCACATGCATTTCGAAACTAAAGTAGGAACATTTAGCTGACCGATTAAACATCTCTCAGTTTTACTAATATCAGCATAATATCATATTTGAATTTGTACAACTAAGCTTGTTTAGCTCGATGGGTGGAGCAGTGCTATTACGACACGAACCACGTAGGCTGGTCATGGTCATCATAAAATGGGGAAACCATAAGCATGATGAGTATAGTGTTGACCGTGGCAGTGGGATGGCAGATCTGAAGCTGAAAACTGTGCAAAGGGTAGTTAGCAAACGATATTTGCTTTGAAATAACAACTAAGATTTGGTATGGACAAGAAAGTACAGTCAACAACCGAATTTTGAGTGTTGTGTTGTTTAGCTTGAAGGGTGGAGTAATGCTAGTATGACAGAAAGGACCTCGCAGATCATAGTAGAGTAGATAAAAGGGGAAAACCCTAAGCATCAAGAGTAAAATCAGGAAAGTGGAACTAGCTGGACCAGTGGGTGGCGCACATGCTTTTTGAAATGAATATAGGAACATTAGGTGACCAATTAAACGTTCTCTGTTTTAGTAATATGAGCATCATATTAGATTTGTATTTCAACACGTAAGCTTTGGAATTATGAGTGGCATGTTGTTTCTATTGATGGCTTGAGGTCTTGAGGAGCAGTGCTAGCACGACACGAAGCAGTGAAGCACCTACAATGATGGTAGTGAATATAAAGGGGGGAAACCATGAGCTTTGCGAGTATAGTGACCGTGACATGGCAGATCTGAAGGTGCAAACCGGACAAAGCTACTTCGCGACCAATGTTTGCATTCAACTAGCCACTACGATTTGGTAAGGACAAGAAAACTACAGTAAACAATTTAAGATCTATTTTCCGGGTGAGATCAATAACTTAAGAACATATGGAAGAGTACCACCTCTCCTGCGACACCGTGTAGGCCCCTACTGATACGTTGAGGGTGCTGCGGGTGCGATGGCTGTCGGCAGCGGGGAAGAAGACTTTAGATGGAAAACGACCGGGTTGGGGGATAAATCCTGTTGCCGTGGACGAGGCGGTCATAGGAGCGGCAACGACAAAGTGGACGACGACACCGATAAAGCGAGACGACGCGACGAAAGGATCCTGGTCCGGTGCCGTGGATGAGAGACGTCCATCTCTTGTAGTGGACGACGGGGTAGGTGTAGCGGCTCCAGCAAGTTAGAGGATGGGGTACCGGACGGAGGAGGCTGGCCATAGTGGGGAGGTTGTCGTGCCGCCGAAGGTGTATGGATGGGGAAATGGGGGATCTCAAATTTGGGACGCGCTTGTCTGTAATGTGGGAAAGTTACGAACTTATCCCCCGTTTAAAATTTCGGACATCACGTCGGTTGGGGATAGGACGGTAATCTCGCATCTCCCAAATATTTGCCGGTAATGATTTCGGGCGAGGAGAGGGTGTTTGGCCGCCCACGGTTGGCGCCCACGGTGTATGAACGGGGCTGACCGGTAGGGCAGTTGTGTCACGTCTGAGGGAAGTTACACATCTGCCCCTATTTAAAATATTAGCCTACATCGATTTTGTTCAAGGAGAGTTTGTTTTGCCGCCCACCGTGGATGAATGGGGAAATGGAGGGAGAGACACATGTCTTTCGGACGAGCTTGAACCAAAGGTGTTTTGCTGCCCACGTTTGGTGCCCACCGTGTCTGACTGGGCTCAGAGGCCGTCGTGTCACGTCTGATTGAAGTTACTAGTCTACCCCTGTCGACAGCAGTGTAAATCCGGTCGATAAGGATGTCAAGTGTCAGGGGTAGACAGTAATTTCCATCTCGCAAACACTTGCTTCGGGCAGCCCACAAATGATAGTGGGTGTTTGGCCGCTTCATTCAAAACTTGGGAGAATTAGCATTCACGTTTGCCCTTGTCTCTGGCAACTAAATCCAAATCCAGTTTTTATCCGATTACGAATATCCGCAGCTAATTCTACATTTTGTTATTTATTTCCTCAAAACCACAACAAAGATTTATTCCACCTTTATATATGATTATGATTTAGAAATGCCGTGATCTTCGAATTCAGTAGGTTGGATACACTTTGAGTCAAACAGTTATTTCATCCAATACAATATGCTCACACAAAAAAAAGTTCACCTTATGTCAATCATACAAGTACTGAGGATTACCTCGCCTAAAAAATTCGGATCATTACAACACATGGACAACATAGGGGGTCTTACAACATAATCCATTCAAAGACATGACACGACATGCAAGTACAATAATCTAATGACAATTTCTCCTGCTATCTAAAGAAGAACTGGGATTACCCTTGGCTTCAGATAGCAGAAGCAGCAGGACCTCCTCCATCTTCAAATGCAACATTCTTACTTCCTCCAATTATTGGGTTGCTTTCATAATGCATGCAGCTAATTGCATAATTTCCAGCCTCAAGATCGAGATTACCTCATTCATGGCAGCGACACCATCTCTTTCTGCCTCTAGTAGAGCCTCGGGAATTATAATATCTGTGCTCAGACTGCTCTCCGGTGGTGTTGCCTCTGAACTGCTACCATCTTGTAACATGGATGGAGCACCGCTTCCACAAATAGATGATGGGGTTGTGCATTGTGTCGTAGTGTGAACGGCATCCTGAAAGGTTTCCGCTGGACATAAGTAAGAGATAGTTATCGCATGATCCAGGCAGTAAGCTTACATGGTAAACGACATACGAATTATTGCCGAGCATGGCAAGCTATATTTAAATGGTTCAAAGTAGCATTGGCCGAAAAGAAATTAAAATGGTAAGATGAAACTAGGGATGTAAGTGGCAAATAAACGACATCCGCCAGTCCCATCTAGTTAGTTTTTGCTAGCTCCCTGGTTCATTTTCCTCAAAAAACAAAACTCTTTTTAACTATCATACCACTAGTGGACTTTAATTGGGATTAAACGGGACCCAGTTGACATCCCTAGTTGAAAGGGAGTGTACCACCGCTATATTTAAGTTGCCAAGGCATCTAAGCAGTTGAAATAATCTAAGAAAGCACTTAACAGTGTGGCCTCATATAAACTACGAAGACAGTCTTGTGATGAAGTTCAGAGGAACAGTTAAGGACTCAAATGAACTAGGCACGCGTTTCTTTACGATAGTACAACAGGCACTGCTGACATATTGGCCAACTCAGGTATAGCGTAACAAGTAACAAACAAGCATTCGAATCAAGCAATACAGGAAAGCAGACAACTGAACTATTTGTTATTCTGTAGGATTACAGGTTGAGGGAACAAGCCAAGAAAGCATCCCACACGCATTACATTTCACATGTACTAAAACACACTGGCTTACCATATGTTGCTGTGAAGCCTCGCTGCTGTTGCAATGTTCTTTGAAGATATAGTCATCATCTCGTGGTTGCAAATCTACATGTTGTAGTTTATTCTGCACCCTCTATTTAGGTAAAATTAATTTTAATCACATGCACTGGTTCGAATTGATCATCAATGGTTCATCTAAACTAATGAAAGAAAGGTGTGTGCATACACGACAATATATCTGCTTCCCTCTCTTTTTATGCTTGTTCGAGGTGCCAGCCCAAAAAGAACAAATATTTTGCTTGATGGGGTTGGCAGCTCCATAATTAATAGAAGCATCAATTTAGTCATGCAACTTGGGAAGATCAAGAACACACAAAAAAGTAATGAACAGAGGCTCGTAGCAGTGATTTAATAGCTAGCATCAGAAAATGTAGGGTAAAACGAACAAAAACCAGCGGAACCACATGCTAGTTTGCTGATGTGTAATTAAGCATAGAGAACTTGAAGCCGTCTGATGGAACCAACAGGTGGCATCAGAACAACACCCTTATCATAAATATAGCATGCAAGAAGTAAAATAGTAGGCAGTGATATCTAGGAAGTACAGTAATACTTAGGACAAAACTAAAGCATATTAACTATATGTGCACTGGTATGTAATTTAGCACATGTAACATATTCACTGCCAGAATTATGGCCCTACAGGTGCAAGAAGAATAACGCGTCTCATGAAAAACTGAATGATGCCCTGAAGAAATTCTAAGGTGCGGTGCTTATGCTAAGAAAGTGAACGTAGGCGCCGGCCGTTGCATAATAGTACATGATTCTCGGCGGTGTATGGGTATCATTGGCATACTTCATAGCTAAGGATCGTCGATGGTGCTCGTGTTGCAATTCAGTTTGGGCCGGCTGTCACCGTTGCTGAAGCGGCTCCGGTGCTACGGTTGCGGCGCATGTCGACATACAAGAAAGCTCATCTGTGTTAAGTTAACAGCTGCACGATAAAGAGAAAAACCCAAGGAGTACAGATCGAAATAACATGATGAGGTTGTGGCGTCGGTAAAGCAGGGCCGGTGGAGTTGAATATGGCGTCCATGGAGCGGGTCCGGTGTAGTGGATGAAGGCCTTGGCGGGCACGTTGTACAGTGCTTTCGGTGAGGCGGATCTGTTGTGGCGGACGAGGGCTTGTATGAAGGGCCAGCGAAGGGACGGACGAGGGAGTCGGTGAAGGGCCTACACTGTGGTGGACGAGGGCGTCGGTTAAGCAGATCCGGTGTGGTGGACCATGATGGTGGTCAAGGAGATCTAGAGCGGTGTACAAGCCAGCCGCTGTAGTGGTGAGTTGGCAGTTGGGGGTTCCAAGGTGCGGAAGGTAGATCCGTCGGGGTGCGAGGTCCATCCCTGCGGCGGAGGACTAGATTCGGTGGCTTGCCGTGGTTGGGGGTCGGGGAGGGGATGGGGAGGGGCTCTGGGGAAGAATGTTGGGGGCAAAGAGAGGAAAACAATGGAGTTACCAAAGCAGCCCTTTTCCGTTCATGTGGCAGCGGTAAAACAGGAATATCGCAGGGCTAAACTTTCGGGCGCGAGATATTTCGATGTGAGCGGGAAGTTTGAAAGCTTTTGGCACCTGAAATTATATTCTGCTCTTGTACGACCGACTATGATATCATGGCCAAGATTTTGTTTGTTTTGCACGAAAAAAGTGCAAGTTTTGAAAATCAATATCTCCAACTCGAAACTTAGATTTTCCATTCAATTCAAATATGGATCATTGAGCTACTTCAAGCAAATAAATTCTTATGGTCCAATTCAAATGAAATTCCAAATGTGTTTATCCTAAATATGATGACAAAAGCAAAAATGTGTATGTGTAGGAATAAAGTGAATGATTATAAAGTTTGAACATGCCCGTATGTGTATATCTCTAGGTTTGATATATGAATTTGAAATCACGAAATCCCGGCTTAAAAATGTACCTCCATTTAAATGAATTACAAAAGCTAATGATGGAGTCGAATTCCATAATTCCAATCTTAGGTTTGTAATTCTGGTAAATCAAAGTATATCACGCATGTTCAAAAGTATTGTTATCTCATAGTCCAAACTGTGAAACAAATTAAGCAACCTTGAGTGCACACACTATTGACCATGTTTATCTCAATTACGCTAAAGTCCCTCAAATATAGACACCTCACTCTTTATCTGAAGCCAACACCCCCCCCCTCGTCGCCCACCCCACACGCACACATAGAGAAGTCGTTCTCTCCCCCCAAACACCAACACACGAGCACATTAACACCGCTCTCTCTTCTAAAGTCCGGACCCCAATATAAGTCTCTATCACTTTGTCTCTTGGGCATGCACACATCTCTTCCCCCACTCTCTAGCTAGGTCTCCCGGCATCTCTCTTTCCCATGCACACGCACTATCTAGAGTGTATCTTTCCCATACACATAAAACGTCGCCCCCAAATGTCTATCTCCCTAGTTATGTGGTTCTCGCACACTCACCTCATACACCACCCCCACTGCAAAACAAGCACACTTTGTCTCCTTCTGCACCACTCTCCTCTTTCTATCTCTCCCACATGCGGACCCGCCCCAGCTCCTCCCTGTATACATATATGTCGTGACTCTTTCCATAGCTCCCTAATGTATCATCGTTCTCGATCTCGCACATTGTTCTCTACACCATCTATTCTAGATCTCTCATGAAGTCCCTATCACACACACGATGACTCGCTTCCCTTGCGTCTCTGTACATAGGCCAATTTCAAACAACATCGACATTGTCTCCCTATCTATACGCCATTTATGGACACAAACGCCCCCTCTCTCGCCCCTCTGTTCCTCTCTCTCTCTCCCGGTCGCTAGCTATCTCTCTCTCTTGCTCTCACACCCCTCTCCCACACACAATCGATGTCTCTTCCAAATAGTCTGCTCCCCTCGCCCGCACCCATGCTATCCCGCTACTACACATGTCACACCATTCCCCTTTCCCTTATACTAGGTTTACATAATTAGTGGTCTCTCCACTCCACATACACACTCCCTCTCACACAGAAACGCGCGCACAAACACACAGACACACACAAACACCCATTAATCTGGATCCTCATCTCTCCCCATGTCCGCATGTGTATCTCGCGCACTCACTCTCTAATTATGTATATGTGTCTCCATGTTACACAACACAAAGCCCCATGTACATGTCTCTCTCTATCCTCCACACACATAGACACAAAGAATCTGTTATCATTGCCTCAGTCTCTAGACATATCACACATGCACACTATCTCTCTCTCTCACAAACACGCTCAACAAGGGTTTCCCCGTGAATAACTTACCGTCTATTCATCAACAGTCGTGGCAGTACGGCGAACATGAGACATGAAAAAGAATAAATCTACACGTGCTTAGACCACCTACTATGACTACTAGGACTAGAGCAAGCCAAAAAGCGCGTCGCCGTCACCCCCTCCTTATCGGCGACGGGAAAACCTTTGTTTTACATAGTCGAGAAGTCATTGTGCAAAGGCCTCACATGCTGAGGCGTTGAATAGAATGTAGATGCTAGTTTACGGAAACAAGTATCGATAATATGTTTGTATCTCCATACTTATATTTCTTCCCTTATAAAAAACTGAGTTGGTGATGATGGTACGCGTGCCATCTTGCAATATAGACCGTCCGATCTATATCTGACTGATGGAAATTAAACTAAAAGATACCCGCACCCCTCTCCACATTTGCAGACAAGGCCTTCCCTTGTTCATCCTTATCTCCAACAACCTCATTGTTGAGCAATTAAGAAAGGAAGCCTCTGGAACAAACTGGCTTGGTGGTTGCTGCCTGCATCGTCAATCCCCATGCCTCCGCTCAGTCCAACCACCAATCACCACCACGCCCCACTCCTCTTCACCTTATATCCTATTTCTCGATATATCATTAGTTTTTACACATGGGATTGCTCCCACATGGGTCAATCACAACGAGTGTTTTTATTAAAAAAAAATGCATCTTGATGTTCCGTGCAATGCACGAATCTTGCTAGTACTCCTACAAAAGACTAAGTTGGTGATGATGGTGTGTCTTCCATCCGTCGTTTGTGACCATTAGATCTACTCTAACAGCTATGAGGTAAGTTTTTGCCTTTTCTCAAAAACATCCCACTTGTCTACCAATTTGCAGAAAAACCCATAATTAGTATCTTAAAACCAACCACATCCCTCCCTGACCTCACCAAAATAGCCCAAGGAATATATTCTAATTGAAACATAATATATTTATAGTGATATATGTATATCAAAACTAGAGTGTTTCGTATCAAGTTTGTGAATAAGTATTATTCTAATTATGATTCGTTGCAACGCACATGAACATTGCTAGTATTCCCAACCATGCCAAAAAAATTCCCTGGTATTCCATAGTTTCGAGTTTTCCATCAAGATATTAGTCACTCAGGGTTGATATTTACTTTCAATCATGTACACATATGCACTATGTAACTAGCCTTGCTTATTGGGTTCCAAAGCTTAACTTTCACTCCTACTTACAATATGTAGAGTATTTAACAAAAAACTACCACTTTCAACCAGCCCTAGGAAGAATCTATTATACAAAAAATAGCAAAAACATACCCAAAATTTCTTAATCCACACAAAAACTACTACCTACCGATTAGGTTAGTTTAAACCCATTTATGACAGGGTTGGCCCACACGTCCGTGCTGACGAGGCAGCTTAAACTAACACATTTTGTTTGACCATTGACACGAGGGACCCACATCTGACCTTCTATCCTGTTATTCCCCCTCAAATCATTATTTTTCTTGAACATTACTTCAAACATCGTCGGTGGCGCCGGTGATGAGCGAGTTGGCTGCCGCTCCACCGAACGGGCCGGACGCCGCGCTGGCCTCCGCACGGGTTGGCAGGCTGGCCAGAGCATGACTCACGAGCGAGCAAGCCGCCGCGCTGGCCTTTGCTCGAGCCAGATGGCTGGCCTTAGCGCGGCGCATGCAAGCAAGCAGCCGCGGCACCGTGCCAATCTAGCTAGCAAACATTGCAGACAAGTAGCTGGACGGAGCTATCTTGGCTAGCTAGCGGCCGCGAGCGCCGGACGGAGCTGGCATCCAGGCTGCCGCAAGATAGGCTCCGCACCGCCGGCGGTTTTGACCTCGCCTTCTACAGGCGGCGGTTGCTGCGTCCCATGGCCGAGGAAGACTAGGTGGACAGGCCGAAGGTAGGAGGTCACTTGGGGATTTTTGTGCAGACTGACATGTAGGTCCCACAAGTCATAACGCCCAGTCGAATAGAAGGCGTTGACTTAATGGGTGACATGGGCCCGGTTTGGATACTCTAAGTCAAAGGTGAGATTCTAACCCTGAACTAACTCTAACCAAAGTGGTGTTTGGATGGCAGGGTTAGACTGACAACAAATGTATCCAAACAGGGCCATGGGTTGAAACATGCCTACAACGACACTTTGTAGAGTAGTCGTTTCTTGGTAGGGCTGGTTGGTATGAGCATGTACAATGGTTGATAAGGTAGTCTTATCTTAAGTCTGCCACGTATGTGATAACCCACCTGTGTAGGGGATCGCAACAGTTTTCGAGGGTAGAGTATTCAACCCAAATTTATTGATTAGACACAAGGGGAGCCAAAGAATATTCTCAAGTATTAGCAGCTGAGTTGTCAATTCAACCACACCTGTAAACTTAGTATCTGCAGCAAAGTGTTTAGTAGCAAAGTAATATGATAGTGGTGGTAACGGTAGCAAAAGGTAACGATAGTAAAAGTAATGTTTTTGGTATTTTGTAGTGATGATAGCAATAGCAACAGAAAAGTAAATAAGCGAAGAACAATATATGGAAAGCTCATAGGCAATGGATCGGTGATGGAGAATTATGTCGGATGCGGTTCATCATGTAACAATCATAACCTAGGGTGACACAGAACTAGCTCCAGTTCATCAATGTAATATAGGCATGTATTCCGAATATAGTCATACGTGCTTATGGAAAACAACTTGCATGACATCTTTTGTCCTACCCTCCTGTGGCAGCGGGCTCCTAACGGAAACTAAGGGATATTAAGGCCTCCTTTTAATAGAGTACCGGAACAAAGCATTAACACATAGTGAATACATGAACTCCTCAAACTACGGTCATCACCGGTAAGTATCCTGATTATTGTCACTTCGGGGTTAATAGATCATAACAGATAATAGGTGACTATAGACTTGCAAGATAGGATCAAGAACTCTCATATATTGATGAAAACATAATAGGTTCAGATCTGAAATCATGGCACTCGGGCCCTAGTGACAAGCATTAAGCATAGCAAAGTCATAGCAACATCAATCTCAGAACATAGTGAATACTAGGGATCAAACCCTAACAAAACTAACTCGATTACATGATAGATCCCATCCAACCCATCACCGTCCAGCAAGCCTACGATGGAATTACTCACGCACGGCGGTGAGCATCATGAAATTGGTGATGGAGGATGGTTGATGATGACGATGGCGACAGATTCCCCTCTCTGGAGCCCCGAACGGACTCCAGATCAGCCCTCCCGAGAGGTTTTAGGGCTTGGCGGCGGCTCCGTATCGTAAAACACGATGAATCCTTCTCTCTGATTTTTTTCTCCCCGAAACAAAATATATAGAGTTGGAGTTGAGGTCGGAGGATCTCTAGGGGGCCCACGAGGTAGGGAGGCACGCCCTAGGGGGGCAGGCGCGCCTCCCTCCCTCTTGGACAGGTGGTGGGCCCCTGGCCTTCATCTTTTGCAAGGATTTTTTATATTTTTCGAAAAGTTGTTCCGTGAAGTTTCAGGTCATTCCGAGAACTTTTGTTTTTGCACATAAATAACACCATGATAATTCTGCTGAAAACAGCGTCAGTCCGGGTTAGTTCCATTCAAATCATGCAAGTTAGAGTCGAAAACAAGGGCAAAAGTGTATGGAAAAGTAGATACGACAGAGACGTATCAACTCCCCCAAGCTTAAACCTTTGCTTGTCCTCAAGCAATTCAGTTCATAAACTAAAAGTGATAAAGAAAAACTTTTACAAACTTTGTTTGCTCTTGTTGTTGTAAATATGTAAGGCCAGCATTCAAGTTTTCAGCAAAGATTATGACTAACCACATTCACAATAACGCTTACGTATCAAGTTTACTCATATCAATGGCATAATCAACTAGCAAGCAATAATAATAAATATCGGATGACAACACCTTCTCAAAAAAAATCATAATATGATATAACAAGATGGTATCTCGCTAGCCCTTTCTGAGACCGCAAGACATAAATGCAGAGCACCTTTAAAGATCAAGGACTGACTAGGCATTGTAATTCATGGTAAAAGAGATCCAGTCAAGTCATACTCAATGTAAACTAACAGTAATGAATGCAAATGACAGTGGTGCTCTCCAACTGGTGCTTTTTAATAAGAGGATGATGACTCGGTATGAAAGTAAATAGATAGGCCCTTCGCAGAGGGAAGCAGGGATTTGTAGAGGTGCAAGAGCTCGGTTTTGAAATAGAGGTGAATAATATTTTGAGCGGTATACTTTCATTGTCAACATAACAACCAAGAGATGGCAATATCTTCCATGCTACAAACATTATATGTGGTTCCCAAACAGAATGGTAAAGTTTATACTCCCCCTTCCACCAACAAGCATCAATCCATGGCTTGCTCGAAACAACGAGTGCCTCCAACTAACAAGAGTCCCCGGGGGAGTTTTTTTGCAATTATTTTGATTTGATCTGCATAAAGCATGGGACTGGGCATCCCGGTGACCAGCCACTTTCTCGTGAGTGAGGAGCGGAGTCCACTCCTCTTGAGAATAACCCACCTAACATGGAAAATACGGATAGACCTAGTTGATACATGAGCTATTCGAGCATACAAAACAGGATAATTATTTGAAGGTTTAGAGTTTGGCACATACAAATTTACTTGGAACGGCAGGTAGATACCTTATATAGGTAGTTATGGTGGACTCATATGGAATAACTTTGAGGTTTATGGAGTTGGATGCACAAGCAGTATTCCCGCTTATTACAGGTGAAGGCTAGCAAAAGACTGGGAAGCGACCGGCTAGAGAGCGACAATAGTCATGAACATGCATTAAAATTAATCAACACCGAATGCAAGCATGAGTAGGATATAATCCACCATGAACATAAATATCGTGAAGGATATGTTGATTTTGTTTCAACTACATGCGTGAACATGCGCCAAGACAAGTCACTTAAATCATTCAGAGGAGGATACCACCCTATCATACCACATCACAACCATTTTAATAGCATGTTGGCACGCAAGGTAAACCATTATAAGCTCCTAGCTAATCAAGCATGGCACAAGAACTATGATCTCTAGTTGTCATTGCAAACATGATTATTCATAATAGGCTGAATCAGGAATGATGAACTAATCATATTTAAAAAAACAAGAGAGGTCGAGTTCATACCAGCTTTTCTCATCTCAATAAGTTCATCGTATAATCATCATTATTGCCTTTCACTTGCACGACTGAACGATGTGGATAATAATAATAGTGCACGTGCATTGGACTAAGATGGAATCTGTAAGCATTCAATAAACAGGAGAAGACAAGGCAATATGGGCTCTTTTGTCAGATAAACAATAATGCATATAAGAGCCACTTCAACAATTTAATTATGGTCGTCTCCTATCGACCCCCAAAGAAAAGAAAAGAAATAAAACTATTTACACGGGAAAGCTCCCAACAAGTAAAAGAAGAATATGAAATCTTTTTGGGGTTTCTTTTTAATTACTACTACAAGCATGGAAAGTAAACTAATTAGAAGCTACAACTAATTTTTTTGGTTTTTCTGAAGGTTTATTAAACACACAAGAAGAAAGCATAAAAAGGGAAATAAACTAGCATGGATGATACAATGAAAAAGTATGAGCACCAACATCTAGCAATGAGTGTGTGAACATAAATGTAATGTCGGTGAGAAATACGTACTCCCCCAAGCATAGGCTTTTGGCGTAAGTTGGTCTATGGCCACGACTGGCCTGGCGGATATCCATAATAATAGTTGGGGTCGTACTGCGAAGAAGAAGACTCCGATTGCCACTGGTTGGCAATCATCTCCGGATCCCACTGGTAATTAGACTGTCGTGGAGGATCAACTTGTGGTTCCGGCTCTGGCTCTGTGGCTGATGTAGGGTTCCGATAGGCGTGAATAGCCTCTAATGGAACAAGGTACTGGCCTGCAGATAAATCAAACAAGGAAGGAGCAGGCAGGGTAATAGTCTCAGGATGATGTTTATCAAAGAACAATTTGTATTTAAGCTCTCCTTCCCTATTCTTAACAATAAAATCATGTGCCACCATACTATTATAATCTAAATAAACACGAGGCAGCACTTTTTCTTCCTTCTCATAATGCCTAATAGGTATGTTAAAATGTGCAGCTAGGCGCGAAGCATAGATGCCTCCAAAGATGGGGCCCTTTGTATGGTTCAGACTTAACCGTTTAGCAATAATGCCGCCCATACTAATCACTGAATAAACCATGGAGCAAAATAATAATATCAGGAACACTAAGGTTTCCACAGTTTCCGCGACCAATTAAGCAATGACTAGCAAATATTGCAAAATAGCGTAAAATAGGAAAATGTATGCTAGTGATTCGTGCATCGGAAACCTTCCTTGTTTCCCCTACAATGATGATATCAATAAACCCACCCATATCGCTGCGATGTGGTTCCTCTGTCATGCCCTCGAAAGGAACCAAACAAACCCAACAAAAGTCATAAAGTGATATCTCCTTAGGCTCATCATATAAATAAACCTCGACCGTAGGTGATGAGCTCCTAGAATGGAAATGAAAGTTTTGCACAAAGATATTTTTGAGTAAGAGATATTGATCGCGTTGGTCGTGGAGGAAAGCGGTGAGGCCTGCAGTCTTAGCCAATTCATAAAAATCTTCATAAATCCCGACTGCTCTCAAGAAATCATCGGAAGGCCATTCACACGACCGAACCTCCACGGTGCAAGGAAAATTATACTTGGGCTTCTGTGCCTTTTCCTTCGAGCTTCGACTCGATGAGCCCCTCAAAAGTCTCTTCATTATTTTCTGAATTTTTTTGAAATTTTTAGTAACTTCAAAATAAAAGTAAACCAAACTCAATAATATTGATAACAACTACTCCTACAAGTTCCTAGGGCCTATATCATGCATCAAAACTACTTTCGACCATATAAATTTGACATACAAGCTCAAGAACAGGGTCACCTAAGCAGCAAAAATTTGCAATGAATAAAGCACTAGAAGAAAAATTATTGGACCAATCGAGGAGTCACATACCAAGGAACAATCTCTCCAAGTAGTTTTGTGAGAGGTGCTTTGAGCAAGGAGATCGAAAATGGCAGCAAAACGAGCTTGGACTCGGGTATGAACTGGATATTAGTGTTCGGGGGAGGAAGAAGGAGTGTGTGGGTGAAAGGATTAGTGGAGGAGGCCCTCCACCCTTGTGGGCAGGTGGGTGACCCCCTTGCTGTGTTCTCAGTGCCAAATATTCTCAAAATATTCCAGGAAAAATCAAATTTAAATTTCAGGGCATTTGGAGAACTTTTATTTTCGGGGTATTTTTATATTGCACGGATAATCAGATAACAGACAGAAAAATACTATTTTTATTTTATTTAATATAAATAACAGAAAGTAAAAGGAGGGTACAGAAGGTTGTGCCTTCTAGTTTCATCCATCTCATGATCATCAAAAGGAATCCACTAACAAGGTTGATCAAGTCTTGTTAACGAACTCATTCCGAATAACATGGAACCGGACAAATTTCGAATAACACTTTGTTACCTCAAGGGGATATGCACATCCCCAATAATAAGAATATCATATTTCTTCTTGACAGTAGGAAGAGGAAATTCAAAACCTCCAAATATAATCGATGCAATTTTTCCAATAGAGTTGTTACTATGAACTTGAAGTTGTTTCCTCGGAAAGTGTACTGTATGCTCATTACCATTAACATGAAAAGTGATGTTGCCTTTAGTGCAATCAATAATAGCCCCTGCAGTATTCAAAAAGGGTCTTCCAAGAATAATATACATACTATCGTCCTCGGGAATATCAAGAATAACAAAGTCTGTTAAAATAGTAATGTTTGCAACTACAACAGGCACATCCTCACAAATACCGACAGGTATAGCAGTTGATTTATCAGCCATTTGCAAAGATATTTCAGTAGGTGTCAACTTATTCAAATCAAGTCTACGATATAAAGAGAGAGGCATAACACTAACACCGGCTCCAAGATCACATAAAGCAGTTTTAACATAGTTTCTTTAATGTTGCATAGTATTGTTGGTACTCCTGGACCTCCAAGTTTCTTTGGTATTCCACCCTTAAAAGTATAATTAGAAAGCATGGTGGAAATTTCAGCTTCCGGTATCTTTCTCTTATTAGTGACAATTTATTTCATATACTTAGCATAAGGATTCATTTTGAGCATATCAGTTAATCGCATACGCAAAAAGATAGGTCTAATCATTTCAGCAAAGCGCTCAAAATCCTCATCATCCTTTTTCTTGGATGGTTTGGGACGAAAAGCCATGGGTTTCTGAACCCATGGTTCTCTTTCTTTACCGTGTTTCCTAGCAACAAAGTCTTTCTTATCATAATGTTGATTCTTTGATTGTGGGTTATCAAGATCAACAACAGGTTCAATTTCTATATCATTATCATTACTAGGTTGAGCATTATCATGAACATTATCATTAAAAT